>NC_091170.1:32169505-32324505 GCF_040958095.1 Procambarus clarkii
AATAGTACAACTAGAGGATATAATTAAAAACAAAAAACACAAATTAATTACAAAGATGTCGAGAGAACTTTTCACGCTAATGAGCAGTAAATGAGTGGAACGGACTTGATAAGGAGTTTGGCGACTCCAATTAGACACAAAATTGTAAATGTAAATACAAGAAAATCCGGCAGATTCTCGGCCGTGCAAGTACAAAGATGTGTCGGACGTACGCCGGAAGATCGGACCCATAACAAATCCAGTTGTTTATACGAGTGCCCAGTCAACAGGATGAGCGAGACTTTAGCAACTTGGGTGAAATACATTCAAACAGCGGAGCACGCATACCAAACCAACTTCAAGCACCAGCACAAACACACACAACACAAACCCTCAAGGCACCAGAGCAAACAAAACACAACACACACAACACAAAACACTCGAGAAACAAACACAAGGCGAACACGCATGCACCTCAACACCCCTTTGAAAACGACCGAAGCTGATGCAACACTGTCAAGAATGTTTGTGGTGTGTTTTCCTCCCCTGGCTGCCCCCTTCGGCATATCAAATGGTGATTACATTGGGGGACAAGTCAATATTAGCTCAAGGGACGTAAGGAGCTGCCGCCCTCTTACGACAAGCGCCTTTGAATGTCTCCAGTTGGCCAGGCGCTCGTATGTTAAGGCCAAGGTGCGCTTCATATCAGCCCGGTAATTTGTTTCCTCTAAACGCTCCTCATTTGATAAATGTCAAATGCATTACAATTATTTATATGTTTTTTATTTTGTATACTGTCTGGAAAAAGAGCAACAAAAAACTTGGATAATTAGTGTACTAACGCAGATTGCTCTCTTCAATCCCACTCATTTGAACTCTTGGCTATAATAATAATTAGACAGCTACCCAACAAATCTGAAATAAAACAATTAGCAACGTTTCGACCCGTCCTGGACCACTATCAAATAGTGTACGACTTTATAATTGTCCAAGATTGACCGAAATGTCAATTCATTTATTTCAGATTTGTGGGTTTTTCAGCCACGTTATTGTAACATATTGTCTGTATATTAATACAATGCCCGAAACGCTTTGCGTAATAGTGGCTTTAGTCATTGTATGTACTAGCTCTATCTATAAATCCATCAATTTTTGTATAACGTCTTGTATGTATGTACTTTACCTGAATAAACATTTGAATTTGAATTTTTGAATTTTCACGCGCAGCATATATAACGACACGCGCGGCGCCGTAACGGCAGTTTGTGTATTATTGTGCTGGAGTGTCAGCCATGCCAGCACCCACGCCCCGAGTGCTGCCGGCCTGGGGAACCAGGCAGAGGCCAGTCAGACAATCACTCCTCAGCTTCCCGGGGAATTCAACAGTGTTCCGTGAATTGAAATTTTGCCCCGAGGGACGAGTTTATTGTGTAGTGCCACTCATCCTGCCTCGTCAAAACAGAGAGGTTGCTCAAGTTTATCTGAAGCAACTGTTTACTCGATTCAGACTTTGGGAATTTATCTTGTTGAAGTTTCTTTGAATGCAAGAAAATAGTATATTACATAAATTCACACTGACTTTAACCTGTATTTTTTGTCATCAAATGGTTAAAACTACATCGGAGTTATTCGTTTGTATTAGCAGAAACTATCCCAATGTTGAACTGAAACTTAAGGTTAATTTATATGTGTACAACTCGAATGTTAAATTCCCATTGCCTATCACAGCTGGAAGCTTGCTTGTGGTTTGTAGTGGAGGAGTGTTGGCTGTCATCACGGCACGAGGAAAGCTTAGACCAAAACATTAGTGTAAAGTGCACACAACTTTATTCCTCGACTCTAAAAACATTTATAAAGACGTGAGTTTATTAAATCCAAAACCTTTCAGAATCAACGAATTCCAAGCATTTCTGACTCGCTGATATGAGTAAAGGAACAACCAAATGTAATGTTTATGCCTGTCCCTCCCAGGTAATTGAAATACACATATCTTCAAACACACACACACACACACACACACACACACACACACACACACACACACACACACACACACACACACACACACACACATACACACCTATTGTATGAAATTCAAACAGTCCCTCATGGACACACTCTAAAACACACCTGCACACTGCCTCACACACACACACACACACACATAGTTGAGAGACGGGACCAAAGAGCCAGAGCTCAACCCCCGCAAACACAACTAGGTGAGTACACACACACACACACACACACACACACACACACACACACACACACACACACACACACACACACTCTCTCTCATCCACTCTAAACCCTTTTTGCCTTTCTAATACACTACTCCCCAACCTTAACACGCTCATCTAGGATAACATATCCTCGTACTAAAAGATTGCCATGCTAACACACTTATCCCATGTGAACACACTCTTACATACTAACACAATCCCGCATGTCAATACTCTTATACCAGCATATTATTCCATGCTAACATATTCAAAACTAACATTCATTAATTGCTCTAGGCTTGTGATATACTTCGTAAGTAACCAGCTCGGGCCGGCGTTGATGGCACCGTCTTCACTACACACTGTCTTTACCGATGAACTACACAACACAACTACCGGTTTAATTTTTAAAAGTACCTTCTTATCAACCTAACGTATTTATGGTTATCTTGAGATGATTTCGGGGCTTAGCGTCCCCCCGGCCTGGTCTTCGACCAGGCCTCCTTTTTGTTACACCCCCCCCCCAGGAAGAAGCCCGTAAGAGCTGTCAAACTCTCAGGTACCTATTTACTGCTAGGTAACAGGGGCATCAGGGTGATATAAAAAATTTTCCCAGTTGTCTCCGCCTCCACCGCGGATCGAACCCGGAACCTCAGGACTACGAATCCGAGGCGCTGTCCACTCAGCTGTCAGGCGCCCTAATACCCATGTCATGGTACTTATAAACATGAAATATCCTGCAGCAAGATTTCTATTGATACTGGGTTGCTTCCAACACTAAATTATTATGTAGAAAACGACATGATGGATGAACCTTGGTGAGGACGGAGTCGGGAATTTACCGAGATTGGAATTTGGTATCACTTGCCATTTCATGCAAAGGGGCTTAGGAATTGACCCCGCCCCCCATGTGACCATAAACAACAACTACCGGTTATTCTGCAAATTTTAGTGAAGCTAGCTCTATGCGTCTGGCCTCCAACCATGAAGAGGCAGACAGACAGACAGACATCGATTTGTATAGATATAGATTAGTAACAGTAACAAAGATCTCAGTGCAAACATACTTCTCCAATTACACACAGAGATCACACTAACGTGATGCATCAAATGAACAAATCTTCTAGGGCCGTGACGAGGATTCCTCGTCACGGCTCTTGTGGATTTGTTTATACTTCTCCAAGCCAAAATACCTCTTCACGGTAACATTCTCCTCTACGCGCTCATACTACCCCAAGACAACACTTCCACACGAACATACTTCTTGCCATGATAGTTGAAGGCGCTGCGCAACACCATTTTTTTTACTATACAGTAAATCTGACATAAATGTTGAGGTTTGACAAATTTCATTAACTTCATGATATAGATATCTTATGTTAGTAAGTAACACACTCCTGGTGTGTTAAGTAACACACTCCTGGTGTGTTAAGTAACACACTCCTGGTGTGTTAAGTAACACACTCCTGGTGTGTTAAGTAACACATTCCTGGTGTGTTAAGTAACACACTCCTGGTGTGTTAAGTAACACATTCCTGGTGTGTTAAGCAACACACTCCTGGTGTAAGTAACACACTCCTGGTGTGTTAAGTAACACATTCCTGGTGTGTTAAGTAACACACTCCTGGTGTGTTAAGTAACACACTCCTGGTGTGTTAAGTAACACATTCCTGGTGTGTTAAGTAACACACTCCTGGTGTGTTAAGTAACACACTCCTGGTGTGTTAAGTAACACATTCCTGGTGTGTTAAGTAACACACTCCTGGTGTGTTAAGCAACACACTCCTGGTGTGTTAAGTAACACACTCCTGGTGTGTTAAGTAACACACTCCTAGGAGGCCTGGTCGACGACCGGGCCGCGGGGACGCTAAGCCCCGGAAGCACCTCAAGGTAGTAATCTTTAGATTGTATTCCTATTATTCTATTTCTGTCTGTATGTTTTGTTAATATATCTTTGTGGTCTGACTTAAAGCTATTTTTTTCGGCCACACACCTGTTTATCCCGCCACAATTTTAATAATTTCTATAAATCTCAACGGCGAATAAAGCTTTAAAATCTAAATCTAAATCACTCGTGTTCTACATCTAAATTACTTTGCATTTCGCGCTGTATTTGTCTTCCCGCTTCTCCTACAGTCATTCAACATTCCAGCAGGTGTTTACGTCTCATCTTCTCCAGCGAGACATTTCCTCCTCAGGAAGTTCTGGGGAATTCAACAATCATTCACCTGGCAAATGCCTCGCCCAGACAGCCACACCCCTCACCTGATCCATTTACCCTTCTCTCGCTATTCCACTTGTAATCTCTTCTACTTCAGTCTCCCCTCTTTCTCCACTACTGGTCTGCCTACCCTGTTCCCCTCAATATTCATTACTAACCGATATTTTCTCTCACATTTTAGGTATATCCTGTATATATTTCCTAGTTAAGTCAGACGTTTCGCATTTGATTACTCACAAATTTAAATATAATCAAACTCGCTTCTTTCAGTTCAAATACCTTTCATTCTGTTTACCTCCAGATAAAACACACGCTAAAATTGCTAAACATATAGGTCGATTCACCATGGCTCTGACCAAACTTAAGAAACAAGCTGAAATAGTTGGTAGCGTACTTTACTGGGCGAAAGAATACCTATTCAACCGGAAGCAAGGGATTGTTGTGAGACCTGAGTGAAGAGAGCGGAGGAAACAGGCGGAGTCTCGCAGGTATCAGCCCAAAGCCCATATTGTTTCTGATATATGTCAGTGATATATAACATACGAAGTAGCATTCACCAAATTAAAGTTTGATTACCATGCAAAACTGATGAGTCAAATAAGAACAAATTTAATCACTTCTCACACACACAAACACACACACACACACACACACACACACACACACACACACACACACACACACACACACACACATTGTAGATATGATAGAGCCCAGTAGGCTCAGGAATCTGTACATCAGTTGATTGACGGTTGAGAGGCGAGACCAAAGAGCCAAAGCTCAACCCCCGCAAGCACAATTAGGTGAGTACACACACATACACACACACACACACACACACACACACACACACACACACACACACACACACACACAAGATAGTAAAATCATTTAATATACTTCCTAACCTGTGGTTCATACACGCACCAGCATCACCCACACCCTCAATCATCCCCAGGTTTACAAAACCTAAACAGCGCATTTTCCCTGACTGTGGGGCGCGCTCGCCCATGACCGAGACCCCTAATTGCAGGAGAATGAAAGCGAGAATACATTTTCTTTATAAGAGGCGGTGGGAGCCCCGAGCAGCGATACCCAAGGTCGGATTTATGCGCTGCTGACGAGGCGATAATCAATACCAGGTCAGGCAGCTGGTTTTGTTCCCCGGCTCCATCAGTCACTCCTCGCTACTTAGGAAGCCCAAAGCTCTTTGGGCTCCCTAAGCCCAAAGTATAGTAATTTACATACATCTTGCAATTACTAGTGCTCCTTGATCTAACATAGATATAAATCGTGATTGTAAAACGTTAATTATAAATAAATCTAACAAAGATCAGAGCGCAATAAATTTGTATTTTCTGGAGTGTGTACGCAATTTGCGGCACGGATTAAAAACAAATAAAATTATAATTTGGGTAACAAAACCTGCATTGGTGATGTGAAGTGTTTCTAGCTTAAGGTGAGAGATGGGAAGGAGAGATATGGAAGGGAGGTAGAGGAAGGGAGAAGGACAAGGAAATAACGAGTGCAGAGGAAGGAAAGTAGTATGTTTAAGCACTTCCTCACATTCTTAGAGATCAACTGCGTGTCTAACTTCAACGCAAGTCCTCATTTTACGTTACTGCTTAACATAAAAACATATCTCTATATCATCGACATCCCTGAGTATTTTGTATGACTGGATCATGTTCCCAGTGTTTTCCTCTTCTCCTAAGTATTATTCAATTCAGTTCCCTCAGTCAATCACAGGAATTTAGTCCACTCAATTCTGCTTCCAGTCTAATAGCAAACCTCTGTACTTTATGCTGATACAACATACTGATACTACATACTTATAGTAGTAGTAGACATCCATCAGTCTCAGGAGACTATTGAGTTGTGCCCTGGTTGTCGGTCTGGAGTGGCCTCTCCAGGGCGCAAAGCCAGGGTAGGTTGATACGGAGACAGGTCAAAGAATGAATGAATGAGAACGATGACTCAACCGTTATTCAGTTATCACATTGTTTAATGCCATTCACCTCCCTGCGAACTGCCTCGTTAACTGACATTAATCAGAAAAGTAGCCAAGGGCACCTCGTGTGTAGAAAGAAAGCAGAGGAGAGATGCAAGAGAGGAAGAATGAGACAGGGAGAGAGAGAGAGAGAGAGATAAAAAGTGGAAGAGGAGATAGGAAAAGTGATACAAATATAGTGTAAGTGGAGCGGTAGAACAAAAGAAGGAGGTAAAGAGAGAAGGGCAGAGCAAGAGTGGGTGAACCAAGGAACAGGGAGTTGTGCGATGTTTGACTCACACTCATTACAATAGTCAAAGATAATAGACAAATAGATAACAGTAAGACTGAAACAAATAGACGGCAAGCATCCTGCTCGGTGAGGGGTAATGCCACTGCATCACTGCAAAGACACGAGTCAACACAAAAACAACACTGAAGTCGTTATGAAAAGTTCTTGTATGCTAAGACAAACTAGTCTCTTGCGACATTCAAATAAATGTCACATGAAAAATATAAAAAATACAGAGAAATGTTCAAAATACATTATGTGAAACCCCTCGTGGATCGCAGATAACATAAAACTAGCAATTTAACATCGTAGGAAAACGTTTGCAAATGCTAGCAACATCAACTCTGCCCGAGGATGCCGACACACACCAGTGTAAAAACAATCTTAAGTGAGCAACAGCCTCAAAACACAATGACTTCTTTTGAAATACACGCCAATGTGTAGGCAGCCCTAAATGGCACACTAAACTGTGTACAGGGAGGACGCCAGGGTGCAACTGTGTAGAGGAGGGTCGTCTGAACACAACAGTGTACAGGGAGGGTCGTCTGAACACAACAGTGGACATGGAGGGTCATCAGAACACCACAGTGTACAGGGAGGGTCATCAAACAACCCGTTTTCGCACTTTCGTATAGTCAATATTGACTTATTAAATAAGTACATATGTGACATACTAAACATACTAGTTTACTGTAAGAAAGTGCGAGAACGGGTTGCATCAAAACAGTGCACATGGAGGCCATTAGAGCACAACAATGAACACAAAGGCCATCAGAATTCAACAGTGTACAGGAAAGTCCTGATGACACAGTAATGCCCCATGTTACCCACGTTTCCACCCAACGAGTCACAGTCCTCAGCACTACACCTTTCCATAACATTTCTTTATTGATCATTGTTCCGGGTCCGGTGAAAGATTTAACCAGTCAGTCTCCCTAACACCACCATATTCTTCAGGCTATCCTTCTTCACTGTTTTACATAACCATTTGTTTACTCCTGGACCAGAATCTCGTTCCCATACTAAAGGGACAGATAAATCACCCATTCCAGGAGCTGCCAAGCCACCTGGCCAGCTTGGTCTTCCTCTCTTGGGCTTGTGTTGTGTCAGCCTTCACTCACTCTGTTGAACTTACACATTTTCAAATCACTCATTCAGCCTTCCATTTTCCCTGTACATTCCCATCCGTTTTCTTTTCAATAGAATAACAATGATAATTTTCTTCTTTATTAACTAGGATAACGTTATTTGAGGCACTTTTTTATTTACTTTATTCTTCCGTCATTGTAATTATTGTATTTCCTTGCATTTAATTGTTTGTATCTTCTTCCCTCCTTCGCGAAATAATTCTTGTTTCTGGCCGAGTTGGGTGGCGGCACGTTTGTGTAAGTTTGACTTTCCTGCCTCCCGCCCTCCTCCCTATTTCCTGTTCCGACGCCTTGCCCCCATACTATTCATTCCCTTCGTCTTATTCTCTCATTTAGTGTTAGTCAAGGGACTTAAGAGAATTAGAGACCGCTCAGATCTTTATTTTAATTTTTCTAAATAAATAAATTTATTTATTTATACATTGAATTAACAAGTTGACCAATCCACTGTTAAGACCAAACCCTGACTATTACCACCTAAAATTCCTCATTAAACCCAAAACCACCTACATGAGTACCAAAACAAACGTTGTGACACTACGACTACAACCACTACAAGTATCCCCACTATGACTACAACCACTACAAGTATCCCCACTATGACTACAACCACTACAAGTATCCCACTACGACTACAACCACTACACTAAAAACTGAAACCTCAAGAGCCCTCACTAAAATCATAACAACCACAAAGACTATAACTATCCCACCAGCAACTATAACCACTGTCACTACAACTGTAGCCACGCCTCAGACTGACAGCAGCCCCACCTGGTGTTAACCATAACCAAGGCTATAACCATCTCTGGTCTCCCAGGTCAATGCCCTGGATAATCCAAGTAATACACTGGCAAGGTTAAACTGAAATCTCGTTGTTGTTGTTATTGTTGTTGTTTACAGACCGTCTGTACATGGTCTTGAGTCTGTCTGGCAGCAGAACTGATCGATAATGAAAACTTCATATAGATACATTGCGATGCTTTGCAGTATGGCATTTTAACGATATACGCGTATGTCCCTAAGGAATTAGGCCACAACTTTGCAAATATTTCGGAACATGACTTTCTTTTACACATTTTTAGGTAACATCTTCATGCATAAGTAACGGCGAACGGTAAGACTTTTATAGACTTTGTTAGACGCAGTTCGGTAGCCCATGCAATATCGCCCCTGATAGATGGGAGTCGATTGGTCGCGTCTCTCCTCCCTGGCGCTTCATGATGACAAATGGCAGCCGCGCCCACCACCATGTCATAAAAAAACAATATACGTCACATTTTTCTTGTTGCCTATCTTTGGGACAGGAAGAGTCCCAGGATCTTCGGGGCGTCACCCTGATGAAGACAGGATCTTTGGGACGTCCTATCAGGGAGGACGACGCATCCTGATGGAAATACAAAATGCTGATTGGACGGTAGCTCAAGTGCCTTGATCGTGACTGGACGCCAACTTTATACTTTGATGCTGAATGGACCGTAGCAAAATACTTTGATACTGTCTGCACGGTAATGTAAAGATATAATACTGATTGCATGCTAATTGGTTGAGAGCATAAACAGTTTCAGGCTGATATCACTAAAGTTTCGGTAAACTGATGTTGGAATGACAAATATGCCAGCCCCATATAACGAATTATTCAGATGCTATTTAGACGAAAGTACTCATATGAGGCATGTGATCAATAGCCTGCACTGGTAAACGTTGGGTTCATTACGAAGGCATCATCAATGTTATGAGAATACGTAAAGTGACGGCAAATCTCCAGGCACCTCATACCGGTAGGTCTTATGGGGCTAATGACTGGACATTACATAGAACGTGAGACTATACCCAGTTCCTGCTGACAGAGTTTGCACCTGGAGTGCTGAGGACTGGCAGAGTCGTCACCTGTAGCCACCTGCTACAGGTGACGGTAACCCAACCTGATCCTAGGGAACCGGATCATGTATGTTGCACTGTCTGGTCGATATTTTGTCCTGCCCATGTACATAGGCTCCGGATCTCAACAAATCATAGCTTTATCCACTAGTGCTTTCAGGCTTTTGTGAGTCTAAAGTATAAAACTCTATTTCTCTTAAGACGACACTCACATAATGAAGCAACATTCCGGGAACACTGCCAAGACACTGATCACATATGGCCACCGGAGACCACATTGTCCGATTCTATTACAATCTTCCTTTTATTTACATTGTCTATGAATATAAAGCGCGTGTTTCAGCCTGTGTCACATGTATCAGTATATATATATATATATATATATATATATATATATATATATATATATATATATATATATATATATATATATATATATATATATATATATCACGTGTTATTATGAACTCCTTATTTCATTGTATCATCTCTCAGTCTAGCACACGTATCACGAGTCAGTATGCATCATGAGTGTCTATGTATTTTGTGTCATGCCATGTGTCCGCATGTATCAACCAGTGCTCGAGCTGTGAGCCAGTGGGAGGTGCACGCGGAGTGTGGCCAGGGCAGGAGGACTATGGGGGTCACCATACACAACCTGGACTCTGTGTTGATATTATTAAGTTAAGTGTTCTTGCTGCTACTGATAAACTATGATGAATATAACATTTCTATTGATTTACCCCGAAACCAGTCAATTATGGTAGCCGGCGGCCAGTGCCAAGATGTTTCGTGGGGGTCAGTTTGTGACCGTGGCATGCTGTTGTCTTTCTTGAATAGTGGCGACCCCCGGACTCGACCATGTTGGGCATGTTCCCCACAGGAATCAGGGGGCAAATTTGGGTAAGGGTCGTACCAAGCTTTATGCCTACAACCTCGATCAGACATTTAGACAGACAGACATTCAGATATTCTAATTTATAGAAATAGATTGGATGGCGACATACGGCTAATTAACTTTTATTATATAAATGTAGATCAGAAGGATGCTGCCAAGTAGACAACCTCGTTATGGACCACATAGGTTAGGTTAGGTTAGGTTTGCCATTATCTGTGAAGCTCAGTAATAGCTGGCATGGCTCACACTTGCCTACGGGAGGCACGTGACATATTTACGCTTTATTCATTTGTCAACATCTATGCAGCACCGAATATTATACTGTGAAGCATTTCTCACTAAAACTATAATTAAAGATAGCATTAAAAAAAGGACATTTATAAAATCATTTACATAATTTAATTAAGATTTAATAACATAGGACCCCAGCAGGTTCTACAGCATTTTATGACGAAACATTTACACAACTCATTACTAAATTCAGTCAATTTACATGACAAGAATAAATAATTGGCGTGAAACGAAGGGTTTGTAGGATAAGACACATGCAAGTATTTGTCATCAAGGAACATGTCCCAGCACCCATGCTCCCCCTCCCTACACACATTATTCACACCAAACACAGAAAATACTGAACCAAGTTTTTGCCTGTTTGAAAATGCTATATAATTAAAGCATTCTTATCACTCAGAGAAGGTTTGTTGTTGAGCAATATAGAACTAGATAATGTTCTCCAGGATGGGCCTGATCAGCCAAGTTGTGGTTGAATGTTGGCCGTTTAATTAGATATAGCTTACTCATTACAGATAACCAAACGATTAATGGACACAAATTAATTACTTTAACTGCAATCGAGTCAGACAAAGTATTAAATGGATGAACGAGCATGGATTAAGGCCTACAAATATAAAACATTAATGTCAAGCTCTTGGTACTACCTGGAGTGAACAGGTATCCTTCTGATTTATAACACAAATTATAATACGCATTTTTCCTTTAATTTCCTCTTCGCTGATTCATTTTGTCGTCATCTGGGTAAGCTCGGGGACGTTGCCGCCAGTCGTATCGACGCTCCAGCTGCTTCTGTTTCCACAGCTGGTACAGCTTTCACTGGCGCCCCTGCTGTTTCTGCTGCCCAAGCTGATCCTACTTCCGCAACAGCTCCCACTGTTTTCCACAGCTGGTAAAGCATCCACCGACGCTGCTGCTGCTCCTGCTGCTGCTGCGTCCGCCCCTGCTCCTCGCTGATGTTACCTGGTGCGGAGTGGCCCGACCAACGGAGGAGCTCAGAGGTCCAAGTTATAATTGCTGTTGATGAAGGAGGTGTATTAAAAGTAGCTTTGTGTTTATGAGTTCAATAAATACTTTTACAAACTAAGTCCAGAGTGAGGCACAGACAAATGAGGGCGAGAGGTAAAGGTGATGGGTAGAGATTACTCAGCGCCGCCATGCGAGGTAAAACAAATAATAATATATAATAGTTACTTATGGAGACTTGTCGATGAGATTATTAACGTATAATTTATATGCATTTAGTAATTATCACTGATGACTAAATATTACTTGTACTGAAGCCCAACCACTTGGGCTGGACGGTAGAGCGACGGCCTCGCTTCATGCAGGTCAGCGTTCAATCCCCGACCGTCCAAGTGGTTGGGCACCATTCCTTTTCCCCCGTCCCATCCCAAATCCTTATCCTGACTCCTTCCCAGTGCTATATAGTCGTAATGGCTTGGCACTTTCTCCTGATAGTTCTTTTCCCTTGTACTGAAGCCAAGACTTCCTATCACTTAAGAAGCTTCTATCTGTTGCCATATATATTACCTAGCAGGCTTCTCTCAAAATCTCTTGGTTTATTTGGCTCCAAAGAACTGGGTTTAATTTGGCTCAAAAAAGTTTGGTTTAATTTTGAAACTCACATATCTGTCTCAATCGCTCAGTTGTTGATATAACTGTAGACTCTCTCTCAATAATACAGAGATTACCTATTTACTCAAAACTTCAGGAAAACACGCAGCGGTCCTCAATGAGAAAACAGATGCAATTATATAATTCAGCCCAGCCTCCTAAAATGGAAGTACCTATAGTACCTATGTGCTCGGAAGCACCAATATGTTGTGATGGATTACCAGAAAGAAAGTTGACTTTTACACTACTGAATTTGCCCAAACTGGAATTATTTAAAAAAAAAAATAGTAATAAAAATCATAAATATAAACAATACCTAACCTATCCTTTCCTAGGCCTAATATATATATATATATATATATATATATATATATATATATATATATATATATATATATATATATATATATATATATATATATATATATATGTATATATATATGGCCACTTGTACTCATCAATAACTTTTGTACTACTTGAACTCCTCTAAAACTCTTGTATTAACAAAGAACTATCTTACTAATGAATTATACATGACTATTCTTTTACAGTAGTAAAATAATTAGTCACTGCCTGTACTAAATCTTCCTCAGAGGATCTTTGGCCAAAATCAAAACAATAACAGACAAACTAACGCACCCTACAACACGGACATTAACAACAGCCACCTTCCCATAGGCTTATAACAATATCTGCAGACTAATGCATTTTCGATACAAGAAACAAGCAAACTAGAGGCATTATTCACCCAAAAGTAAACAAGGCCTTCCTTGGCTTTCTGCCCCACATTGAAGTCAAAACTTTTGGAGCTTTTTACTTGCGTTGGTCGGATGGGTTCCTTTCTCATTGTAAAGAAACTATGGCAGAATTTTAGAGCCTTCCATCAATCATTATGTCCAAAAACTTCTCCACGAAAACATTATTAAAATAATTTTAGTGATGTGCAAAGTTTCATTGTATATATTTTTTTAAATTGAGATTTGAATGATTATGGTGACTGGGCAATTACTTGGACTCCTTCGCTCTCAACTGTCTCTTTTAACGAGCCACCAGTCGATACACAGCTTCTATTCACCGTCAGGTCTGATCACAACCGTTGGCTGTGTCGTTAATGTTACCAATGCCTATCTTCTCAAAACAGGATATCTCCCGTTTTCTGTTAGCAGCCAATCCTGGGTTCCCTCTCGTGTCTTGGATTACATGCCCTAATTGGTCCAAATTCGAGGTACCCATGTAAGATAATCGTCACGTGATATTACAATTGACAATCTAGAAAATTTCAGACTCCAATTCGGGTACTCAGACCCCATAAAAAGAAAAGTATATCCTCATTATATACTTAGAAACAGATAAAAGCCCTTACAGGCTTATGCACTTATAAAGTCCAATAACTTCATGGTGTTTCTCTCCATCCTCGGACACAGACGTAAGCCTTGTATCATGCTAGTAAGTACTACTGTTACTCCAAATATATAAAAGGAAGATATAGAGAGATGAGAAGCACCAAGCAAGCAGCAGAAACACTATGACACCTGAATCGAGCTCGTTTGCCGAGGCATCAAAATTTCATGATATTCCTCATGTAAACTCTTTGTAAATATTGTATTATTTTATATTATATTATTCAAACTAGGGAAGTAACACAAGCACATTACATCATATAAGAATCACTCCTTTATCTGCCCTGTTACACCAGCCCTGTTTTCAATAAGGGAAAGATAATTGGATTCTCACTCATCATATATTATTAAACTAAATATAGTAATATATTATAATATTCTTGCAAAGAATGTGTTACATTCACGTTACTTTAAGTATTATCACATACTTTAGGAATGTATATATCTCATCATAACCATCGTAGCTGCTTATTCTTGTTTAATTAGGCATGATTAATTGCTAATTTGTTGACCAGACCACACACTAGAAGGTAAAGGGACAACGACGTTTCACCTTCTAGTGTGTGGTCTGGTCAACATACTTCAGCCACGTTATTGTGACTCATCGCCTACAATTGCTAATTTGTTCCAAATTTATTTAAATATTTACCGTAACGTTCATGTCAAATATATAATATGATTATGGTTATGAAAGCGTTATGACGTAATATAGCAACAAGCACACTTGCTATATCGTGTTTGGCTGTTATATGAAGCAAGAGGTTGAGGCACGGAGAAGGGGGCACCAAGGGTGGCCTCGCAAACACAAAATAAACTCATAGTTTTGAATAAGTAAGGTTAGGTTCAGTAATCTTGGGAGCAGCGCCGAGATGGCAAAATTTCGTAATCTGATTATTTTGAATGTATGTTGAGTACATTTTCAGGGAGCATTATGTTTAATGTGTTGCATTACGTGGATACTTGTTTAGCGTGAGCATTATTTAGGATTATGTTTACTGGGTTATATTAGCTGGGAATATTTCCGTTGTGCATTATCCAAGAATATATTCATGTTGTAAATTTAGGATGAGCCAAAAAATGTGCTGGGAAGCATTAGCCGTAACTGTGGCGAGTGTCAGCAAAGAATAAATGGAAAATTGTGGGAAGAGATTGCTGATCGAAAAAAAGTTGAGATATTTGAGCTAATCAATACTGCGCAGCCTATAATGTACACTACAAGACTAATGAACTCTGCATTAATGTGTTGAATGTATACCCTGAGGCTGATAAGGTGAGAGCCTTTGTTCATCGACTGCAATAAACGCTTGAGCAGATGTGCTGATACTGAAGTTTAAACTGATGGACTTATGCAACACTTTGAACTGATGATGCAAGATCGCGTTCATTACTCACACGCCAGGGTTCTTGGTGTCCAGAGAGAGCCGTGAACCGCTGCCGTCCACAACACGTTGACATCAACCTACCTACCTACCTACCTTTCTCCCTCCCTCTTCCTCTTCCCCTCCCTCTCTCTCTCTCTCTCTCTCTCTCTCTCTCTCTCTCTCTCTCTCTCTCTCTCTCTCTCTCTCTCTCTCTCTCTCCCTCTCTCTCTCTCTCTGAGTTTAACATTACTATTTCCCCCACGCCTACGGCATTTATTCTCGTATCATCAATATCTCTTCCTGTGTCCATGCGTCATTAATCTTTCCAGTTTCTTAAGCTTTTCACTTTCCGGCTTCTTTGTTTACTTGGCCCTTTACCCCGGACACGAGATCCTGGACTTCACGATTTGTGTCCGTTGTTTGCACCAGCTGCGTCGCGAACCGCTGGACCTGTGAACCTTGCCACCATGTCTGGCATCGGTACAACCGAGTCGTGGACCAGGGCACGTGTCGTGGACCAGGGCACGTGTCGTGGACCAGGGTACGTGTCGTGGACCAGGGCACGTGTCGTGGACCAGGGCACGTGTCGTGGACCAGGGTACGGATCGTGGACCAGGGCACGTGTCGTGGACCAGGGCACGTGTCGTGGACCAGGGCACGTGTGTCGTGGGGGGGTAGGCAGGAACGTCGTGGCCGTACACTTCCTCCCCTCAACAGTTTAGACCCTCGAGGGAATCAAGGAACATTGAAACCCTTTCTGCTAATCCACTGCAACTGTCTTCATCCTTCCTCCCATCTCCAATTTTAATCTCTCCTCTCCACTTCCAAATTCTTCTCTTGCCAATCTCCCATTCCCTCCTTTGTATTTATGTTACGCCAATCACCAAGCCTCATCCTTCTTAATTCCACCATTTTTACTTCCTCCTCCTCATACATGTCTTTATCTGCCCTTCCCCATTTCTCTTCGACAATATTTCTTCTTCATTAAGCTTGCCCGCTCTTCCACCTACACCCTGCCATTCATCTTAGCTTTCTACAGTAATATAATGCTTTTATCCCCTCACTTTGTTGCTATCTTAACGCCACTCGCCTTAACAGACCTTGTGTAACCAACTTATGTATATACTCATTATACAATGTGTGATGTCAACAACGCTTTCAGTAATATACGATGTAAGATCTTGCCATTAATACAACCTTCACACCAAACTTACACTACCTATCAGACCACCTATACCGTGCTGGGGTAAGAAATAGTTGCCGTGTTAAACTCAACCCACCACGAAAGAGCTAAGAATACGAAATGCTGCCAAGCACAACTAATTATATTCTTCAACCCACATAAGGCTGCATACACCTCTACAAGACGATGATGAGAGGCGGTCTGTAGCACCCGTAAACCTCACCAGCCAGAATCATCAAGTCCAAAAAGTGTGCTAAAAGTGCAAGAGGAAAACAAAACAAACCTCTTCGCTTTTCGGTAAATGTCACCGTGTACGACAAGAGTATGGAGAGAAGAGGTGCAGACGTCCTCAAGATCATGCCTCCACTTCCTCTCCTGACGTCAATCACGTGACACGCGAGCTCTTCATGCCTCACCTTCAAGACCCGCTAGATATAATGGCCAGCATCACCGGAGACTACCAGATCCGGGAACCCACACACACACAGCGTGAAGAATTATTTTACTCTACATCCAAAAGGAATAAAAATAATATATAAATCAAATGAAAACATTGTCTTACTAGTATCAAATCTTCTTAGTTACTGGTAAAGTTACCCAAACCGTACCAGTCCACACGAGGTGTTGGTTCCCCAGGGAACCAGGGAACCGCACCAGGCGCCGGCTCGGTAAGCTGTTAAAAACACCTCGCCCACGCCGCCACGTGGAGCACCACCAGCTGAACTTTACAAGAATAAATAATAGCCGAGCCACATGCCTGACACACCAACGTTAGCGGGAGGTGAAGAGTACAGACGACTCCCTGACCCCTATCACCCCTGCCTGGCTAACCATCACCGCTACCAGTTCACGCCTATCATCATAGGCCAGCTCACACGACACCAATCACCTATACCGCCAATCAAGCACTCCCTCCCCCCTGGCGGTCTGTGATTACCGTTGCGGGTTCCCTAGAAAACTTGGCTCAAGTCTGTCCATCGGGGCCGCCAAGAAGACCATGAAAGTGACGTAATGGAAGGAGAGGCGGACTCCTGGGGCCTTCCACAAAAGCCCGAAGCACCTATAAGACAAGCAGAACTATCGGCCAGGCCATTGGAATTGATATTATCTTCCTCCACAAAAGGACAAAGTTCTCATCAACTTGCATAAATTACCTGGAAGCTGTAGTAAAAATTGTATAGAATCAGTTGTTATTTTCCAGCAGAAGGGAATAATAACAGGTATGGGGACGGGAATATCACAGAGCGGATGTTGAATATGGAGCAGCTGGAGGAGTCCGTGTAAAAGATGGGTTTACAGGAAATATAGTAAACAAAGAGCAGGAGCAGGCGAAGAAGGAGGGTTTAGAATGTGGGAAATGAGGAGTGGGAGGTAGGAAAGAGGAAGAGGGGAAAGAGACGAAGAGAGATTGCGAAGGAGATCCACTCATTAATGTCTCCGCATGCTTGTAGTATTTAGCTACAGCATGACCGACGAGCTTCAGCAAGATAATGCTGATAAATTGCACTGTAAGACATCTCCATCTGTGAAGTCCCTCTCGAGCACTGGAGGGAAAGCGACGTATCGGATAGACAGACAAACACATCAAGATGGAATGGGCGTGTAGAGTAAATAAAACCGCTATATGTTTACTTCCGTAAAGCTGACTTACAGATAAACTAAGTACAAAGAGATAGGCGAGGTTATCCCGACACATAAAACGCTTAATCCATAGTTCTTACAATCTCAAATTTTTATGGGTTAGAGTATGGAGTAGAGTTAGAGTAGAGTACTTCTGTTAATGTTACTGGGAGAATGTATCAAGGATAAGGAGCTAATTCACATACAAACAGGCGGATCAGCTTACACGAAGATGTTGTGGGCAGCATGTACCAGTTTTTGACTCTGCTTAGCAACATCCAAGAAACTATATACATACCAGCCAGCCGCTGGTATATATGTACCAATCAGACGCTGGTTTATATGTACCAATCAGACGCTGGTATATACGTACCAGCCGGACGCTGGTATATATGTACCAGCCAGCCGCTGGGATATACACATCTTCAGCCTCGGTGTCTCCAGAACGAGAAATAAAGAAAGATGATTTTAATCCAATTGGGGCCGCGCCAGTGGGCAAGAGAATGTCCATTACTAACCACCACGACCCTTTAAGTCATCCCTCCAGGGAGGAGGAGACGGAACACTCAGACTTAGAAGTGGACTCCGTAAGGTCGGAAACAGATCGAGCAACAACTTGAGGAATGCAACGGGCCACTCTGGAGTCTTTGACAGTCGGGGTCTGATTGGCGGATGGATGGTCAGTGTCAGGCCGTGAGAGGATAGTTTAACAACGTTACCGGGCGCCAGTCAGCGTTATCTAGTTACAAACGTCTAATGGCCGTTCTTCATGAATATGATTGGATTGTTATGCAAGTAATTTTCGGGTGTGAGTCAATAGTCCTTTATCCTTCTTGCACTAATGCTTGAAGTGAGGGTTGTGATAGTTAATGGTAGGTCCATGCTTCCCAAGCTGAGATATCACGAATATAGCAACCGTATTAGCTATCTACAGTGCTTTCATTATCCTTTATTCATCATAATTTTAATGTGCTGACAAAACAGCCAGATATGATGATAGGAAGATAACATGTTTCTCACAAATGTCTGCAAAATATGGTAAACGTTGCGAGGTTATTGCACGATTACTTGGCTGATAAATAGTTGTATTTAGTTTGTCACCACCACCACCACCACCCTCTCACCACCACCACTCTCCACCACGACCACCACCACCCTCTCACCACCACTCTCCACCACCACCACTCTCCACCACCACCACTCACCACCACCACCACTCTCCACCACCACCACCACCACCCTCTCACCACCACCACTCTCCACCACGACCACCACTACATATTAGTAACTCCAAGAACAGGCCTCTGATGACTATTGTGGGAGCGGCTAAAGCCACTCCCTCGCCGCTCTGAACCCATACAAGCCAAGTCGCTCAATTCACCAGAGAACTCCGCCCTCCATTACTACATTTTATTATTATGGGTCACCTTATCTCACTGGCTTCCCGGACCCACCAGGAAGAGCCTTTTGTGGTTGGTCGGCCCTTGGACGTAATTTGAAGGAGTGGGAGTATAAATTAAGTTATAAGGGATACCAGGACATCTCTCTTACTGACCTCAGTGAACCCTACATGCTCCGCCAGCACTATGTATATATATATATATATATATATATATATATATATATATATATATATATATATATATATATATATATATATGACTTATTGAAAACATGTACAGTTTGTCATCTTTAATGAAGGACATTATTTCTATTTCTTAAACAACAACAAAAACTAACACGAAGTCTTCTACAACAGTCACGCCAAAAGACAAAAATAGAAAACCAAATACTACATTTTATACTATACATGTTTTCAATAAATCGATAGAAATACACTCGAACGCGGGCACACACAGAATTTCATGCCACGATATTCGCATGAAAGTGGTGTGTGGTGTGTGGGGTGGGGTGTGGGGTGTGGGGTGTGTGGTGTGTGGGGTGGGGGTAGGGGAGGGTGATGGGTTTGACACCAGCGGGGCGGAATGTCAAGGTACACTACCACATACAACACCTCGTGCGGGGAACACTAACACCACGCTACACCCTGCCGGGGCTGAAACAACTACTGTCAGTGGATATGTAGACATGGTTCTTTTTCCCTGAACAAGAGGAGAAGATACACGCTGCGATTGTGCCCATTGTGGAAGTGAGGGGAGATGGGGATGGTGGACGCTAGGGGAGATAGGGGGTGGTGGAAGCGAGGGTAGTGGGACGTGGTGCAGACGAGAGCAGTGGTAGGTGTGGCGAGGGGAGAGGGAGGTGGTGGATGGGGAGGAGAGAGGAAGATGGTGAAAGCGAGGTGGGGAAGAAGAGATGAGTGCAGAGCATTACCAGAGGACTATGCTTAAACAGTCCGAATAATAACCCCAGTCACAATTAATAATGACAACAAATTATTCATGTGGGAGCAATACATCTCTCTCTCTCTCTCTCTCTCTCTCTCTCTCTCTCTCTCTCTCTCTCTCTCTCTCTCTCTCTCTCTCTCACCCACACACAGAACAGAAGGAAATCATAATGTATACAAAGAGGCCAGAAATGAGTACATAGAAACTAGGAGAGTGGCAGAGAAGCTGTACGATAATAACACTGCATACAAGACCAAGTCGGAGCCAAAGTTGTTCCATAGTCATATCAGGAGGAAGATGACTGTGAATGATCAGGTTATCAGACTTGACAAAAATGAAGGACACACGGAAAATGATAAAGAGGTATGAGAGGAACTTAAAAGCTCTCAGGAAGTATTGAGGCTCAACCCAATTTGCCACTAGAGTTTAGAGCCCAAACCGAACAGGCAATTCCAGAGGAAAGCCTCACTGAAATAATAGTGACACCAGAAGAAGTACAGAAGCAACTACAGGAATTGGCTGTAACAAAAGCATTGGGACCACACAAACTATCGCCATGGATACTAAGAGAGGCAGCTGAAGCACTGTCCAGCCCTCTTGCCATGATATTTAATCCCTTTCTAGAAACGGAAGAACTTCCTGACTGAAAAATGGCTAATGTCTTACCAGTCTACAAGAAAAGGGGAAAACCAACCGTTAAACTACAGACTCGTATCACTAACAAGTAGACCCTGCAAGTTGCTAGTGACTGATCCGAGGCAGGCTTGTAGAACATTTAGAACTGACCAATTTGATCTCTAAGGCACCAGCACGGCTTTAGTAAAGGAAAATCCTGCGTGACAAACTTGCTGGAGTTTTACAACATGACATAAATGAAAGAGAGATAAGGGTGTGCAGCTTTCATATTCCACGACTGTCAGAAAGTATTTGATACGGTCCCGCATGAATGACTTACTCAAACTAAAGAAGCAGGCTGATATACATAGGGAAGAATCCAAAGGTAGGTCAGAGAGCATCTCTCAGGAAGGAAGCAAAGGTTTTAGTGAGAGCAGACTGACACTTCAGAGTGGAGGGAGGTTACGAGTGGAGTACCACATGGGTCGGTTCCAAGGCCCGTACTGTTTCTAATATATGTCAACGACCTGCCAAAGAAAATTGGATGTTTCATATTAATGTTTGTAGCGTCGCAAAGATAATAAAAAAAGTCAAAACAGAGACAGATTGTGATGCACTGCAAACAGATTTGGACACACTCCAGAACTGATCTGCAAAATGGCTACTAGAGTTTAACCCAGCCAATGCAAACTGTGGCCAAGCTGTGTTTCTCGCCGGCGCCCGGAATCGAACCCGGGGCCACAGGATCACATGTCCAGCGTGCTGTCCGCTCGACCGGACAGACTGTGCAAACCCAGCCAATGTTTGGGCTGTGTGTGTGTGTGTGTGTGTGTGTGTGTGTGTGTGTGTGTGTGTGTGTGTGTGTGTGTGTGTGTGTGTGTGTGTGTGTGTGTGTGTGTGTGTATGTGTGTGTGTGTGTGTGTGTGTGTGTATGTGTGTGTTAGAGAGAGAGAGAGATTACGTAGATAGAAAAACATGGGTCGTGAGGTCCAAGAGTTAACAGCTCGATCCGGCAGGTACAAATAGTAAATATTCCCATGCACACAGTTTGAACAATACAAATCTGTGACCAAACAAAACCCCCGATATCACCACGGCTTCTTCGGCGTCAATTTAAAATGTGGCCTCGGTATCACTGGGAACGATTCCACCAGCTGCTCATTTCGCATAGCTCATTCCAGAGGAATTTTTTGGTGGAATATTAACTGTACTGACACAGCCCAACAAACCACACTCAACAGACAACCCGTTCTCGCAAATTTAATAAGTCAATATTGACTTATTAGTTGCGTGCATAGGTGACATACTAAACATAATAGTTTCCCTTGAAAAGCTTCATAGAAAACACCGACCTTACCTAACCTACTTAGTATGTTAAAATAAGCATCTTATAGCTTCGTAATTACAATTGTTACTTAACCTACTATAGGTATAGGTTAGGTAATAATTGTAATTACGAAGCAATAAGATGCTTATCTTAACATACTAAGTAGGTTAGGTAAGGTCGGTGTTTTCTATGAAGCTTTTCAAGGGAAACTATTATGTTAAGTATGTCACCTATGCACATATTTAATAAGTCAATATTGACTTATTAAATTTGCGAGAACGGGTTGCAACAGACTGCTCTCGGTGGGGAAACTGACACAGACAGTTGCTTGTTTCAAACTAGTATTTTCACAAATTCTCATGTTATTAAATATATTTTTCCTCACACTCGTTCAGAAATCTGTCATTCAGTCATTCGGACACTAACTATAAACACACTACAGTTTTGATGTGTACCGAAACACTGTTTCCTTCCTTGCATATTTTTTAGCAAGGTAAGAACTATTTCCTGCCTCGACACATTTTAAAGTTTAACTCTAGTACCCGTATTTTGTCCTGGGAATTCGGCCCCCCTCGTCGATATACACTCGGGTCTCCAATCACTGCTGAGTGCACACAGCCGAATAGGGAAAAGGAAATTTAACCACAGGTTTCCACTCTGGCTACGATTTCGAACCCTTTTGCTTGTCGGGCTAGTGTGAGATCCGGAACACTTCTGGGGCATATTTTGTTTGTGTGTGTTTGTAGTGCTGCATGTTAAATCTTCCGCTGAGTGTTGTATGTTGTGGCGTGCGTTGTATTTTGAGTTGCATTGTGTTACTTGTTATATTGACACCTGCATGTTGCACTATATGGTGCAACATTTTAGCCCGTGTTAGGCCTCATTTGGAACATGAAGTTCAGTTTTGGGCACCAGGCTATAGAACAAGTACATTCTTCACAAAAAATATACAGATAATAATGAAAAAGTCACAGCAGAAGATTAGAACTCCTCATGAAAACATTAAAAACATTTATTTCCAAAAGGATTACAAAGGGGAAAGATGACTGAAGCATACATATGAATGAAGAGGCCCAAGGGGGGATATTTATAAGGTACCAAATATATCAACACAATATAAAACACGAAACAATCGATACAAATTGGTAAGTTTAATACAGAAAAAGAGCTGAGTAAATAATAGTTTGGAAACAGTGTTATTGATTTATGGAAGGGATTATCGGGCAAAATAACACGATTTCTATATTCTAAGAACAGTTCTAATCTTTGCCATACTCGGAAACGCAGGCAATGGCATCTTTTAGATAATATCCGCTACACCAGTGAAACAACACCAGTCATACACAACCACAACACCTGTGACACACAACCACAACACCAGTCATACACAACCACAACACCTGTGACACACAACCACAACACCAGTCATACACAACCACAACACCTGTGACACACAACCACAACACCTGTCATACACAACCACAACACCTGTGACACACAACCACAACACCTGAGAGACAAACACCACACACTACAGAACACCGGTGCTAGGCTGGTGCAACATTACACCAGTGCAACACAGTACCGGTGCAACACTTCACTGGTGGAACACTGTACCGGTGCAACACTACACTGGTGGAACACTGTACCGGTGCAACACTACACTGGTGCAACACTGTACCGGTGCAACACTGGTACACACTCCCGTGCTCCAGTTCGTCTCCAGCTCCAGCAGTATTCCAACACAACAAAGAGGAACCGCAGCGGAAAGTCTCACGCGAACCTTCAACAATTGTCTTCGTAAATATTAAAAAAAGAGTCATACTGCTTTATTGTTAAAATTCTTGAACTCTTCCCAAGCTAATATTGAAAAACTTCTCTCAGATTTTAATCTGGTTTCTTGACCGCTTTCGTCCACTGCTCTATGGAGGAGTTGGTAGTGTTATCTTAATATGGCTGTAGGCACTCCCTGGAGTGCCATGACCTCTGTGCCACCACTCCCTGCAGAGTGCCATGATCTGTGCCACCACTCCGTGGAGTGCCATGACCTCTGTTCCACCACTCCCTGGAGAGTGCCATGACCTGTGTGCCACCACTCCCTGGAGAGTGCCATGACCTCTGTGCCACCACTCCCTGGAGTGCCATGACCTGTGCCACCACTCCCTGGAGAGTGCCATGACCTCTGTGCCACCACTCCCTGGAGAGTGCCATGACCTCTATGCCACCACTCCCTGGAGTGCCATGACCTCTGTGCCACCACTCCCTGGAGAGTGCCATGACCTCTATGCCACCACTCCCTGGAGAGTGCCATGACCTCTGTGCCACCACTCCCTGGAGTGCCATGACCTGTGCCACCACTCCCTGGAGTGCCATGACCTCTGTGCCAACACTCCCTGGAGAGTGCCATGACCTGTGCCACCACTCCCTGGAGAGTGCCATGACCTCTATGCCACCACTCCCTGGAGAGTGCCATGACCTGTGCCACCACTCCCTGGAGAGTGCCATGACCTCTATGCCGGCTCCGCTTCCGTCATCTGCTCATTAATCTTAGGTTTTATCCTCAGGTTTTGTTAAGACTTGGCTGCAGTGCAAAATTATATCAAGAATAATGAGTTAAAAGCGAGAGCATTTTCTTTATTTTATCGTGATATTTATTTTAATTTACAATATTGAATCCTTATCTCAATGAATTTAACAGTTAATGCCTGGGATGTATATATATTTTTTAAATATTTTTACGGTTTATTGATTAATATAGTAGTGAAGAAGGTAATGGGCACAGCACAGCTTTTGTGGTTCATGACAATATGCATATATACACACTGTTAATCGCTGAATTTGTAGTTTTTCTATTTCAAATGTGACCTCCATACACGTTCACTTCACCAACACATCACTGTCTTCCTGCATAACACCATCACAGTGTACCGTGGAAGGTACACTGTACCGGGCTACCAGTCACGGTATCAAAATCGACTTCTAAAGAGTTTTTCAGTTATAACCAAATTGCAGCGGCCTTACCGTACAAGCCCAGCAGGTGATCACTTGGTAGTACATCTCCCTCCGAGGGCTGTACTGTGTGCACATCCCTCAGCACCTACTCTTCAGTACTTTGGCACTGGCAGTGGGGAGTACCCACGGTGGGAACAGTGGGACTTGTGTGTGTGTGTGGGGTGAGGTGGGGTGAGGTGGGGTGAGGTGGGGTGAGGTGGGGTGAGGTGGGGTAGGGTTGGAGGGAGTTGCTTACACTATATCTGCCCAATCTGTAGGTACGCGCGCACTTTGTTTTCCACATATTTTGTTTACATTTAAACAACCGTAAATTTTCGTCAATGTCAACTATTACATTCCTACTTAATGAAATTTTCTCAATGTAGATCAGTGCTTCATGCTTCATAAACTCTCAAGAGGTGAGAAAAGCCGGGCAATTTACCATCATATAACTATACACTAAATTCATCGCATCGAGTTTCATCCATTTTGCCTGACTCTCCTTAAGATGAATACGTTATTTCCTCCTCATCACTAAAACAAAAATCCGGTCACCCTTCATTTCCTCCCTGTCCTCTAGGGCGAGAGTGTCACTCTCCTTAATGTCTGTCCCCTTACCGTCCCGACTGACAGTACACAGTAATGTCGTCAGTTCTAGTTTCCCTCTCAAGGGGATCCTCAAAGTTTCAGAATGCTCCTCCTCCTCTTATGATAGTTCTATGCTCCTCCTCCCCTTATGATAGGTCTATGCTCCTCCTCTTCTTATGATAATTCTATGCTCCACAGCCTGTTATAATTCTCCTTATCCACGGCTTGTGATATCTCCCGCTTCCCACCAGGCTGTGATATCTTTCCCATTCGGCGATATCTACCTCTTCCACCCTCCCCCGGCCTGTGATATCTCCCACTCTCCGCAGTCTGTGACTGCGCCCCGCCTCCCCAGTCTGTGATATCTCCGCCCCGCCTCCCCAGTCTGTGATATCTGCGCCCCGCCTCCCCAGTCTGTGATATCTCCGCCCCGCCTCCCCAGTCTGTGATATCTGCGCCCCGCCTCCCCAGTCTGTGATATCTGCGCCCCGCCTCCCCAGTCTGTGATATCTGCGCCCCGCCTCCCCAGTCTGTGATATCTGCGCCCCGCCTCCCCAGTCTGTGATAGCGCTACAGGAAGCAGGTGGGGCCGGGTTCCTCCGCCGCCCCATGATCAAACTTCCGATTAATTACGCAGGGGAACCCTATTACCGGGGCGGCACTCTCATATCTTCACACTACGTCCTATCTTATTATTTTCATTATCACTCCACATTATCTGTTTCACTTATTTCCCAAATCTTTTCCTAATTCCTTGTTCTCTTCCTTTCCTCTCGCCCTCCCCTCTGTCTCTCTTTCTCTTCTTCTCTTCCTTTTGAGTCTTCCTGGTCTTACAAAGCCTCAAGCATCAGTTCCAGGAGGTGGTGGTGGTGGTGGTGGTGGGTGAGAGAGGGGCAGGAACAACGGCTGTGACCTCACACAAAGGCAAGTAGGAGCATCCCCGCGGCGCAGGAGATGGCCTGCCAGACCAGCATCACCTTGTCTCTGACACCAGTCTCAAGTACTCTTAGAAAATATTTGTTTTCTTTGTGTAAAACTTTTGTGTATGCAAGGAAGGTCCTTGAAAGTAAATTATGCACACGGCATTTCATAAGAGCTAAACGTAGGCAAAAATGGTTTCGAGTCAACTCTTTTGCTTTCAGAAAAGGCAATTTAATGTCATTACTTGAGACCAGATGACTAACGAATGATAATCGTGGCGAGTGATAACGAAAATTATATGTCGACGAAGCCATCAACATCACTTGCAACCACCATCTTTGCCAACGGCAAGACTGAATAAGTTGAATACCCGTGAGGTTGTCACGAGCAGAGCAAATTGAAGTATTACATATTTCCCTTACGACAAGTCAGGATGAAGAGTGAAAGTTGAACTTACTTGAAATTCACTAAAAAGCCTTACAAATTTACCCTGAAGAGGAATTTAAAGTGCATCAATGGTGTTGGCTGATGACCGCATGTCATCTCAAGGACACACAGAGATCACACTAACGTGATGATCTCTGTGTGTGATGATGTAAGGGCGAAGAGGGAGAACGGCCTATTGACATAGCTCGGATGAAGGGGGGAGTTGTGTAAAATCCTGGTTTGTGCCTCGGAGAGGCTACGGGATCCAGTAAGTTCAGTAGAACTTCGGTTTCAACTCTTTTTAACTCTGTCGTAGCTCAGTCGATTAAGGCAGTGTCTGGGATGCTACCGGACGCAGGTTCGAATCCTCGTCACGGCCCTTGTGGATTTATTCATCTCAAGGAAGTACGAATTTGAACATGTTAAGATGAACACAATAATTACAGCACTAACTTCAAGGCGATTGGGGATTGACCCGACATGTCACATTACAAGTTATAATCTGTCACGAGAGACGGTGTTTGTTACAAATAACGTAAAGCAAGTGACGAGGGTGAAGGTCCGTACCTGAGCCTTCCTTCTAGCATAAGCTGGAAACTCCCTGGAAAATGTTATAAACCCGGACTGAGTGTCTCAACATTCCTGGCCTTAAGGTGACCACAGAAGAATCTCTACTCATTTCTATTATATTTCTGCCTTATTTCATCAACTTTATACAATATTTAAGAGAAATTAAAAAAATAATAATAATTTAAAACTGCGTTTTTATATTGTCTTACACCAAACTCTATTCGGTCAATGGTGCGGTGGTCACAGTACTGTGTACGTTTGTGGGGTGATCCTGGACGTCATGGGTTCGAATCCTGGCCGGGTCATATAGAATTCTTAGTGATCTATGGCTTGCGTGTTCCTGCAGCCTTTCTCACACACACACAAACATATACACACACACACACACACATTCACACAACAACAAGAGAGTCCAGGAGGTCTTTACAATAGAGCACAGGGAAGTCTCTGAACTAAGAGGGGTGGCGATAAACCAAGCAGACTTGGAAGATATTGAAATTGCCAGAGATGAGGTTAGGAGGTATCTGCTTGATCTAGAAGTGACTAAGGCTGTTGGACCTGATGGAATCTCAACATGGATGCTAAAAGAGTGGGCAGAAGCATTTTGCGTGTCACTATCTATAATCTATAACAAGTGACTGGAAACGGGAGACCAACCAGAGAATTGGAAGACACCTAACGCAGTCCCAATCTACAAAACGGGGATAGGCAATAGGCCCTAAGTACTGGTTACGCTAAGGTGCATGGATTTTTTTTTTTTAAATTTTGGCCCGAGGGGCGAGTTTATTGGGCAGCGCCACTCATCTTTTGAGTGGACATACCGCCGTAGCAGCATGTACAACACTCCCCAATAGGAAGAAAACCCGCTGGGTTGTTCATCCTGTCACTTGTACCCAGACACAGCTGGGACTTGCTTAACTGTCTCAAGTGAACAGCTCCTCAAACAAGAAGATTAACATCTGTCAACCCTTAAAAGCTTACGTTATCTTGGGGGTGCAAAATTGGGGAATCTTTTAAGAACAGTATCAATATTTGACAAATAGTGTTCTCCTGACTCAAACAATGTGGGGTTTATTATTCTACACATATTTCTAATGTCTCTCAGGTGTTCACATTCACTTAGATAGTGGTCAAGGCGGTGTCCACTAAGGTGCTTGGACTCCCTGACTATCTGGGGTCGAATCCTTCAGGGGTGAAAAGTATTCGGTTGCATATTGGCTATATATATATATATATATATATATATATATATATATATATATATATATATATATATATATATATATATATATATATATATATATATATATATATATATATATATATATAAAAGGAACCTTGAAAAAAATCTTGTTCCTTAAAAAAAAAGAGGAACAAGACGGAAAATTGCTACATGAAAACAAAATCTCTTTCACACTGTAAAATAAGAATTGATAGGGGGAACAAATGGCGCGTGTACGCAAGAAGAGCTTCAGTAGAGGAGCGTGGAGGGAGCATCCCCCGACACGGGCGCTGGAGTCTGAGAGGGCCCCTGGGCACACTCAAGAACACATAGGAATACCAAATCGGTTGAACAATGGCACTTGCACCGGAGCTCAAGCGTTTTGCTAGTCCCGGGACCCACAATGGATAGGAGCGTGTTGCCGTCTGTTTCAATATAACCCTGAAGGATTTCTGGCGGTATCGACATGTCTGTGCGTCTTTCCTCTCCACATTCCGGACGTGTTGCTGAAGGCTTAATGCGACTCTTGGGACGGGGATATACGAGGCTCGCAGCCTTACGAGTGCCTTATCAGGCTCCCTTTACGCGGTGATGAGTGACGCTAAGAACATGGCCCAGTGCCATGTTACATCAGCGGCCGGTAGTGCCCATATTCTCGCCAGGCGCACCCCGCCAAACACACACCGAAACTACGATGTTGGTACAACGTTCGAATAAGTTTTAACACCTCCTAGCCAGTTATAGCAATCAATATAGCAAGTGGTAACGACGTTTTAACACGTCATAAACACGTTAAGTCAAGATGTAACAACTTTATTACAAGTTGTAACAAGCGGAAAATAGAGACAATTAAGGTTTGTGTTTCCAGGGACGTCACTGGCACGTGTACAAATAAGGCAACCTGTCATGGCAACCTCTACATCTGCCACCTCATCAGCTAACGCATCAATGGTCAACACATATACAGTCAATACATTTAGTCAGAACTTCAACAGTCAGCACTCCAACTGTCAGTGACTCAACAGTCAGCACTCCAACTGTCAGTGGCTCAACAGTCAGCGCTCCAACTGTCAGTAGCTCAACAATCACCACATTAACAGTTAGCAACCTGGCAATCAGCATCTTAACTGTCAGTTCATCAATAGTCAGCACATCAACAGTTCCAACTTTAGCTAAAGAGCAAAACACTCCCAAAAATATACAGCTGAAAAAAAAAATGATTTGAAAGGCTTAAATTTCCTCAACAAATATTGTGTTAGATAAACGAAGCCATTTTTAAATAAAAATGTGATCAATTAATAATAAATATAAAACCGAGGAGAAATGTGTCACGCTTAGATACTCGATCAAAAATAATGTGGCCGGACACTTTATTTGTACATGACAGGTAAAATGCTATCCGCAAAATGTATTAGCTAATCACGTCACGTTGATATGTTTTAACTGTGACAATTTAATCAACCTTGAACCGCAGGTATTTGTAGCTTTGTTAGTGCGGGACGTATCGCTGGTTTTACGAGTGGGTTGACCTCTTTTACCTTGTCTAGTAATATCTGCCAGATGTGTGTGTGTGTGTGTGTGTGTGTGTGTGTGTGTGTGTGTGTGTGTGTGTGTGTGTGTGTGTGTGTGTGTGGTGAGGGGAGGGGGGTCATCCAGGGGCTGATCATCCTTCCCTTCCACATCAATTTTCTCGTATATATATTCGCTCACCTACACTTCCATTCAATAATGTTGTGTATAGTAACTATATACACCTGAGGGTGCTCACTTATAAACTAGCGTGCAAGTGCGTATACTCACTCACACATACACACACCTCAAGGTTGAAATCTGTGAGAAAGATATTAACCGGAGACACTAAATAGACGCGTTCCACACACACACACACCAGCCGACAGCTGGGACCACTGTAGCAGGCAGCTGGAACCACAGCTGCCGACAGTTAGGGTGACAGCTGTCTCCAGCGCCTAACACAGCAATCGCCAGCTGGGACAAAAGTAGGCTCCAGCTGGAACCACAATAGACACCAGCTGGGATGACAGCACTCGTCATCTGGGACCTATGTACTCAAGACCACAAGAATCATCCCTGTGATCTACAGTCAGGAACCCCGACTTGTAAAGACAGTGCCCGAGCGGTTGCAGGTCGCCTGATTGCAATATACTGCAAAGTATATTCTGCAAACTTCTGCATGAGACTTCCTGCACAATTCCTGGAAAATATTTAGAATTCCCGGCAGCGTAGGACTGTCACGCAGGACAACCCCATAAACCTGAAAAACGGCCGAATGTTGGTGCTGGTCCAAGATGAACGAGAAGTCTCAGGCCAGTTACTCATGTCGATTTCTCCAGGCTAAGCATATTTTTTCTAAATTATATACAATGTGTATTGACAAGCGAGCTACAGGAAATAATCCAAATGGAAATTATGTTTACAGGGTACATATTTTATGTCTACATTTATTTCTATATATTTTATCCGTAGCGACAAACATTACGCTAAGGAATATGCGTTTCAGCGTATATACAACAGCTTCTAGTGATGTTGTCGGCTGTACCACAAAAGATACTTGGGCTGTTTCTATTTTATAATTGATATTTTAAACCGTATAACTATCAGGATAACTAAACAGCACGAGGAAACCAGTGGTCACATTCTCTCCATAATTTACAACAAGTTGGATAAATAATTTACTCCCCTGCCGACACGTTTAGGGTTAAAATTACTGCTGATAAAATAGTTGTAAACTAAATTTGACAAAAAAAAAGATGCCGAAAATACCTGAAACACTTGTGGGTGAACACAACAGTTGGAGAAGAGCGCTAATTGCCTGTAACTGTGTCGTGACGTTGGGTGTCTTACTGTTAAGTACGAGGCCAACATTCTCAAAGTTCCGCACCTGGCCCAACTCCATGAACATCTAGTAGCTGGCACCCGTAGCACTAAGCTCTCAACCTTCAACAGTCTCATGCTGGAACTGCCTTCCTCGAAAATATCACTCCATCAGCGATCATTCATTCCTAGGCTGACTCGCATTTGGAACGTATTCGCTCAACAGGTTGATACACGGGAGATCAGGTCAACTGACCACACAAAGACTCTGGCACACTGTTGGCTTCAGGCTCATCCTGTTCCTTATATGAATGTTACCTAATGTTGGTAATGAATAAAGTTTATTCCTAATGATGCATATAACAGGCTCATGAAATAAATGGGTCTCTAGTAGTAGGTTTCAACTGAGGTAGGATTACAGCTCTTGCTCGTAGTTTCATTACATTCCTTACATTACAGTTCCCTATGCTGTAAGTTTCTTTCAAAGTACATTCACCTGAAATAAATGTGTACCTAGGAGTAGGTACACATGAGCTGAGGTAGGATAACAGCTCTTGATTGCAACTTCACTAGGTACGTTACCCCTTATGAACCAATTCTTAGGTAACACAAAAAAGTTGTAAAATGGTTATGAATGACTTGTGACTCGACCCTTCAGGGGGGAAATAGTTTCATTACTTTTCTGCACCTCATTATATAGCCGTGTGCAGTCATGCTAAGGTGTGCAGCACATTATATGTAGAATGTAGCACTTGCTTTGTAGGGTTATCTTGAGATGATTTCGGGGCTTAGCGTCCCCGCGGCCCGGTCCTCGATCAGGACTCCTTTTTGTGTAACAAAAAGGAGTCCCAGCAGTAACACATCTGGCAATGTGCTGACTATCGGATGACCCAACGATTTATGGATCTTCTTGAACAATAGTATATTGATAAATGCAACAGTTAGTGTAAATTTCATATTGGTTTAGGTTTAATAAATTTTGTTGGAGATTTTGCCCTCAGACAATCGAAGCTGATAATCAACTTCCTCTTTAAGAAAAAATCATTTAGCTATCTCGTCAGTTCTCCCATACTGTTAGAGGCCAATATAGAATGGGACTCAGAAGACACAGACAGATTCCACCATGAGTAATTTTATTACACCTGCGTCTTGCTTTATACAAAATCCTGTTACAATTATATCTTGAGGAGTTGAATGTAATCAAGCATATCACAGATTCACCTATTAATTATTAATGTATTAACTCTGGAGACATGAACTCGTTTGAGTGCAAGAAGTATACCAAATAATTCTGACTAAAGAGTGGAGACCCAATTATTTACACGAAAGCCCCCACTCAAAACAGGATCATTGTCTCTCGTTGTCACAACAACTGCGCCAGTGGTATGGTGTAGGGAAGTATTAGTGTAAATAGTCTGGGAAATGGCTCTGCTCTGTGAGCAGAACATCAATCTAGCTTAAGGTATTGAACTTTGTTTAAAGTCGAAGCGTAAGTTGATCTCAACGACCCCTCAGAGGATTCAAACTCAGATCGACAGGAGGTCTCCCCAATACTGGTACTCTGACTACTGCACCTGCTCTCTCTCACACATCCACCACTATTATTTAAACTCTTACTCTCTCACACACACACACATCCACACTCTTACACACCTTTCACCTACTCACCCCACCCTCTCAAAAGCATTAATACAACATATAATGAAGGTATTCCTGTAATAAACCAATTTTTCCAATATGTTATTCAGTTTATATCGCACGTTTTAATATAACACGCCGCTTTCCAGGAACGTTATTATAGTGATATATATATATATAAGGGGTCGACTCTACTTCGTTCCGTCCACACGTTCAACATATCGACTGCGAATCAGTTCAAATCACAGTCAACACTCAGCTTCCATAAATCAAAGTTAAGAAGTCCCTCCTTATTTTCTTCTTTAACAGACTTGAAAACATTACTAAAAATAATGACCATAAAAATTGGTAGAGTCGAACTATTTGTCTTCAGATTCGCCGTTCAACAGAGATAAAGTTATATTGAGGACTACATAATTTAACCTAAGATAATCTTCCCAGTAATGGCCCCACAAACACAGACAGGAGTAAAAGCTTTCCCTAAAAAAGAATGCAATAGCATCAGTTCCTCGCGGTCCTCAGGGTATGAAAAGCAAATTAGTTACGTTTTTCAATTCAAATTGGAAAACCTCTGCCCGATAATATCTTTATTGAAACCTATGAATTCAAAATGCGTCATTAGGCGTGCAGAAAAAAAGAGCCAGACTTAATTCTTTTATAAAGATAATATAATGATAATCGTTAGAGTGGTATTGGTGAAAATATTAAAATAATAATAATAATGCACATACTAATTTTATATAGAAAACATTAAAAATAATTTATTACTGCTAGTATGATGATTATTATTTTAATGATAACTATTCATATTTTTTTGTTTATACTACAATCATAACAATTTATACATTTATCATTAAACGTAAAACATAACAAAATATATAAAGAATATATACTTAAAATTATAAAAATATAATTATATTCGACAATCTGAGTTAACAGCAAAATAACAGGATAAAGAAACAAGACAATTACGCCAATTACAATCTAGAACACAAGTAAACTCATTGCATGTACACCTACAGATGGGGTATACCTGGGTGAATATATCCGTGGCTCAAGGTAAGTTGTTAGACCTGGAGAATATTGTTCTCATCTTGTAGCACGTGGCATATGCAGAGGTGATTTATAAACCTTTACGGAACTCAGAGTACTGGAGTGGGTTAATAATCCATTTTTGGCGGCCGTAAACGATCTTCAGCGACACTAGCACGAGGAGTTAACGAGCCCGTGAAACCAATAATGATGACTAAACGAGGTTTAAGCCAAAAACTTTGTGCCCTCATTTCTGTCAAGAAGTACAGTTAGATGGGTGACCTAAGATTCTGGTTGTCAAACTTTGAACTTGACAGTAATAAACTGAAATAGTACCTTCAAGCTCAAGGAAGTAATCATTTTATTAAACTAACTTTATTTGAATTATTTATATTGATTGTAAATAGTCATATTTGGAGTGTCATATATTGGCTTTAAATGATTATTTTAGGAGAGTCATAGATTGGCTTTAAACAGTCATATTAGGACAGCCATTTAAGAGATCCGAAAAAACGGCAATCTTGATGTAAAATTTATGTGAAGTTCTATGACGAGGCACCATTCATCATTGTTTCTTCCATAGGGGCGCCGAGATGAAAAAGGCTGGGAACCATAATACATCACAATGACAAATTTGAAGAAATTCTCCTAAATCATATCCAAAGAATAGTGAAAAATCCTAGAATCACAAACTGTTGACCTTCCATAAAAAAACAAGAATTCTCGTTAAATCTCAGCTGAGACTCATTAGCATATCATGTGCTATTAAGGAATGAGTGATGTGCACAAGGAATATATGCACCGAGAGTTCACTTTATTAGTCTTGAAATATGTTCAAAACTAATGTATTCTTGCTGGTGGGTCCAGTAGGCTGTTCTTGTTGCCTTAATAACCCACCAGAGGCTGACAGGCGTTAAGCCCAACACTCAAACAAATGAGTGATGCCATTTTGTATTATCATTGTTGGTTTCTGCTCGGCCGAGAATACGAGCATTTCCCAGAGGAATCTCAAATTAAGTTACTTATGTAGCCCAAGTAATTAGAAAGCTTCGAGTATCAAGTCAGTGCGAATATGAATTCACATGATATCGTATATAAAGCATGTAGGACAAAATAATACATAACAAAGCAAAACTATTGGATATCCACTGCAAGGGATGCCTATTAATTTATATAACAAATGTCAAAAATATAAATCAAAGATTAACGAAATAAATAAATTCAGCTAACTGGCGGACGCCCACGGACACACCCGTACGGACGCACACCAGTTCGGAAGCATATATTCACGCACACATACACCCAAACACAGCATGTACCTATATTTATTTTCATAGCCGCTATATAAAATAAAATATAAATGTACTAGTGTATTGCCAGCATCCCTCCACTCTCAGCGAGACCCAGTCTTAAACCAGTGCCCACACCAGTAACCCCACGGCCCCACAACCGATGCCCTGACACCAGTGCCCATCAGAGGTGCCCCTCCACAGTGTACTGGAACCATTAAGAAAAAGAGTGAAATGTTACTTTACATACACATTAATTTGTCTTATTATAAATTGCTAGTTCCCCCTTCCCCCTTCCCAACTCCACTGAGGTCCGGCCTGAACCATAGACCATCTAACCTCCCTGCACTGAGGTCCGGCTCCTGATCCAAGGGTCGACAGACATCAACTAGCCAACATGCATTCAATGCAGTACATTGAATACTTTTCATGGGATTCTATTAACAAACTTGAGTGGGAGGGTGCGGTGGGAACATATATAAAAATCACAAAACCATAATGACACCACCAGCTTGGACAGACACAATTTTTTACAGAATTCCCAAAATACACAAACCGATGATAAAATACAAAATATTTGCTCATAAAAAAGGGCAAAAATACAGAGGGAGTATTTTCACCTCACTGATCATGACCAAGACTGAAATATTAATCCAGACAGCTGCGTGGCGTTGGAGTGTTGGGTGTGGTGGTTGTATGGTGGTTGTGTGGTGGTTGTGTGGTGGTTGTGTGGTGGGTGTGTCGTGGTTGTGTGGTGGGTGTGTCGTGGTTGTGTGGTGATTGTGTGGTGGTTGTATGGTGGTTGTGTGGTGGTTGTGTGGTGGTTGTGTGGTGGTTGTGTGGGGGTTGTGTGGTGGTTGTGTGGTGGTTGTGTGGTGGGTGTGTCGTGGTTGTGTGGTGGTTGTGTGGTGGTTGTGTGGTGGTTGTGTGGGGGTTGTGTGGTGGTTGTGTGGTGGTTGTGTGGTGGTTGTATGGTGGTTGTGTGGTGGTTGTGTGGTGGTTGTGTGGTAGTTGTGTGGTGGTTGTGTGGTGGGTGTGTCGTGGTTGTGTGGTGGTTGTGTGGTGGTTGTGTGGTGGTTGTGTGGTGGTTGTGGTGGTTGTGTAGTGGTTGTGTGGTGGTTGTGTGGTGGTTGTGTAGTGGTTGTGGTGGTTGTGTGGTGGCTGTGTGGTGGTTGTGTGGTGGTTGTGTGGTGGTTGTGTGGTGGTTGTGTGGTGGTTGTGTGGTGGTTGTGTGGTGGGTGTGTCGTGGTTGTGTGGTGGTTGTGTGGTGGTTGTGTGGTGGTTGTGTGGTAGTTGTGTGGTGGGTGTGTCGTGGTTGTGTGGTGGTTGTGTGGTGGTTGTGTGGTTGTTGTGTGGTGGTTGTGTGGTGGTTGTGTGGTGGTTGTGTAGTGGTTGTGTGGTGGTTGTGTGGTGGTTGTGTGGTGGTTGTGTAGTGGTTGTGGTGGTTGTGTGGTGGCTGTGTGGTGGTTGTGTGGTGGTTGTGTAGTGGTTGTGTGGTGGTTGTGTGGTGCTTGTGTGGTGGTTGTGTAGTGGTTGTGTGGTGCTTGTGTGGTGCTTGTGTGGTGGTTGTGTAGTGGTTGTGTGGTGGTTGTGTGGTGGTTATGTGGTGGGTGTGTGGTGGCTGTGGTGGTTGTGTAGTAGTTGTGTGGTGGTTGTGTGGTGGTTGTGTGGTGGTTGTGTAGTGGTTGTGTGGTGGGTGTGTGGTGGCTGTGGTGGTTGTGTAGTAGTTGTGTGGTGGTTGTGTGGTGGTTGTGTGGTGGGTGTGTCGTGGTTGTGTGGTGATTGTGTGGTGGTTGTGTGGGGGTTGTGTGGTGGGTGTGTGGTGGCTGTGGTGGTTGTGTGGTGGTTGTGTGGTGGTTGTGTGGTGGTTGTGTGGGGGTTGTGTGGTGGGTGTGTGGTGGCTGTGGTGGTTGTGTGGTGGTTGTGTGGTGGTTGTGTGGTGGTTGTGGTGGTTGTGTGGTGGTTGTGTGGTGGTTGTGTGGTGGTTGTGTAGTGGTTGTGGTGGTTGTGTGGTGGCTGTGTGGTGGTTGTGTGGTGCTTGTGTAGTGGTTGTGTAGTGGTTGTGTGGTGGGTGTGGTGGTTGTGTGGTGGTGGTGTGGTGGTTGTGTGATGCTTGTGTAGTGGTTGTGTAGTGGTTGTGTGGTGGGTGCGGTGGTGGAGTATTGGGTGTGGTGGTGGACTGGTGCAGGATGGTTGCTTTCAACTAGGTGCAGGGTAATAAGTTTTCAAGTGATAACTTGCATGAAATGCAGAGGTTAATTTGAAAGAAAAGCAGGTGGTCAAATTATGTCGTCAAGTATCACAAACGGTCATACAGGGAGTTGTGCAAGGAATCGAAAATATTTTCAGAAAAAATGAGAGCTCAACAAGTCGATTCGTGATTAATTAATTGACTAACCAATCGATCTATTTGTTCACAATCTGTGCAGGAATGAAGAGATGAAAATTGAATTATGCAATCAATTTAAATGTGTTGAAAGATTTGCAGGCAGACAGGCAGATGAGCACTCAAGCAGGCAAGCAAGTAGGCAAAATGGCAAACAGAAACTCTGACAGTCAGTCGGGCAGTTAGGCAGGTATGTAAACAATCAGCGATGCGGGCAAATAGTTCATTCAGTCAGGCAAACAGGCACTGAACTCAGACAGGCCAGTAGGAAGGCTGGAGAGCAGGTAGTCTTGCAAGCAAGCAGTCGATGAATCAGTGTGTGAGTCAGCGGAGTGAGTTGTAGTGCGGAGGGGTCGAGTCAGCGTCTAGCGAGAGCGGATGGGCACGGCAACATGTTTTCAATGGTAAGTCGACAATTGCCGTCTGGAGGAGCAGCCCAGCTCCCTTCTACACAATGGACCACCATTAATCACCGCTCATATTTTGCCCACTCCTGAGCGAGGCGCCGCTAGGAGACCTCGCTCAGCCAGAAATACGCGTTGCTGATGATTCTGCTGTTGTTGCGCGAGATGCTGAGCTTGTCTATGCTGCATCTGTTGCAACATTGGTTTTGCTTCAACTGCGGCTTCTGCCGCTACCTGTGTTGCTGTTACTGCTTATTATAGCATTGCCTCTACTGCTCCCTGTAGATCAGACTCAACTGCTTCCACTGATTTTTATATTGCTTCCTGTAATGCTCCTTCGCCATATTTGATGCTGTTCCTTCTCACGCTACTGCTATTGTTACTTATGCTGCTGCCCTGCTGGTGTACGTATTTTGTTGCCCTTCTGATACTACTTTTGCTGTTGGCATTCAGCTACTGCTGCAGGTGCTGCTCACATCACAATTGCTGAAGTTATTGCTGCTGCCTCTGCTGCCTTTACAATTGTTGTTCTTAGTGTTGCTGATTCTGGCGGCGCCGCCTATGTTCAGAAGCTGAATGTTCAACCGCTGTTTGTGCTTTGCTGCAGCTGTTGTGTTCCTGCAACCCTACTGCTGTTGCTGTCGTTGCTACAGCTTCGTGTAGCATCTTTACTGGTACACTGTGATCTTTTTTCCTCTGCTGGCTCTCCATGCCTGCATGTAATCACAGCTTCTGCTGCCTTTGAAGCTACCGAGGTTGATCATGGCTAACAGCTGTAATGCTCCTCGCTGTTACCTTCACAGTACGCCCAAGAAGCGTGAAGTGGAGGAAGCCAGACTGTAATGTCCCCGGTTGACGCAACCTGTTCTGTCGAATAATACATCGCATTTTGACCAAGTAGAACACTCCTCGACACCTAGAGTGTAACATACACCTGTGTTGCCGAGGGGGTGACATGACGGGGGTGTTGCCGAGGGGGTGGTGACGACAGGACGTCAACATGGGGTTACACTGTTGACACCTCAAAAGTTGACTCCACGGAACTGCTCCCGACAGCCGTAAGTGGTCCTTCATGCAGTTCCTCCAACTTCTCCACCATCAACTTAGTCAGCTTTCTGCGCACTTTAGAGGAAAGTAGAGAGTTTGACAGCAAGATCAACTTGATTAACTTATCTTCGCACGTATGATTCACTTCAAGTTTGATAATAAATATGTTATACCCTTCATAACAATTAAATATATCCATGATATTCCATATGTTAACTGCCTGATTATAAACCCAGAGAACAAACTCTTGTATTATCTTAAATATGCTTCGTTATAAAGTGGAAACATTTAATTCTAAGAATGCTTCATTACAGTGGGAATATAAATCTTGTGTCAAAACGCTTTACTGAACAAAATAACGTGTACTCACTCACTCATCTAGTTGTGGTTGAGGGGGTCAAGCTTCGGCTCTTTGGTCCCGCCTCTCAACCATTAAAAGTGATTAAAATATGAGTTTAATGACCACGACGATTATGAAGTTTGTTCTACATGTGGACCCAGCAGTGAGAACACTGGCTGGAGGTTGGTTAAGAATAGTGAGAACCTGGGAGGAAGCTGGCTAAGAATAATGAGAACATTGATGGAAGCTGGCTAAGAATAGTAAGAACAACATTAGAGGCTACATGCTTTACACCTTGCCTCCGGGTCTGCTTATAAGAAGAACATCTATTAGTAAATTGCAATAAAATATAGAGTTAATGATAAGATGTCAACATAAAGAGTAACTAAGTACCCTCCTGGGCTCGTGGAGAGACGCTACTCCTGTCTCCCGCCAGTTACCCGCGCTTCAGCAGCTGGGTAAACAGTGTAAAGAATTCACCACGTATAAAACCCCGGGCGCCCTCTCCAAACTCTCTCAGCAGGGTGGATGGGCATGTTTGTCCAGTACATTACCCTAACTGTTGGCAAATACGTAGTACTAATTGGGAGCGTAAACACGTTATGTTAACACTAAGTTCGTACGTATAAACGCACTATACAAATACAAATATATATTCTTAATAAACTTTCCTCAAGTCTCAGATGAGGACATAGTATGTCAAAGTGGATTTTTTTTATTATAATTACCTAAGAACTAATCATAATTTTAGTATCGTTATTCCTACACTAATATATGTTTTTAACATTATGCATTCAGATCGATAATCTTTATTGTTTTCTGCAAGATACTTCACTGTTTGCTGGTGGAAGAATGAAGTGTGGGGGGGGGGGGACTGTATAGAACGAAGGCTTTCCTATTATCAGGGGGAGAGGAGGGTTGGGGGGAGGGTAGGGGGAGGGTAGGGGGAGGGTAGGGGGAGGGTAGGGGGGGAGGGTAGGGAGAGGGTAGGGGGGAGGGTAGGGGGGAGGGTAGAGGGAGGAAGAGGGGAGGGGAGACAGGAATTATTCCTCACTACCCAGGGTTTATGTGAAGTGGGGCGGGGAGGTGTAAGCAGGTGACAGCCTTCAGGTGGGTGGCAGGTGGTGGAAGGTGGTGGCAGGTGGTGGTGGTGGCCAGGGAGTGGCAGCACAAGATATTAAGATACAACTTATTGGGTAAAAAAGCGATACCGGCAAATATTAGGGTGAGTCAGAAAATGTTCCGTCGCGCTGACCTTGCGACACTATCTTTGGTGTAACTTACATCTATTATACAAGTCTATATAACCAAAAAATATATAAAAATCGCTATTCAAAATATTACAGTGCTTGTCCATTATTATAAGAATAAATACAGTGGTCAAGATCATCTCCATTTTGATTATGAATACGCTGTCCCTCACCCAATCAAAACACCTCATTTTCACATCATATTACTAACGTAATCAGTGATCATGACCTTTGACCTCATGTCACACAACACGAGCGAGCCAAGGTCAAGTAGTTCCACAGACGGTGTTGTCTCGTGACCCTAACAACCTCAGACCTCGCCTCGGGATCACTGGGAGGGATAAACACGTTTAAGTTCATTTCTATTCTCAGAGGAGCACACCAAGACTATCCAAGGGCTGTTTGGTCGTTGTCTGAATAAAGTAAATTTATATTTAGGGAGAAGAGATATAGATATGCTTCTTGTCAGTGTCAACGTTATCCAAGGATACAATGATCACTGTTCATTGTCACCGCAGGTATTACTACCACAACTGTGACTACAACAATTACTTTACTTCTTATTTCTATTGCAACTATTGTTAACTCTACTACTGTAACTGGGCAGTATATTGTGTATATATATATATATATATATATATATATATATATATATATATATATATATATATATATATATATATATATATATATATATATATATTATTTTTCTACATGAAGCAAGAGGCCAGTAGAGTAATATTTCATTGCTGGGGAGCCATCCCATCAACCGTTAGGCTTCAGCTGTCGTTACTGAGGCTTACTGCTAGAGCTCTCTCCTCCGTCTCTACCGTGCTGTTGTAGCTCTCTTTCTCCCGCTCCCAAGCATGCTGCTAGAGTTCCTCTCCTTCCTCACTACTATGCTGCAGTAGCTCTCTTCCATCCATACTATGCTGCTGGAGATACTCTCCTCCCTGCTATGCTGGCTGAAACTCTCTTCCCTTCCTAGTATGCTGCTGGAGCAGTCGTCCCTCCCTACCATGCTGAATGAGCTCTTTTTCCCTCCATACAATGCTACTAGAGCTCACTTCCTTCCCTTTCATGTTGTTTGAACTTCTCTTCTCCCTCACACATGTTACATGAATATAAACAAAGCAGTTGGGCAAGGTATCCACGTAGATGCTGAAAGAATTCACGGAAAAGCTCGGTTAGCAAGTGAGGCTAATTTTCAAAGTATCCCTGCATGAAGACAAAATTGCCGACATGTAGAAATTAAAAAATATTGCGTCCATATACAAAAAGGGAACCGCAAAGACTACCAAACAGCAAGCAACAGCAAGCAGCAGTAAACAGCAAGCAACAGCAAGCAGGAGCAAACAGCAGCAGCAGCAACAAACAGCAGCAGTAACAGCAGTACCTTCTTAACGGACATAAACGTAAGGGAGGTCCACATTTTACGCTTAGTTAAGACTCACCAGCGTTAAGAAGCCACACACTTTTTCGTACCCTGTTTTTCATTTCTCTCTTTCTTGTCCAACTCTCTCCTCTCCTGCCCTATCTCTCCCTTCCATACGTTTCCCTTCCGTTGACAAAACCCTCCTTCCCTTGCCCATGTCCCATCCTTCCCTTGCAGATCTCCCTTCCTACCTCCCTCTCGTCCGTCACACCTCCAGTAATTAAGTGAACCGAGAGTTGCAGTCGTGATTGGTTGTTTACACAGTAATTTATGTTTCACAACATTTCTCACATGACTGAGATCATCAACGCGCGGTGAATGACATCTTCAGCCCGGGGCAAGTGCGTCCTGGTCCCCCGGAACTCTTTATTTATTCATTTTTTTCATATTAACAAGTTCGTGCCAAGAGTTCATTTGTGTTGGGTTATGTTTGCTTAAGTCACAGCCGTTTTGGCATGTGTGTGGTGACTTGGAGTTTCAGTTTGAGGGTGTGTTGGTGGGTGGGTGTGTCGGGTCGGTGGGTAGGTGTGTGGTGTGGGTGGGTGGGTGGGTGGTGTTGGTGGGTGGGTGGGTGGTGTTGGTGGGTGGGTGTGTGGTGTCGGTGGGTGGGTGTGTCGGGTCGGTAGGTGGGTGTGTCGGGTCGGTGGGTGGGTGTGTGGTGTCGGTGGGTGGGTGTGTGGTGTCGGTGGGTGGGTGTGTGGTGTTGGTGGGTGGGTGTGTCGTGTTGGTGGGTGGGTGTGTGTGTGGTGTTGGTGGGTGGGTTTGTGGTGTGGGTGGGTGGGTGGGTGGGTGTGTGTGTGGTGTTGGTGGGTGGGTTTGTGGTGTGGGTGGGTGGGTGGGTGGGTGTGTTAGTGGGTGGTGTTAGTGACTGGGTGTGTTGGTTGAGGGCGTGGGTGGGTGCATATGTGGCCGTGCGGCATTCAACAAAATATACTCTGGTAAACTCAGCTCCTGTACCCCACCTTTCCAGTAGTCTGATGAAAAGACTCTCATCCTTTGTGTACCTTAACAGAAGATGGGGGATGTCTCAACCATCTTCCGATCCAGTTTACTCAACCTGTTCACTCACCTCATTAAAGTTGAGAGTGTTCTTACATCCCAACAACCTTGTCTCTCTTGCTGTGTCCCTCTCCACCTCCTGCACGTGTCAACACATTCCCCTAAAGCTTTCTTTCATATTTTGCAAACATACTATATATGTTAATGTTGCAATAGTAAATATATATATTAAACAATTATCGTACGTTTCACTAACTGCGACACATTTAGTGTTTTTAAGAGTTAACAATAAGCTGATAATAAATTAAGATTAATATGTGCAAATTTTTGGCAGTAAAAGTTTACACACACGCACGCAGAGCTGGTTCGAGAAATGGCTGCTAGAGTTCAACACTAACAAGTGCAAGGTGATGGAAATGGGACCAAGAGCCAGGAAACCGAAAGGGCAATACGCGATGAAAGGAAACTATCTCCCTATAACGTCTAAAGAAAAAGATCTGGGAGATGCACCTATGTTCAGTGGGGATAGCAAGGCGATGGGCAACTCCAATGCGGTTATATATATATATATATATATATATATATATATATATATATATATATATATATATATATATATATATATATATAAACAAAAGAAGACACGAGATACTCAGGAAAATTACCTAAAAAAAATCATAATAAAAAGCTCAAAAACTAAATCAATCATTATCCATTAAAAAGACTAAAACAATGAAACCTAAATAGAAAAAAAAGATTCAAGGCATAAAGCAAAAAATTATATACAAAATAGCAAATAAAACGTTAACAAATTTATGAACATACATCGAGGAAACGAAAATTAGTTGGTGAAAGGTGGAGTCGAGGACTCGGAATTGTTCAATTCAGGTTTCATCTTCACGATACAGACAAGAGAGATTCCAAGATGTTGATATCTGTCGATGAGAACTGGAAGTCGGAACAGTGAAATCACTATAAGTGAAGGGGATTGCTTATTTCTGCACACTAGAAGTGATGCATCTTGATAGCTGCTACATAGTGGCACATTATATATTGTGATATATACATGATACATACACGAATACAGCAATACAACCAATCACGGAATACTTCGGAGACTGGAATAGAGAGTTGAGGAATTCTTTACGACGGAGGCGGCCTGGAGTGATGCCTCACGGGGCACTCAAACACCAGAATTTCCTTCAAAAACTACAAAAAAACAAATGACCGTGAAGATTCGATTTATTTTCCCAGAATAATAATTATTTACTTTTGCTTTTAAGCAGAGACAGGCATAAGTAAATGGAACATTATTATCTCCCGGCTACCAGAGAATACAATTGTATATTAATATTAAAATGAATGGGGGCGACAACCTGCCTACACCGCGAGACGACTCCAGCCGTTCTCTCCAGGTTGCACTTATCACAAACCAATGAATTTCAACAACGCTTTCTCTATCATCATATCGCAGGCCACACAAAGCATAACTGTCGACTGGGATACGCTATCCCACTGCACACAACAAAAGAACCAACTACGTTATCATTTAATTTTAGGAAAGTTATTTCGAGCGCAATATTTCCCGCTTTGGTAATAACATAAATTTATTTCTGACAAAACTTTTATTGTAAAATACTTGATAAATTGTTTAGAAGCGCTTAGACAATGCTTCTGATATCCACACTCATCTATATGGTAAAATTAGCATAGTTTGACATGTTAACGGAGATCATTGCTATATTTTCATCATCAATATATACAATACACGCTAACTGTAGAGTTATTCAAGCTTACCACTACACAACCCGCTATTACAATTTGAAGTCGCCTCTTGATAATAAAGACACTGGACAGAATTACCAACTGGCCGTGTTTCTAGTTAGCCAGACTGCAGATAAAAAAAAATATATTAATTATAATAAAGCAATTATTTAAAAAATGTCAAACATAGTGGTTGCTATAGGCCCATGTTTACGGCGATGGATAAGAATATTTCGTTTCTTTGTGTTTCTATAAACAAGATTTAAGTATATATGTTCTTCAGAGATCATTGATAAAACATTTATTCTATTTGATTTAGCTTTATGCATTCTTCGTGGCGATGGAAGTATTCATCAAAGAGATCGGGTAATGAACATAAATATGTTGGGACGATGAAGGCTGAGGCATTCTGTATTTAAGGTGGGGAAATGTTCATTAAGGTGGGGACAATGTCCACGAATCGTCACCCAGATCAGGGTGAACTTCGAGAAATTAGCAAGAAGTTAGAAATTAGCAAACCTCAAGAAATTAGCAAGACGTTAGGGATAATTTAATGTGAGAGCCACCTACAGGAAGGCGGAGGTTAGCCTCCCGCGCCTCTCCCAGAAGCAGCTACGAGACGCCTTAGAGCCAGGACTTGTACCATTGATCCTCGTACAGCTCAGAAAGCGACGACCCATTTCTTCTTTGCCACTCACTCGTGAAGACGCCGCACTGTTATTCTCTAAGCAAAATTTTCTGAGTTACACAGCGTAAAACGTGAAGGCGTGGAAGATAACCGTCGTCTTTAGCTTGTCTCTCAGCGATCAGAGTTGTGAGTTATGTGTCTTGGTTTGTCGATCTTACGACACAGAGGGCTTGACACTCTTTACGGTACACGAGCATTGATCCCCAAGTCAGTGGCGTTCTATTTCAGGGCGAAGGAATTCGGTCCTTATTTACTGCCTGGAGAAGGATTACTCATTACCTCGTATTCGAAAAGAAAAATACAATGTTACAATTTTGTGGCGCTGTCACGGCGAGCTGAATGTATGCAAAAGGTTCATAAAACATGTCATCAAACCGGTTGGTGTCGGTGGGGCGGCCCTCCAGACCTCTGCTGCTCCAACAAACATACCTCACTCCAACCATGTGCTCATCCAGGCTAATCTAGACAGTTTCTCCGTTGACTCTCACACTCTCAGGTTAATTATTCACTTCCGTGATTTCCACCTTTACCAACATAAAACCGAACTCTTTTAATATACGTGAATTTTTTTCTGACATTTCGATAAAGCACTCTGGTTTATCTGGAATATAAACTAATATTTTGTTTTAGTATATTTGTCTAAATATGCCACAAGGTCGAGTATTAGCTCCTGGGTCCCTGTCGCTTTCATTTGTCAGTCGCCTGATGTATTGACTCCTTATTCGTGTCGTATATATTTAGTTTTGGAAGAAAGTTTAGGTTTCTCTTTACTCTTACAGACTTCAGTAACAGAATGCCGATATTCAAATAGGCATTTCTACGACGGTCATAAAGACTGTTCTTACACATGTTCAAATGAACGCTCAACGTACTACATCATACAATAATAGAGCAACATCTATTGTTATGAGCTCGGCCTTACAATGTCATATAAAATGAAGAGACATAACGAAATACTATCTAAGAAGCCTTCCAAGAAACCCGAATCCTCTGCCAGAATGATTGAGTCATATAAATTAAAAAAAAATGATATATAAGACTATAGCGAAATTATCAAAATAAGCAACAAAAGAATAAGAGTTTATGAGAGGATGCGAGACAGTTCTTCAGCGAGTTTAGTGAGCAAGTTTCGAATGTAAATATAAAAAACAAGGGGTCGACAATACTTGTATGAGAACCCGACTAGTGAAAACATTAGGTCCTGGAGCTGAATCTCGATCCTGTAAACACTAACTGTACTCACCAACAGTGAGTGCAGTTAGGTGAGTAAGCATATGCTTCATCTACTGACACACACACAACCAACAGACTCATAACTCATGTAGTTCGAACATTATTTTAAGATTAATGAACAATAACCTTTGTGGTATTAAGAGACGTCAAGGCAAAGGCCAGACCTCCAAGGGAATGATGCGGCCCTCTTTAACTCCCTAATTTGAATAATTAACGGGATCCCAGCTGGAGATGCTTGCATGTATTAGTAATAGAGTAACCTGGAGAGACGCGTACATCACGTGTTGCTTCGGATGATATTAGTGTGTGTGTGTGTAATATATATATATATATATATATATATATATATATATATATATATATATATATATATATATATATATATATATATATATATATATATATATATATATGTCGTACCTAATAGCCAGAACGCGCTTCTCAGCCTACTATGCAAGGCCCGATTTGCCAAATAAGCCAAGTTTTACTGAATTAATATATTTTCTGTAATTTTTTTCTTATGAAATGATAAAGCTACAAATTTCATTAAGTATGAGGTCAATTTTTTTTATTAGAGTTAAAATTAACGTAGATATATGACCGAACCTAACCAACCCTACCTAACCTAACCTAACCTATCTTTATAGGTTAGGTTAGGTTAAGTAGCCGAAAAAGTTAGGTTATGTTAGGTTAGGTAGGTTAGGTTGTCGAAAACCCATTAATTCATGAAAACTTGGCTTATTAGGCAAATCGGGCCTTGCATAGTAGGCTGAGAAGTGCGTTCTGGCTACTAGGTACGACATATATATATATATATATTTATATATATATATATATATATATATATATATATATATATATATATATATATATGTATATATATATATATATATATATATATATATATATATATATATATATATATATACATATATAGACTCCCACTTCCCTTCCAGCTTTCTTCCCCGCTTTTGCAAAATCCCCCTTTCCTCCATCTTCCCTTCTCATCCCCTCCCCCCTCTCTCTCAATCTCCGCCCTCTGCCTCCTCTCTACTCCCCCACTCTCCCCCTCTCTACTCTGTCTCTCCTGGCCCAGTCTCCTCCTACGCCTCTCTGCGACTTTCACACACACACGGCAAGGTACTAATATTGGTACTCACAAAGCGCTGTGATATTTTATTTTCACTTTGATAATTAACCTATTATCTCAATATTTTTTACAGTTACGGGAGTAGGAATGGTGCCCAACCACTTGGGCTGGATAGTGGAGCCCTCGCTTCATACAGGTCGGCGTTTAATCCCCGACAGTCCAAATGGTTGGGCACCATTCCTTACCCCTTTCCCCCGTCCCATCCCAAATCTTTATTCTGATCCTTTCCAAATGTATATATAGTCGCAACGGCTTGGTGCTTTCTCCAGATAGTTACCTTTCCTTATATTTCTAGTCCACATTTTTGGTTCACGATGATAGGATATCGTGAATAAAGTTTTATAATCATAAGTTTCTTTTAAGTGTATTCAGATTATATAGTTACCACAGTATTGAAATCATAATGTTTGTATTTAAACTTGTAAAGATTCCAGTATTACCCTACCTTGTTGTTGTTCAAGATTCGCTACCTGGAACAAAAAGTTCCAAGTAGCACGGGCTATGGTGAGCCCGTATATACCCCTACCTAGGTGAGACTTTAAGCTATAACTGTACACTTAAGGTCAGAATGTTTAGTTTTGGGTCTTGATACGCGAGGACGAGACAGTCAGGAGGACGAGACAGTCAGGAGGACGAGACAGTCAGGAGGACGAGACAGTCAGGAGGACGACAAGCAGCTCTTAAGGCGCTTCTATAATGTGTTCTGTCTCTGGTGTTTGAGCCCAGGAGGCACCGTGCTGTGAGCTGTGTACATTGTTAGTACTGTGTAATGTGGCGGCGTTGTGAACGTTGTTATAGTACTGTGTTATAGTACTGTGTAATGTGGCGGCGTTGTGATCGTTGTTATAGTACTGTGTTATAGTACTGAGTAATGCAGCGGCTATCATGTTTCCTGAAACATGATAGCCGCTGTGCATTACGATATGAAAGCTGTTCATATCGTAATGCACATTCCATGAGAGACAGGAAGATTAGAACTAATTCTTAAGATTGCAAAAGGGACAATTGGAACTCAGGTTAACATAAATCTCTTTCACGGCGAGAATAAACTATATATTCATAAAATACATTACATCAAGCTACCTTGAACTTTTTGTTGTAAACCGCAGGAAAATTAATGGAATTAGAGAGAGTGGGAACTAGAGAATCAAAAGTACTTTCATATGCTTTTATATTCTGTGAATTTCATCAGAGTCAATGTCCACAACTTCCCTTCGTCCTCGCCATATAATTCGCACCGACAGATAATATTCCATTCCATACAAACATAGTCTCCATTCTACATCAACATGTTCAAATTCCTATTAGTGTTATTTTGAATAAAAAAAGGACTGAATTCCGATATTTTTTTTACGAGCCAAAGCAAATTGCATTTACCGGCACTTCCATTCAATATATTTATTCAGGCACCTACTTCACCAGAGGAAAACAATTGCCTTTGCTATGCTTTCAAATGTGTGATATGTGTGTGTGTGTGTGTGTGTGTGTGTATGTGTGTGTGTGTGTGTGTGTGTGTATGTGTGTGTGTGTGTGTGTGTGTGTGTGTGTGTGTGTGTGTGTGTGTGTGTGTGTGTGTGTGTGTGTGTGTGTGTGTGTGTGTGTGTGTGTGTGTGTGTGTGTGTGTGTGTGTGTGTGTGTGTGTGTGTGTGTGTGTGTGTGTATTTTCTGTTTGTATCTGCAGAAATTACCTATTAGCTCTTGGACCCCGCCCTTCTAACCAATTTATTTTTCCTCTGTTATGACTACTATATATATTTCTCTTACAAACACATATATACATATCCCATCTCCTGTTCCCCTATGTTCACATAAGTGAACAAGTGCACCAGAGTGAAAGAAACTTTGTAAGTTTCTGCCTCTACCTGGGGACGAACCCGGGCCTTGAGGACTACGACCACAGAGCGCTGTCCACTAAGTTGCGAGGCCCCGAAAATATAATTTGTATTATATATTTGAATTAGAGGAATAAAGCTATACTCGCATTGTCTCGAATCCGTTTAATATCTCATCATAATTGTTGTTAAAACTTCAGCAATGTTAGAAACTGCATTCTCCCCGAGTCTCTTCCACACCTCCCTCATCCATGTCTCTGACAGAGAATGTCTGTGTGTCTGTTCGCGGCATAGGACAGACGCTTAGACTTGCCTAACCGAAGCTTTGCAGGGTGATTGTTGATTGGGTGCAGAGTGTCGTAGGGTGGTTGGGGTCAACCTCCGTGTACCTCTTTAAGAAGGAGAGAGTTCTATGAGGCACTAAAAGTGGGTTTGACTGTCCACTTTGCGGCTGTTAGTAACGATGATTCAACGTTAATAACGGTGGTTGAATGTCTCTCGGGCATCTTTTGCCCACTGGGAGAGAGAGAACGGGAAGGTGGGAGGAACAACAGGAGGAAGGGAGAGAGAGGCAGAGAGAAAGAATGGGTGGGAACTATGAAGGAAAACAGAATGAGAGAGAGAGAGAGAGAGAGAGAGAGAGAGAGAGAGAGAGAGAGAGAGAGAGAGAGAGAGAGAGAGAGAGAGAGAGAGAGAGAGAGAGAGAGAGAGAGAGAGAGAGAGAGAGTGAGATTTTTTACCTAGAAAAGTTCCACAATATCTCCATTTATTCCGCATATAAAAATACAGTAAATGCGATCATATCTACAATATAAACATGGCCAGTGCCTTACACTCTCCTCACATATCCTACCTCCCGAGCACCTTTCCTTGCATCTCACATATTTGCATTTTTAAAATTAAGTTTGTGTAAGCGCGGGCATTATATTAAATTCAAAGTCTGATAGCCTGTATATTTAGCACTCCTCTGTAAGATCAGAGAACCTTTCGTTCTGTTCGCATATTTCTTAGAAAAAGAATATTCTATCCGTTATAACATTCTGTATTGTCTATACATTTTTTTGTAGTTTTCAAGTAAGTTCAAAAGTTAGCGCAGTATGACTATAAGTGATTGGACATGATTTATATTGCAGTGCAGGAGAAAAGAATTGCGAAAGGTTGCTTACGTACGACGATTCTGTATGTTCACTATCGGTCCCCGTGGCGTAGTGGTAAAACACTCGCCTGGCTGGGTTCGTATCCTGGCCGGGGAGGATATACTGGGCGCTAATCCTTAACTGTAGCCTCTGTTTACCTATCAGTAAAATGGGTAACTGGTTGTTAAACGATTTGGCGGGTCGTATTCCGGGGAATATTAGGATTAAGGACTTGCCCGAAACGCTGTGCGTGTTAGTGGCTGTACAAGAATGTAAGAACTCTTGTATATATAAACAAATAAATGAGTAAGGCGGCTGTTGTGGCCTGAAGAAGGCCATTAGTTAACCACGATAACGCTAACAGGCTTCCTTTTGCCAACAAAGGGATCACGCAGTCGGCTCATGAATTTCATTTTTTTCAGAATTTCATTAACTATCCTTCCAACGCTACAGGTTCAATATACATAGTTCGACCCATCTGACAAAATAAAAAAAACAACATTAAAAGCAACCGTGAAAAACATATTTCAGAACTACTTTTGCCTGGCGTGTTTGTCTGAACCTGAATGAAACATAAAGTTTTAACATGTAAATCCCACACATCTGTTTCCCTTAGGCAGTTTTTGGTGGCGCAAGATTTACATTTTTAGACAACGCCTTCAATTAAACTTAAACAAAATATTATATCCCTGCAGTAAATAGCTTAAGTGCTTATATATATATATATATATATATATATATATATATATATATATATATACACACACACATACTCACACACCCAAGACGCAGCCCGTAGCAGCTGTCTAAATCCCACGTATCTATTTACTGCTAGGTAGCAGGGGCATCAGGATAAAGAAAACTCTGCCTATTAGTTTTTCCGGTGGTGCCAGAGGATCGAACCCCGGTCCCTAGGTCCACGAGTCTAGAGCGCTGTCCACTCAGCCACCACCCACCCCTCAGCCACAAACACACACACCCTGTGTGTGTGTGTGTGCATAAATATTTGGTTTGGCTTAAGGCCTATTAACTTCTGGAGGGTTATTAAGGTCGCAACAGTAGCTAACGTATCAAGCAGTAAATAAACTTCAGTAGTGAACACAGCTCCGGTGTGTACCTTAGCATGCACTCATGGCTGCTTGCTGCAGATTGAAGACAAACGTATCTGTTTGACTATCTTTATATAGAATGTTGGATCGGTAGTTCAGCGAGGCATGAAATTGCATCCAGAATCAATACATAGACACAATTTCTAAACGTAGATTGAGAAGTTTAAAAATGACTTTAAGTGAGGCATGTGACGTATTTGAGCACATGAATGTATCTCCTCTATGATATGATTACTTTGTATTAGTTCTACTGCTAATTGTCTCGTCATACTAATTTCGTGATATGAATTGTGTCTTTACAATATATCACCTTTCTATTTCTTAGCTAAATGTCACACACTTTATGCCTAATAGGTTACTTTTAAGTTAGATGGTTATACACTTGTTTAGTCAAGCCAGCACTAAAATGGTTTGTTGTTACCAATTAATTTTCTGATTCTGATAATGACAATGTCTACCTACTATTTTGTTACTGTGGCTCTTATGCAACTTACTCAACAATTTGTCAAAAGTTGTCTGCTTCTGAACAAGAGCTGTTTATCAGGCATTTTGACGTTCTCAATTCAAATATAATAATTAGGTTGCTGATTAGCTATTGTTTCACGTGTAAGGGTTGTAATAAAATGTTGCCTTATTGAGCAAGTGGTGGAGGCTGAACGTTTTTTCACCCAGACTCTAATGAAGAATTGTAAACATTATTCATGTTCTCAGTGACGCAGAATTAGTCAAGGTTGACTTCATTTGTTTCAGATGAATTTTGTCGGTAGACCAGTGTAATTATTTATTTTTTATGTAAACGTTCTCAATTATAAATGTACTACCATTTATGAATTAAGTTTTGAATTTGATTTGATTTGTTGATGGTAGTGGTAGCAGATTTACGGGTGATGGTTGTGGTGGCGAAGGTGATGGTTGTGGTGGCGAAGGTGATGGTTGTGGTGGCGAAGGTGTTGGTTGTAGTGGCGAAGGTGATAGTTGTGGTGGCGAAGGTGATAGTTGTGGTGGCGAAGGTGATGGTTGTGGTGGCGAAGGTGTTGGTTGTAGTGGCGAAGGTGATAGTTGTGGTGGCGAAGGTGATGGTTGTGGTGGCGAAGGTGTTGGTGGAGATGGCAGAGGTGTTGGTGTAGGTGACAGAGGTGTTGATGGTGTCGGTAATGGCGCCGGTGTTGATGCTGTAGGTGTTGTGGTTAATGTACCTGTGTTGACTGCCGGGTAGAGGGCGTGGAAGCCGACAGTCAATAACTCTTGCGAGAGCGTCAAAGAATACCGCTTACCCTTCCCTCTCCTCTCCTCACTCCGTCTTCTCTGGCTCTTATTAAACTGACAGTAGCAGAAGGTTAAGGAATGAAGAAAGAACAGACGGAGGAATAGATAAAGAGGGGCACTGAAATGGAAGGTTTATGAGAGAGAGAGAGAGAGAGAGAGAGAGAGAGAGAGAGAGAGAGAGAGAGAGAGAGAGAGAGAGAGAGAGAGAGAGAGAGAGAGAGAAGGGAAGGAGATGAGGTAGGAAAATGGAAAGTAAGGAATGAGAAGCAGAGAGAGAGAAGTGATAAGACAGGCCTCAGCCGCAGAAACAAACTTCATTGTCCAGCCGCCGTAATAATTCTCCATAAGATCGCACCTCACCATCTTAGACGCTGGATGAACGCCAATCCCTCGGGTATTTTTATGTACATAAACAGCATTCTTAGAGAAGTAGCACCAAAACGCAAGATAATGAACCCGACGCTCACGTACCACTTGACATACACATGTTACTGGGTGCTGGAGAACACAGCAGTGTGTGTGTGTGTGTGTGTGTGTGTGTGTGTACTCACCTAATTGTACTCACCTAATTGTGCTTGCGGGGGTTGAGCTTTGGCTCTTTGGTCCCGCCTCTCAACTGTCAATCAACTGGTGTACAGATTCCTGAGCCTACTGGGCTCTATCATACCTACATTTGAAACTGTGTATGGAGTCAGCCTCCACCACATCACTTCCTAGTGCATTCCATTTATTAACTACTCTGACACTGAAAAAATTCTTTCTAACGTCTCTGTGGCTCATCTGGGTACTAAGTTTCCACCTGTGTCCCCTTGTTCGTGTCCCACCCGTGCTGAAGAGTTTGTCTTTGTCCACCCTGTCAATTCCCCTGAGAATTTTGTAGGTGGTTATCATGTCTCCCCTTACTCTTCTGTTTTCCAGGGATGTGAGGTTCAGCTCCTTTAGCCTTTCCTCGTAGCTCAATCCTCTCAGTTCCGGGACGAGCCTGGTGGCATACCGCTGAATCTTCTCTAACTTTGTCTTGTGTTTAACTAGGTATGGACTCCAGGCTGGAGCTGCATACTCCAGGATTGGTCTTACATAAGTGGTATACAGGGTTCTGAAAGATTCCTTACACAAGTTTCTGAAGGCAGTTCTTATGTTGGCCAGTCTAGCATATGCCGCTGATGATATTCTTTTGATGTGGGCCTCTGGGGACAGGTTCGGTGTGATATCAACCCCCAGATCCTTCTCTCTATTTGATTCTTGCAGGATTTCCCCTCCCAGATGATACCTTGTGTTCAGCCTCCTGCTCCCTTCGCCTAATTTCATCACCTTACACTTTCCAGAGTTGAACTTCAGCAGCCATTTTCTAGACCATTCCTCCAGTTTATCCAGGTCATCCTGTAGTCTCTGCCTATCTTCATCCGTCTTGATTCTTCTCATAATTTTTGCATCATCAGCAAACATCGAGAGGAATGAGTCTATACCCTCTGGAAGATCGTTCACATATATTAGAAACAGGATGGGTCCAAGTACTGAGCCCTGTGGGACTCCGCTGGTGACATCTCGCCACTCTGATGTCTTCCCCCTCACCGTTACTCGCTGTTTCCTGTTGCTTAAGTACTCCCTTATCCACTGGAGCACCTTCCCTTTTACTCCTGCCTGTTGCTCCAACTTTTTTAACAGCCTTTTATGGGGTACTGTGTCGAAGGCTTTTTGGCAATCCAGGAAAATGCAGTCGGCCCACCCTTCTCTTTCCTGCCTAATTTTCGTTGCCTGGTCATAAAATTCTATTAACCCTGTGAGGCACGATTTACCATCTCTGAACCCATGTTGGTGGTGCGTTACAAAGTTATTTCCCTCCAGATGCTCTATGAGCCTTTTCCTCACGATCTTCTCCAGCACCTTGCATGGTATACAAGTTAAGGAAACTGGCCTGTAATTCAGTGCCTCTTGCCTGTCACCCTTTTTGTATATTGGGACCACGTTAGCTGTCTTCCAACTTTCTGGTAAGTCTCCTGTTTCCAGTGACCTGTTATACACCATAGAGAGTGGCACACTTAGTGCTTCTGCACCTTCCTTTAGTATCCATGGTGAGATTCTATCAGGCCCAACAGCCTTTGTCACATCTAGCTCCAGCAGACACCTTTTGACCTCATCACTGGTGAGGTCAAATTCCTCCAAGGTTTCCAAGGTTGCCGCCTCCTCATTTAGTGCAGGGGCTTCTCCTTGTTCTATTGTGAAGACCTCCTGGAATCTCTTGTTGAGTTCTTCACACACCTCCTTGTCATTCTCTGTGTATCTGTTCTCCCCTTTCCGCAGCTTCATCACTTGTTCCTTCACTGCTGTTTTCCTCCTGAAATGGCTGTGGAGCAGCTTTGGTTGGGTCTTGGCTTTACTCGCGATGTCATTTTCAAACTGTCTCTCTGCTTCCCTCCTCACTCTGATGTACTCATTTCTGGCCCTCTGGTACCTCTCCCTGCTCTCTGGTGTTCTGTTATTTCTGTAGTTTCTCCATGTTCTTTTACTCAGTTGTTTCGCTACCTTACATTCCTGGTTGAACCATGGGTTTTTCTGTTGTTTTTCGTTTTTCTCCTTTTGGACGGGGATAAACCTGTCTGCAGCTTCCTGGCACTTTTGGGTGACAATATCCATCATGACCTGCACATTCTTGTCTCTAAGTTCTGTTTCCCATGGTATTCCCATTAGGAAGTTCCTCATCTCGTCATATTTTCCTCTTCGGTAATTCAGTCTTTTCCCCTCCACTCCCATCCTTGGATAGGTTATCCCTACCTCCACCAAGTACTCAAAGGTCAGTACACTGTGGTCACTCATTCCTATGGGGGCTTCAACTTTGACTTCCCTTATTTCTGACTCATTTAGGGTGAATATTAAGTCGAGTCTAGCTGGTTCATCATTGCCTCTCATTCTTGTGGGTTCCTTGACATGCTGGCTCAGAAAATTCCTTGTTGCCACTTCCAAGAGTTTAGCTCGCCACGTATCTGCACCACCATGTGGGTCCCCATTCTCCCAGTCTATCTTTCCATGGTTGAAATCACCCATGATTAAGAGTCTTGAGCCATTCCTGCAGGCAACTGAAGCTGCTCTCTCTATTATATTAATAGTTGCCATGTTGTTCCTATCAAACTCCTGTCTAGGTCTTCTGTCATTTAGGGGAGGGTTGTAAATGACTGTCACTATTATCTTAGGTCCACCCATTGTTATAGTTCCTGTTATGTAATCTCTGAATCCGTCACAGCCCGGAATTTCCATCTCATCAAAACTCCAGTCCTTCCTTATCAGCAGGGCCACTCCTCCACCTCCTCTCCCTTCCCTCTCTTTCCTTACTATATAGTAGTCCTTTGGAAACACAGCATCTGTTATGACTCCTGACAATTTTGTTTCTGTTAGTCCTATTACATCAGGGTTTTCTTCTTGCACCCTTTCTGCCAGTTCACTTGCTTTATTGGTAATCCCATCAATGTGTGTGTGTGTGTGTGTGTGTGTGTGTGTGTGTGTGTGTGTGCGTGCGTGCGTGTGCGTGTGTGTGTGTGTGTGTGTGTTTGTGTGTGTGTGTGTGTGTGTGTGTGTGTGTGTGTGTGTGTGTGTGTGTGTGTGTGTGTTTACTAGTTGTGTTTTGCGGGGGTTGAGCTTTGCTCTTTCGGCCCGCCTCTCAACTGTCAATCAACTGTTTACTATTTTTTTTTCCCACACCACACACACACACCCCAGGAAGCAGCCCGTTACAGCTGACTAACTCCCAGGTACCTATTTACTGCTAGGTAACAGGGGCACTTAGGGTGAAAGAAACTTTGCCCATTTGTTTCTGCCTCGTGCGGGAATCGAACCCGCGCCACAGAATTACGAGTCCTGCGCGCTATCCACCAGGCTACGAGGCCCCAGTGTGTGTGTGTGTGCGTGCGTGCGTGCGTGCGTGCGTGCGTGCGTGTGCGTGCGTGCGTGCGTGCGTGCGTGCGTGCGTGTGTGTGTGTGTGAGAGAGAGAGCCAGCTAGGGTGTGTGTGTGTGTGTGTGTGTGTGTGTGTGTGTGTGTGTGTGTGTGTGTGTGTGTGTGTGTGTGTGTGTGTGTGTGTGTGTGTGTGTGTGAGAGAGAGAGAGCCAGCTAGTGACAGGAGCTGTGTTGTTGCCTGTGCTGACCAACTTGGTGAATGTTGGTCACGTCCTCGCCCGGGGCCGTCTCTCTCCCTCCTCAACCTTGTCTCTCTTACCTTTCACTTTACTGCGAGAAAATGACTACACAGAAGACAGATAATATCAAAGATAATGGAGAACAAGGTTTAGAGTGAAGAGGAGCAGGAAGAAAAAGAAGGGTCGTTAAGGAGGAGGAGAAGAAGGTAGGAGCAGTAGGAGACACAATGGAAGGGAGAAAGAAGGAAGGAGAAGTATAGAGAAAACGGAGAGAAAAGCGAAGAAAGAGAAAAAGTAAGAACAGATTAAAGAAAAGAAATGGAGGAGTTGCAAAGATAGAGAAGTTTAGGAAAAGATGAAGGGAGAAGGGCAATGTAGAGAAAAAAGAGGAGGGAGAAAGAGAGAGAGAGAGAGAGAGAGAGAGAGAGAGAGAGAGAGAGAGAGAGAGAGAGAGAGAGAGAGAGAGAGAGAGAGAGAGAGAGAGAGAGAGAGAGAGGGGGGGGGCTATATTCATTAGCAATAGTATTCATCTATACTAAAGTCTTTTCTTTTAATTAATAACCTATAATCATTACAGTGTATTAAATTTATAATCATAACAACTAATAAACATCTATCAACATTATAAATCAAGATTACCAGTAATCACGAACTCTTATCATTCATTATTCGTTAACTATAGTTATTTTGAACCTTGAAAGGAAATAAATTATCCATGGTCATGTATAGCAAATGTGTACAATCATCCATTAGTAAGGAACACATGCACAAGTGCGGTGTAGTTCCGTGTGTTCCTTATCCAAGTGTGTTTGAAGGGGACCCGAGAGGCCTCGTTGCCTGAACAACCCCAGTAATGCCTGAACAACCCCAGTAATGCCTGAACAACCCCAGTAATGCCTGAACAACCCCAGTAATGCCAGAACAACCCCAGTAATGCCTGAACAACCCCAGTAATGCCTGAACAACCCCAGTAATGCCTGAACAACCCCAGTAATGCCTGAACAACTCCAGTAATGCCTGAACAACCCCAGTAATGCTGGAACAACCTCAGTAATGCCTGAACAACCCCAGTAATGCCTGAACAACTCCAGTAATGCCTGAACAATCCCAGTAATGCCTGAACAACCCCAGTAATGCCTGAACAACCCCAGTAATGCCTGAACAACTCCAGTAATGCCTGAACAACCCTAGTAATGCCTGAACAACCCCAGTAATGCCTGAACAACCCAAGTAATGCCTGAACAACCCCAGTAATGCCTGAACAACCCCAGTAATGCCTGAACAACCCCAGTAATGCCTGAACAACTCCAGTAATGCCTGAACAACCCCAGTAATGCTGGAACAACCCCAGTAATGCCTGAACAACCCCAGTAATGCCTGAACAACTCCAGTAATGCCTGAACAACCCCAGTAATGCCTGAACAACCCCAGTAATGCCTGAACAACCCCAGTAATGCCTGAACAACTCCAGTAATGCCTGAACAACCCCAGTAATGCCTGAACAACCCCAGTAATGCCTGAACAACTCCAGTAATGCCTGAACAACCCCAGTAATGCCTGAACAACTCCAGTAATGCCTGAACAACCCCAGTAATGCCTGAACAACTCCAATAATGCCTGAACAACCCCAGTAATGCCTGAACAACCCCAGTAATGCCTGAACAACCCCAGTAATGCCTGAACAACCCCAGTAATGCCTGAACAACCCCAGTAATGCCTGAACAACCCCAGTAATGCCTGAACAACCCCAGTAATGCCTGAACAACCCCAGTAATGCCTGAACAACCCCAGTAATGCCTGAACAACCCCAGTAATGCCTGAACAACCCAAGTAATGCCTGAACAACTCCAGTAATGCCTGAACAACTCCAGTAATGCCTGAACAACCCCAGTAATGCCTGAACAACTCCAATAATGCCTGAACAACCCCAGTAATGCCTGAACAACCCCAGTAATGCCTGAACAACCCCAGTAATGCCTGAACAACCCCAGTAATGCCTGAACAACTCCGGGGTAATATAGATAACAACTGTCTATAGCTTATGAGCCTACCTAAATGTTTGAAGTGAGGTCCTGGTGACCCCTCTCACCCAGCTGGCCACTCAGTTACTCACCCTGGCTGATTTCAGGCATTCATCCTCTGATCTTCAACTATCAGAATGTTATCATTCTTCACCAGACATTCATTAATCAAATTTGTGCATGTTGCTGCTGTCTCAATATACTTACATTAATTTCCTTATTATAAACTAATGCAACTAATTGGTCCTTTACCCCGTCATATGAGTTTAGTTTATGTTTTAGTGAATTTAGTGAACCACATGTACTGACGTGGCAATTCGCTTGCAGTAACTGACAGATTTTACCTTAAAAATCAACATATATATTTTTGAATTGAAATATACATGATATATATATCATGTATATTTAAGCCACACAACAACGTGGTTGAAATTAAGTTCCAACTAAGCTTTTAAATTAACACTTCCTAACTATTTCACAGAAACGCGCGAGATCAGAGTGGCTGAATTTGCGTCTCACTATTGATGGGTTCCTGCATCCCTACGGAGGACAGGTGGACTGTAAATGGGAGGTAAAAGGGATCCGCCAGTTACAGTCTCTGTCGTTCGTCTCCTGAGACTCGCTTTCCCCAGCTGTTGACGTCACTCCTGACCCCATTTTTCTAAAATAATAAAAAAATAACTGTCAAAACTTCTCGTCTTCTAATAGCTGCAGTCTTGGATGAATCGCTTGCCTCATGTTGCAAATATCTGAGGTCAGACTCATGTTGCAATAGATGGATTTTAAGTATCGGTTTATTAATGAGAAATAACTTTAAGAGGTGTTTTAAGGCGTCTCGCTTTTTCCATATTTTCGAGGCGCCAGATTTTAGAGGAGGTTCTGCGTTATAAATTCCTTCCTCGTAGGATGTCATCAGTATCTTGTGGCAATGATGAGATGAAGGGGGGAAATGGAGTTGGTGTTTGTGTGTACTTCCCTAGTTGTTCCTACCTCGTTGTGCTTGCGGGGGTTGAGCTCTGGCTCTTTGGTACCGCCTCTCAACTGTCAGTCAATTGGTGTACAGGTTCCTGAGCCTATTGGGCTCTGTCATATCTACATTTCAAACTGTGTATGGAGTCAGCCTCCACCTGTGTGTGTGTGTGTGTGTGTGTGTGTGTGTGTGTGTGTGTGTGTGTGTGTGTGTGTATGTGTGTGTGTGCGTGTGTGTGCGGGCTTTCTTCTGCATAATACATTCACTCAAATGTATTTGCAGGATCGAGAACATTAGCTCCAAGGTCTCGCCTTGCCTTCCTCTTATCCTTTAATACAATGACATATATTCCTCATTTTTATCGTCGTACTTCTTTGGAATTTGTTTATTGAACTCTCATCGAGAATCTCTTGTAAAAAAATTCCATTTGCTGGCAATGTTTATACTAGATACCCCCCCCCCCCCCCAACCCCCGGGATGTCTCTAGTGTAAGTCCTACCGCTTCTCAATATGACTTCATTGTCACTTCATATATTCACTATACATTGTCACTTCACCTCAGTTTTTTATACGTGATTTTATCTACAGAGTTTGCACGTTCTTGTAATGCTTTGAGTGGGGGGGGGGGGGTGAGGGGGGGGACTTCTCTCACCCTCTCGGTGTTGTCTAGCCCCTCAACTCCGGGATCAGTTTTGTCGCATACTTCTAATTTTCTCTACCTGTATTTTAATTTTTTTAGTTAGGGACTCTTAAGCCTCAACTTTCAGAACTAAAAATAGAAAGAGCTTAAACAATTATGAGACACTAAAATGTGTCAAGAACCTCGAGGTGTAGCATAGCAAGTGGTAACAATTTTCATATTTATTACACGATTACAAATATTTATTTGTTTACCAAACTACACAAATGAACACCAATTCATTATATATATATATATAATGAATATATATATATATATATATATATATATATATATATATATATATATATATATATATATATATATATAAGAATGAACTCGATCATATGGTATTTGCACACCAAAGCACATATGCACAGAACATCTAAACCAATTATATTCAACAATTCACCATTAATACAGGAAATACGAAAAATATTAACAACATAGATTATCAGCTTAGGCAAAATCTTTCCAGGCTGCAATTCTAAGTCTGATTGTTGAGCGAGGAGCCAAGAGTCCTTACCTCCAAGACGTAGGGAAAAAGTTTTCGAAACTGCCCGAGAGTTTCAATAACGGGAAACTTGACGAATGAAAGAAGATATAAAAAAGAAGTGAAGAGTTATCGAGATCATGCAAAATCTCCAGGAATACGGTTGACAACTTTGCCTGATTCGAGCATGTCAGTAATTAAGATAACGGAACGGTGATAACGGAAGCTGTTATAACATGTATAGTTTTCCCGCTTCCAACCTTGTCTTCCTCTAATATACAAATAATATTTTTTTCAAATAAGATAAAAAACAAAAATTTAAAATCCATAAATGACATCATATTTCCAATGAATTGTTGCAAAAATCAGTCTTAAATATGACAGCGAGAGGTTACAAACACACGACGTATCGAAAACATTATTATTACGTTTCAACAACGCAAAAACGTTTGTAAAACGTTATCGTTATGTTGTGTGGTTGAAGGGATATGACCCTGGTGCTTAAGGATAACTGAAAGAGAAGTCAGTAATTATTTTGATACTGGCAGGCAGAGTCAGACAAACTGCCTCCCAGGTGATAGCTACTCCTGACTCGAGTGGGGCGAGGTGTAAGAAAATCAATGAGATGGTGAGAGAGGTAGAGGCTGGAGGGGGATCACGGAATGGGAAAAGGATGGGAAAAGGATGGGAAAAGGATGGGAAATGGAGGAAACAGAGAGGAAGGAGGTAAAGGGGGAAGATGGCCACCGAAGCTGCTGGCATGCACCCGCCTGCTGACACGTGCACCCGGCGTGACACATGGCTGACACATGCACCTGACATGACTCGGGGCTGACACATGCACCTGACATGACTCGGGGCTGACACATGCACCTGACATGGCTCGGGGCTGACACATGCACCTGACATGACTCGGGGCTGACACATGCACCTGACATGACTCGGGGCTGACACATACACCTGACATGACTCGCGGTTCATGCTCGTGCACCTCACAGTATACTAAAACATCTTAAGGGTAATAATACGCCCAAATACAGTCAAATCTTGTATAATATAATGCCATGACTAAACTCTCAGAAATAAAATAGTGTAGGTTATGGAAACCTCACACTAGGTTATGGAAACCTCACACTAGGTTATGGAAACCTCACACTAGGTTATGGAAACCTCACACTAGGTTATGGAAACCTCACACTAGGTTATGGAAACCTCACACTAGGTTATGGAAACCTCACACTAGGTTATGGAAACCTCACACTAGGTTATGGAAACCTCACACTAGGTTATGGAAACCTCACACTAGGTTATGGAAACCTCACACTAGGTTATGGAAACCTCACACTAGGTTATGGAAACCTTACACTAGGTTATGGAAACCTCACACTAGGTTATGGAAACCTTACACTAGGTTATGGAAACCTTACACTAGGTTATGGAAACCTCACACTAGGTTATGGAAACCTTACACTAGGTTATGGAAACCTCACACTAGGTTATGGAAACCTTACACTAGGTTATGGAAACCTTACACTAGGTTATGGAAACCTCACACTAGGTTATGGAAACCTTACACTAGGTTATGGAAACCTTACACTAGGTTATGGAAACCTCACACTAGGTTATGGAAACCTTACACTAGGTTATGGAAACCTCACACTAGGTTATGGAAACCTCATAACCAGGTTATGGAAACCTCACACTAGGTTATGGAAACCTCATAACCAGGTTATGGAAACCTCACACTAGGTTATGGAAACCTCATAACCAGGTTATGGAAACCTCACACTAGGTTATGGAAACCTCACACAAGGTTATGGAAACCTCACACTAGGTTATGGAAACCTCATAACCAGGTTATGGAAACCTCACACTAGGTTATGGAAACCTTACACTAGGTTATGGAAACCTCACACTAGGTTATGGAAACCTCATAACCAGGTTATGGAAACCTCACACTAGGTTATGGAAACCTCATAACCAGGTTATGGAAACCTCACACTAGGTTATGGAAACCTCATAACCAGGTTATGGAAACCTCACACTAGGTTATGGAAACCTCACACAAGGTTATGGAAACCTCACACTAGGTTATGGAAACCTCATAACCAGGTTATGGAAACCTCACACTAGGTTATGGAAACCTCACACAAGGTTATGGAAACCTCACACTAGGTTATGGAAACCTCACACTAGGTTATGGAAACCTCACACAAGATTATGGAAACCTCACACTAGGTTATGGAAACCTCACACTAGGTTATGGAAACCTCACACTAGGTTATGGAAACCTCATAACCAGGTTATGGAAACCTCACACTAGGTTATGGAAACCTCATAACCAGGTTATGGAAACCTCACACTAGGTTATGGAAACCTCACACAAGGTTATGGAAACCTCACACTAGGTTATGGAAACCTCACACTAGGTTATGGAAACCTCACACAAGATTATGGAAACCTCACACTAGGTTATGGAAACCTCACACTAGGTTATGGAAACCTCATAACCAGGTTATGGAAACCTCACACTAGATTATGGAAACCTCACACTAGGTTATGGAAACCTCACACAAGGTTATGGAAACCTCACACTAGGTTATGGAAACATCACAACCAGGTTATGGAAACCTCACACCCAGGTTATGGAAACTTCACACTAGGTTATGGAAACCTCACACCCAGGTTATGGAAACCTCACACCACATACGAATATTTACAAGTTGTTAGGAAGCCAGAAGCCTTTTAATAAAGAATTAAAGTATTCAAAACTTGGTGTAATGTAAGACTTATTGACATTAAACATTTTGTTTGTACCTGTCTTGTTTACCGTCACGTGTCCTTCTTCACTCACAAGAATGAACAAATGGTGTCTACTGAGGAGCATTTTACCTACCTTAATGTCGATGGATCCTGCTACCTACTTTCGAATTTTGGTGGTCATTTCTGGGGTCAAACACGCCTCTCACACGGAGACGAGGTCAGACTTACCTGTCAAGATAAGATAAAGCAAATGAATTTAACAAATGTGAATCGACGAGCCTGATATTATCCAAAAGGAAAATGATATTATAGTGTAAGTTTTCTATGATTCTATTTTTTAGTATTAAAGTTACAATCAAGCAATCAAGTTACCAAAATTCTTGGTAAAAGAAATTCTAGTTTAAGTACTGATGGATTTATTTCCTACAAAGTTTCCTTCATCTCTGAAACGTCTTCAGGTAAATAATGAATAGATGAGGTACAAATTTGGGTTAAATACACATGTGAAAGGGTCGTAGGAGTATGGGGGTGAAGTGATAAGGACAATAAAACACAGAGTAATAGAATAGGGCCAAACGAACACAGGGTAAGACGGAAGGGCCAATCAGATATTGCGTAACAGCGAATCAGAGACAGATAGACAGATGCAGAGTGACAGACAGCAACAGACAGAAGACAGAGACAAAGAGACCGGGTTGACCGTCCACCCAATCTCCCCTTCTCATTCTCTATCCCCCAACTCTCCTTTCCTCTTCCTAACACAACCCCCATCTTCTTCCCCCTCTCCACATTTCTCTTTCTTCTCTCCTTCCCTCTCCCGGATATCCCCATTCTACCCTATATCCCCCTCTCTCTCCCTCTTCTCCCGCCCCTACTCTCAGAACATACAATCCCAGAAAACCCACAACATAACCCCCAAACCCTCCCTTCCCCCTCACTCTATGACAGCACACACACATCAACTATTCACAGGGTTCAATCCATGACAGCACCCACACCTACACATTTACTCTCCACACCCACAGTAACTCTACACCTACTACCCCACACTCTGGCAGCACCAGTAACACCTCCACATCCTACTCACCTTTCACACATCTGCTTCTCTCACCAGTGCGTGTCAAAAGTCCACCAATTCTCCCCAGGTTTAATTTTTTTTCCAGTGGTGTGGACAATACGGGATTATCGTGGCGCGCAACAATCATCACTCTGATTTACATGCAAATGGCCAGGGATGTTGAAAATGGGCGGCGATCGTAAAGAACCTGTTGCACAAAAATTCAAAGCAGTTGCGTCAATTTTGCGTCATAAATACGATCACGTAGTCCCTCAATGACGCGAATTCGTAAATCATTTTTATTATGGAAGAATTTGGCAACCAGAGACTTTTGTAGGGTAGCGCATGTACTGAGCGTGTGCCTCGCCTAACAGTTAGTTTTGGCAAGTTACAAATTAGACTCTATACAGCACCAAAATTGCTTAGTGAATCACGAAGCATCGGGTACGCTTTTTGTATTTTATTTAAATATTGTTTTCATTACTTTTTCATAGGGTGCATGCTCTTGTGTACACACCTAGTTGTACTCACCTAGTTGTGCTTGCGGGGGTTAAGCTTTGGCTCTTTGGTCCCGCCTCTCAATAATCAACCGGTGTACAAATTCCTGAGCTTCTCGAGCTGTATCATATCGACATTTGAAATTGTGTATGGAGTCTCCCTGCACTGTATGGAGTGTGTGTATTCACCTAGGTGTGCTTGCGGGGGTTGAGCTCTGGCTCTTTGGTCTCGCCGGTCAACTGTCAATCAACTGGTGTACAGATTCCTGAGCCTACTGGGCTCTATGATATCTACATTTGAAACTGTGTTTGGAGTCTGCCTCCAACAACTAACACTTAAGTACGTCCTACAATCTTTAAGACCAATATAGAGCTACCAGACAGCATCATACCCTCTGCTTCAACCAGCCAATTAGAATGCCGTCCTCTTAATAAGATAACAGCCTCATTTCTCATCATACCAGTATGGAATACATCCTGCTGTCTTTAGTTTCACTCCGCCTATATCGATGTTAAGGTGTACTGTAGCAAAATTAGTTTCATCTAAAATATGAAATCCTTGAACACTTTCTTATATATGAGTTTTTTGTAAATATATATATTTTCTCACTTGGGTGTACACGGCTCTGTCTTTCACCCCTCTCTCTCTCTCTCGCTTTATCTTCATCTTTCTCTCTATATCACTATCTTTCTCCCTCTATTTGTAACTTAATTTATCTCTCTATTTCTATCTCAATATCTCTATCTTTATCACTCTCTCTACCTGTTTTTTCTTTCTCCCTCTGTCTCTCTGTTTTTTATATCACTTCCTCTCTTTTGATATTTTTATTTCTCTCTCTGGTGGGGAGAGTTCTTGTTGACGAGTGTCTGGGATGAAGTATGTTTGCAGGAGAGTTCGTCTGGGAGGAGGAACGAGGGGGATGAAGTGTGCATATTTTAGGTAATTACATGCAAAAGTATGACAGCTAGATTTTTTTATAATTTTGCAGACATAAGTGCATAATGTTTTATATTACAAAAAAAATTATATTCCTGGGTCTAGTTGATATATATGGTATCTCAAAAGATCCTTACGCGGCTCTCATTGGGACAATACCAGTTGGTACTCCATTCTTTTAAGCCAACCAATTCCCAGGTATGTTGGTGTACCACACAGGATTGCAAAGCTGGGTGAGACTAGCCCCAAGCATCTGGTTCTGGCTCATTCCAAGATAAAGAGAGTTCCAGTCTAGGAATATAGCTAGACCATGCAAGTGTTATATTGGTTCATCCCACGGATGTAGATGTTTCGCCTGAAGAACGAGGCAAGTACCAGCAGCAGCAGGTTGCCCATTGGCACCAACTGTGAGTGTTGAGACAATTCTCGAGAAGCTTTCTAATCCAGTTTGATAATCATATTTATAATGCTGCCTTTCCTATTTCATATGTACAAACACTCACCCCCTCCCCCCCATGCATGGAAGCTCACCTGAGAGCGCAAACTAGTTCCAAAACATTCATCCAAAAACATAACATACATCAAAGCATGTTCATAAAACTGGAGCATGCATATATACATTTGTCTATGCATACCTACATATGCTGAAATACCTGTGAGTAATGTTTACACTCACCAGTCACCTCGCACAATAGAACAAGTTATGTCAAGCTATTAAACATAGACCATGTCAGTCAAGCGCACAATTTAGCCTCTGTAAAAACGAACAGTTTGTTTCCCATTTGTTCACCGGGGGCACAACAATGACGTGCAATATATATATGATTCACAGTCGAATAAAGAGTGTAGACAAAGAAGCAATGTTCAAATAAACAAGGGAAGAAGATGACACAGACATATAAGCGAGAAAAGACTAAATCACTGATATCAGAAAGCACCATAAGAGTGACACATAAACGGAAATAGATTATAAGCAGCAGCAGCAGGCAAGAAACCACAATACATTTTAAATGTAAATTTCACAGCAAGGGCGAAGAAAGCGAGACATTACAGTAAACGATTATCAGCTCGAAATACGAAGCTAAAGCTCTCCTGAGGCTGCAGGAACATCTTGCCCGTACATAGGTCATGAATGTGCACACAACCTCAAGCTCACACAAAAGAAAATACCCAAAAACGAGGCACAAAAACACAGAGACACACAGTCACTTTCCTCCCAAGAAGCAATCCCGAAGTCCAGTCACTCGTGAAATGACAAGAACACTTATATAAATGAATGGCTGGAGGGGTGCGGTGGAGGGAGAGCGGGCCAGCCACCATGGAGTCCCGGAGCACGCAGGCTCAGCAGGGAGACAGGGACAGAGGAGAAGGTGAGAAACAGACAAGAAAAGGAGTGAAGGACAGAGGAAAAAATGACGTAAAAATGAGGGAGAGATTGAGAATTAGAAGGAAGAAATTACATAAATTATATAGGATAATTTTTTTTTATAGCAGACTGAAAACAGTCTGGAGAGGAGTGGTGGAGAGAAATGTAGTTGCAGGGGAAATATTCGGGAAATAGGATAAATGAGGGAAGGGAAAGAATGAGCGAAGGGAAAGAATGAGGGAAGGGAAAGAATGAGGGAAGGGAAAGAATGAGGGAAGGGTGGGTGGGTTAAATAGTGATTGGAAGCATGTGACAATTAATGTCAAGTGTAGAGGAGAGACAGGAATGTTTAAGTAGAGTTATTCCCACGTCTCTCACCCTCCCAGCCATCACCCATGGTGACCCACATCCCCAGCCATCACCCATGGTGACCCACATCCCCAGCCATCACCCATGGTGACCCACATCCCCAGCCATCACCCATGGTGACCCACATCCCCAGCCATCACCCATGGTGACCCACATCCCCAGCCATCACCCATGGTGACCCACATCCCCAGCCTTCACCCATGGTAACCCACATCCCCAGCCATCACCCAGGGTGACCCCCAAGACTCTCACCTACATCCATCACCCATTGTGACCCATATCCCTAACCCAGCAGCCATCTCCGTGGGTGAGCTTCAACTCTCACACTCACCAGACATATATCCCCTGGAGAGCCGTGTCTCTCACACCCATCATCCATCTCCCATGGTGAGCCATATATCTCACACCCACTAGCCATCTCCCATAGTGATTCACGTTTCTCACCCACCAGTCATCTCGATCCCATGATGAGCAGTGCATTCCCCCCCCACCCATCTCCCATGGTGAGCCGTGTCGCTTCCTCCCACTAACCCTCTACCATTCGTCAGGCATATGATAGGCAGCCGTCAAACATATCATATACTGCTGCCGAGGACCTGATAATCCATCATATTCTAGGTGCGTCCGGCTGATTGGGAGGAGGAGGAGGAGGAGGGGGAGGCATCACCTGGTGTGGGGGGGGGATGGGGAGGAGAGTGAGAGACAGAGGGTGGGAGTGCCACGGAAAGAGAGAGGGGGGGAGAGGGAGGGGTAATGGGGTAGGGGGTGGCGGCGGCAGATATAGGGCAGGAGGGCGGCCCCCGGGGCGGCCAGCATTAGGCTGGTTAGCACTACACCAGCACAATGAATGAGGAGTCGAGCTGAAACGCCACCGCTCCACCCCCTCAGTATTGATTATATTAAAGCCGCTCTGCCACCACCCGCGCGCCTCCCTTCCTCCCCCGCCTCCTTCATCCCCCCCTCCCCCACCCCCCACCCCAGGAACCCCCCCCTCCCCCACCCCCCCCACCCCAGGCACCCCCCCTCCCCCCTCCTCTTTCTACAACTTTACACATTCATTTCCCGTCTTGTGATAGAGGCGCGCCTGCACGGGTAGAGGCCGGCCCGGCAGGACACACACCACTACGCTGCTCTCTAAGGTACAATGTTTCGCATCTTCCTTACACGTCGTTACCCTCTCACTAATTGCGTCTTAATTGTTCTTTCTCACTCCAACCGCAGCCCCACACTTGAATTTTCCCCGTGTTCTTCTTGTCCTCCTCCTCCTCATCCTCCTCTCCCTTCTTAAATTATCGTTCTCTACCTCTCTTGATTATTTTCCTTTTCTTCATACTCATTTCTTCTCCTCATCTCTTGGGCCTATTCTCCTGTTTTTCATACATCAGTCTTCTTTCCCCCTCCTTTCTTTTCCTCCTTATCATCTCTTTTCACATTCTACTCTCCCGCCGTAATAGTTTTCGTTTTCCCTTCCACCTCCACTTTCTCTTCCCATTCACTCTCATTCCCCCAATTTTATCTTTCTTCAACTTCCCCATTTAAACTATGAGGAAGTTGTTTCCGAGAAACAATGGGCAGAATTTCTTTCACCCTGTTGCCCCTGTTATCTAGCAATAAATAGGTACCTGGGAGTTTGTCAGCTGTCACGGATTGCTTCCTGGGGGTGGAGGCCCTGGTCGAGGACCGGGCCGCGGGGACACTAAGCCCCGAAATCATCTCAAGATAACCTCAAGATATTTAATGATAAAGTGAACACTTCCTTTCTTGTTATTATTACATTTCAGCGTTAGTCGTAATATAATCCGTAAGTCAACTATCCTATTTCTTGCGCTCTCCCTCTCTCCATCCCTAAGCTTCTATCTCTATCTTCACTTCTCTCTTTCTCTTTCACTCCTTCATTTTTCATTCATCTATCACTTCCATCTATCCCACTCCCATTTACCCCTTCCACTCCCTTTCACTCTGTACTCTCTCATTTACACTTTTCACTTCCCTACACAACCTTTTCAGTCAACACTCTTTCTCTCCACCTAATCTCTCCCTCTCCTCTCCTCTCACCCTCTTCCTCTCCCCTCACCTTCTACTATCTCGCACTAGCTCTCAATCCCCCGTCCTTCATTCCTTTTCCTTAATACCTGTTCATAATGTCTTAATTTATCAAGTGCCTTCACCCACTCGTTGGAGGTGCTCCGTCCCTCTCCTCCTCCTCCTCCTCCTTCATCTCTTCGTCGCCTGCTTCTCCTTGCCCTCCCCCCCCCCTCCTGAGTCCTCCACTCCATCTCTCTCCCAGTACCTCCCCTCGCAAGGGGACTTTACAGCAGTACCTCTCATTACCGCGGTAATGATTCATGCTCTCACACCCACGCCATAGTTCTTCATCATCTGCCTTAGCCACTGTAATCCCTCCCCCCCTCTCCCTCTCCCTCCCTCTCTCTCTCTCTCTCTTTCTCTCTCTCTCTCTCTCTCTCTCTCTCTCTCTCTCTCTCTCTCTCTCTCTCTCTCGTATTTCCTTTTACCTTGCCCTTTGTCATAATCATTAAGCTGGCCCCTTCTGCTTGTCATCCCCTCCACCACCGTCTCTGTTCTCTCTTTCCCGTCTCTCTCACGTCCAAAATACCCTCCCACTATCTGGTCAACTTTTCTCCTTTCATTTTATTTTTAATATCACGTCTATCCTCTCTCTCTCTCTCTCTCTCTCTCTCTCTCTCTCTCTCTCTCTCTCTCTCTCTCTCTCTCTCTCTCTCTCTCTCTCTCTCTCTCTCTCTCTCTTTATGCATCTTTTACTGTTTTCAATCCAACCCTCATTCCTCTTTAATCTCACTTCCTCCGTCAGTTCTTCCCTCATTTTTTTCTAGACGTTTTCCCTCTCTAATTTCTCATTTGTCCCTTACCATCTCCTTCAGTCATTCCCTTACTCTCTCCCTATCGCGGTATCTCATTACAGATACATACTTCTTTTGTTTCACATTAATTCTGTATCCCTCATCTCTCATTTGACCTCCAGCCAGCCACCCTCCGCTTCGTTCTCACCGACCCTCATCTCTCCCTCAACTTCCTCAATCACTCTATCTTCACCACTCTTCCTCATCTCTCCGTCAACCTCTCTCCCTCTTCTTGACCGCCTTCTCCCTCCTCACACTGACCTTGCACGACAAGGAATTATCCTCCTCTAAAGCTTCACTTCCTCACCCCATCATTCACTATCTCTCCTCCTCCCCCCCCCTACATCCATCATCATTATTGTTCTAATTTACCGGGAAAACAAAGATATGAGTCGCTAACTATAGCGACTCATATTATATTAACGACATACATCTCAACAGAGTACAAGAGAACGATCAGGAAGAGAATAGTAGAATATTTAGAAAACACGAATTTCGACTCTGAATACCAGTCTGGCAAAGAGAAGTCGGATATGGAAACTTATTAAAAGATCTTTGATAAAATAATAGCGATTAATATGACCTCGGGGGGAAATACACGACGAAGATGAGACACATTCACGAACAGAAAGAGACGCGAGCAGAAATAAGCAGAAACCTGTCGTCAGGGTCAACATACAAGCACATGATGGTGAGAATGAGAAGAGGGAATATATGTAATAGACACACATATGTAATAAGAGATGTACGAAAGAACTGCTTCAGCGAATATTTTAAACTAATGGAAGGAGTGAGAAGTAGCTGAATTAACTGCACTAAATAAGGAAAAAGAAAGAAGAGAATAATAATATTACTACGAGCTGGAAAGACAGACACTAGGCTCTGCGAGTACACTACGCCAGCACCATCTTCACCTACTCCTTCATCATATTCATTATCCAATTTTCCTTACTTTCACTTGCCAATATTTCGTACCCTTGTGTTCTTTACAACTAAACTATATTGTTAACTTTCTTGCCTTAACCATTAGTTTATTGTTCTTGTTATCATGTAGCCTACTGTCCTTGTTATCACATAGTTTATTGGTTTTGTTATCATAGTTTAATGTCTTTGATATCATATAGTTTATTGTCTTTCTTATCACAGTGTTTATTGTTTTTGTTATCATGTAGCTTACTGTCTTTGTTATCATATAGTTTATTGTTTTGTTATCATATAGTTTAGTCTATGTTATCATACAGTATATCATTTTCATGTAGCTTACTGTCTTTGTTATCATATAATTTATTGTCTTTGCTATCATACAGTATATTTTGTTATTTTCATGTAGCTAACTGTCTTTGTTATATATACTTTATTGTTTTTGTTATCATAGTTAATTGTCTTTTCTTATCATATTGCTTACTGATTTTGTTATCATGTAGCTTACTGTCTTTGTTTATTCGTTATCATGTAGCTTATTGTCTTAGTTATTATGTAATTTATTGTCTTTGCTATCATATAGTTTAGTGTTTGTTATATATTTTCTTGAGTTTTTAATATTCAATAGCTTAATTATATAATGAATCTCACCCTTGGAACATATCACGTCCATCCTAATAATTTAATAAGTTCAGTATAACGTTCATTCTGTTTCTTAAATGTTTCGCCTGTAAATGCTTCAGATATTTAGTTTCATGTATCAATACCAAAGACATTGTCCTGCTGGAGAATGTGTTTTGAATTTTTCCTTAGTGTCGTTTAAATGGATTCAGAATTTACGATTCTCATATAAATGCCAAAAACATTCGGTTTCTCGAACACAGGAAACAAATTGGGGTTTGGTATGCACAATAACGAAGTACATCGCGCGATGCCAACTTTCTTTCCACACTAGAAATGCTGCTGATGCCTTAGGTGGTAAACAAACACGAAAATACACTTTTTAAAACTAAATTCTGCCAATGAAGAATATATTAAAGTATTTACAAAAGAATAAATTGAACAAACATTATGCTGATCCCATTCGGCCTTCACGTACTTATTTTGTTTAGTTAAACACTCCAAGTTTCCTCTCTAATAATGAAATTAGCAAAAGGTTACTATTTTTTCCTAATGGGTTTATGTTCATTCACTCTCCCTCACACACACACAGTTGCACAACCCATCATTTGGGTTGCGCGGGAGCCGGTCGGCCGAGCGGACAGCACACTGGACTTGTGATCCTGTGGTTTTGGGTTCGATCCCGGACGCCGGCGAGAAACAATGGGCAGAGTTTCTTTTACCCTATGCCCCTGTTACCTAGCAGTAAAATAGGTACCTGGGTGTTAGTCAGCTGTCACGGGCTGCTTCCTGGGGATGGAGGCCTGGTCGAGGACCGGGCCGCGGGGACACAAAAAAGCCCCGAAATCATCTCAAGATAACCCACCATACTCACAAGTAAAACCTCACACCCACAACACTCAGAGCCTCAACCCACTCCACTCTCAAACGCCGCCCCAAGTACACAGATGATCCACATGCACTTAGTAACAATAACAGCTCTTCGAGCCTCTACCATTAGGTAGACAGTGTTATCCTTCCCTTTCACTTCTATAAATATGGAAATAAATATTTTGTAAAGCTAATGGCCTTCCATAGGTGGATGGACGTTTAGCCCTTGGTACAGACAGTCTCTGTCATTTTTTAGATAATAAGAATTCCTAGTTATTTTTAATATTTAGAAATCAGATTATCATTCGAATTAGTAATATTTGAATCACAAAAAATTCAATAAAAATGTTTCATTATAACAGTTTACTCTCTCGCATTATATTAAGCACCATCAGTTCTAAATTTTGTTTACAGCAAGTTTACCTGTTTGTTCAACAGTGACTAATTCTGTTATCCTCCTTGATAAGGGAGTGCGTGTCCCCCTTCCCAAGCTGGTGACCATTACGATATCGTGAGGACAAGTTATTATTTCGACGATTGTCGTCTTTCACTGTTAGAGCTCTCTGACAACGCTTCATATGATCACCTTTATGAATAGTGTCCTTATGGGTCAACGGCCATGTTAAAGTGTAACTTTTAACTCCATGATTAGATACAAATTAGCACGATAAAATAGTTTCTCGCAGATTTAATTTGTTTTCATAATAATATGATATATGCTTAACTTATCATTTCTATAAATTTAAAGTAGTGACAATTATGTATTTCATTACTGTAAAATTATTGTAAATTTGCTTACAAACCTGATAATTACGTATTCTTGTTTTAAACATACACTGTATTTTAAGGCACAGGAAAATTTTACCTAAAAATACAACTTTCAAAACGCAAAGTTAACTGCAAATATTTAAAGAGAAAGATACCTATGTGATACCTTGTTTTTGTCTCAAGAAAACTGTTTTCCAAATTACCCTCATAAAACAGCGGTTCCACACAGCGAAGCTCTTACAGGCCAACACATACCAGAGGTGCTACAGGTCAACACATACCAGAGGTGCTACAGGCCAACACATACCAGAGGTGCTACAGGCCAACACATACCAGAGGTGCTACAGGTCAACACATACCAGAGGTGCTACAGGCCAACACATACCAGAGGTGCTACAGGCCAACACATACCAGAGGTGCTACAGGCCAACACATACCAGAGGTGCTACAGGCCAACACATACCAGAGGTGCTACAGGCCAACACATACCAGAGGTGCTACAGGCCAACACATACCAGAGGTGCTACAGGCCAACACATACCAGAGGTGCTACAGGTCAACACATACCAGAGGTGCTACAGGTCAACACATACCAGAGGTGCTACAGGCCAACACATACCAGAGGTGCTACAGGCCAACACATACCAGAGGTGCTACAGGCCAACACATACCAGAGGTGCTACAGGCCAACACATACCAGAGGTGCTCAACCTAATATCACATACTTAAGAATACACAAGATTCTAAGCAAACTGATTTAATAATTAATTAATATTTCAGTAATTTATTTGGATGCATCTTTTTACATTTTGTTTTGGCCGCACAAGTCAACATTTTCTAACTAACGATCGCTATTCTTTGTGACTGAGAACCAGGCAAGGGGACCTCACTGTGCCAGTGTGGCGTGGTCACGCTCTGCGCCTTTGAATACACACACACACACACACACACACACACACACACACACACACACACACACACACACACACACACACACACACACACACATACACACACACACACACACACACACACATACACACACACACACACACACACACACACACACACACACACACACACACACACACACACATACACACACACACACACACACACACACACACACACACACACACACACATACACACACACACACACACACACACACATACACACACACACACACACACACACACACACACACACACACACACACACACACACATACACACACACACACACACACACACACACACACACACACACACACACATACACACACACACACACACACACACACACATACACACACACACACACACACACACACACGCACGCACGCACACACACACACACACACTTGCGGGACCAAAGAGCCAAAGTTCAACCCCCGCAAGCACAAATAGGTGAGTATACACACATACACACACACACACACACACACCATCCTTCATCAATGAATGTGGCTATCATGGCTACAAGAATCACCAGCATAGCTGTAACACGTCTCACCGTGGCTGTAACACTCCCCGTCATGGCTGTAACATTCCTCATCATCGCTGTAACATTCCTTATCACCACAATTCAATAGTTTGAAAATTTCACTGAGACGCCGAGAGTTTCCGCATCATGGACGTACGATTCTCCTCTCCAATGACATTGGTGGATCAAAAGAGGAATGGACGCAACTACACTACTGTCGTCGCCCGAAAGACTACCACGTGAAACAAGCGCATGGAAAGTCTGGAGTGTTGACTGTGCAGCGAGGTGGGAGCCTCTCCCAGGGTGTGCTCACATTGTCCCAAGTTACTACGGCCCTAAACTCTCCTCACAGTGGCCCTTACAGCACGGAATTGTGTAAACTGTTTATATATTCCTTTTGCATTGTTTTCTTTCGAATTCAGCACGGAATTTGCATCGTATATATATATATATATATATATATATATATATATATATATATATATATATATATATATATATATAAAGAAACTCTGCCTATTTGTTTCCGCCTCCGCCGAGAATCAAACCCGGGTCACTAGGACTACGACCCCCGAGCGCTGTCCACCTAGCCTGTGTGTGTGTGTGTGTGTGTGTGTGTGTGTGTGTGTGTGTGTGTGTGTGTGTGTGTGTGTGTGTGTGAGTGTGTGTGTGTGTGTGTGTGTGTGCGCGTGCATGTGCATGTGCATGTGCATGTGTATGTGTTTTTAAATTGTATTCAAATGTGGCACTGTTTCACCGTAGATATTTACACGCTAAGCCTCGCTCACACTCTGTACCTAATGAATTAATAATAATAAAAAAAAACACATTCTGTACTCCTCTTCACTTAGTCTAGGGCAGCTGCACAAATGCACATGTACCTAAATGTGTTAATAATAATAATAATAATAATAATAATAATAATAATAATAATAATAATAATACAAAAATGCCTCCAGCAGGTGGCTACAAGTAACGAATCTCCGAATCCTGAGCACTCCAGGTGCAAACTCTGAGCAGGAAGTGGGTCATGACCTCTCGCACACATCACTGAGTGTCCAGTTATTAGACCATTCAAGCCCGCTAGCATGAGGTATCTTTAGATTTGCAATAATAAAGCAATTATTTAATAAAGCAATTGCTTAATAAAGCAATTGGAAAGCTGTAGTTGTTTTGCAATTGCAAACCAATTGCTTTATTAACTCTCGTGTTCTTGAGGATATACACTGAAAATTTGCTAGTGAAGGTAATTCAACATTTGGCCCTGAATGACTCGCAATCCTGCCAGATGGGGACTTTGGTATCACTGCTATCTTATACACTCTTGTGGTCATGATGATATCCTCATAATGCTCCCAGAGTTTGCCAGTGCAGACTACTGATCACATGCCTCTGTATGAGTAACCATCCTGTGTGCTGGGAATTTTTAGCATCACGGAGCTAATTCTTGGAACACAATATAGTTCTCTTCATATAGAGGGAAGCTGCACAAATTCTCATACAGTCATTAGACCCTTCAGACCTACCGGTATGAGGTACCTGGAGCTTTAAAATTACTATATTCACTCTCGTGTTCTTGGTGAGTATATCCTCATAAAGTATACAAAATTTGCAAGTGGAGGCTGTTGATCCCATACTCCTGTATGACAAACTACTATGCAATATTGAGAGTTTAATACCACATAGATAGATCGTGACACAAACTATGTTACTACAATACGAGGTATTAATCTTAAGTATTAAATCATCAAATATTGGTGATTTAGTACTTACCAACAGCCCCAATAAACAATACAACCCTTTCCATAAAGCAAAGGTGATATACCAATTGACATGCCCCAGTGAAGGCTGTCACCTTCGATCTACTTATATTGATATGACCATCACAATATTGGAAAAGACTGACCTGCCATCTACAAGCTGGTGTCCCTAGAAACCATATGCAAAGTGTACACAACACAACACTCACTAGGAACATGCTAGTAGAAAATCCAACATTCCTGGCATCCACCATTGACCATAGAAGGCGGCAAATAATGGACGCTATACTCATAACAGAAAAAAGACCCGCCCTAACTGTACAGAGTAACAACTTTGATACCTTGCCTACGCTCAGACCCAGACCTCACCACACAGCACCGGATACCTTGCCTACGCTCAGACCCAGACCTCACCACACAGCACCGGATACCTTGCCTACGCTCAGACCCAGACCTCACCATACAGTACCGGATACCTTGCCAACGCTCAGACCCAGACCTCACCACACAGCACCGGATACCTTGCCTACGCTCAGACCCAGACCTCACCATACAGTACCGGATACCTTGCCAACGCTCAGACCCAGACCTCACCACACAGCACCGGATACCTTGCCTACGCTCAGACCCAGACCTCACCATACAGCACCGGATACCTTGCCAACGCTCAGACCCAGACCTTACCACACAGCACCGGATACCTTGCCTACGCTCAGACCCAGACCTCACCACACAGCACCGGATACCTTGCCTACGCTGAGACCCAGACCTCACCATACAGCACCGGATACCTTGCCTACGCTCAGACCCAGACCTCACCATACAGCACCGGATAACGACATCTCTACCGAGTTCTCCTTGCCCACCGCCTTACCCAATGTTAAGATTTGGCATCTATCCCCATTATTCCCCCTATTTCTTCCCTTATATTTAATTATTTCACCTCACCCCGCACAGCTTCGCCTCTTCATTATGTGTATTCAAGATAAATTTGCACCTTGTGTATCCATTCCTTTACCTGAGATGGTCCAGAGTGGAACAAAACGTTGTAGAAACCGGCGTTTTATTTACATGAATTTCTTTAACTAGACTGCTCTTCTTAATTCCGAGAGTAATAATAAACTTAGAAGCATACAAAGTCTATGCTGCCCACACCAGGCATACAGCTGCCCCACACCAGACATACAGCTGCTCCACACTAGACATACAGCTGCCCACACTAGACATACAGCTGCCCCACACTAGACATACAGCTGCCCACACCAGACATACAGCTGCCCACACCAGACATACAGCTGCCCACACCAGACATACAGCTGCCCCACACCAGACATACAGCTGCTCCACACTAGACATACAGCTGCCCACACTAGACATACAGCTGCCCACACTAGACATACAGCTGCCCACACCAGACATACAGCTGCCCCACACTAGACATACAGCTGCCCCACACTAGACATACAGCTGCCCACACTAGACATACAGCTGCCCACACCAGACATACAGCTGCCCACACCAGACATACAGCTGCCCACACCAGACATACAGCTGCCCCGCACTAGACATACAGCTGCCCACACCAGACATACAGCTGCCCACACCAGACATACAGCTGCCCACACCAGACATACAGCTGCCCCACACCAGACATACAGCTGCCCACACCAGACATACAGCTGCCCCACACCAGACATACAGCTGCCCCACACCAGACATACAGCTGCCCCACACTAGACATACAGCTGCCCCACACTAGACATACAGCTGCCCCACACTAGACATACAGCTGCCCCACACTAGACATACAGCTGCCCCACACCAAACATACAGCTGCCCCACACCAGACATACACCTGCCCCACACCAAACATACAGCTGCCCCACACCAGACATACAGCTGCCCCACACCAGACATACAGCTGCCCCACACCAAACATACAGCTGCCCCACACCAGACATACAGCCAGCCGTGACAAAAATCACTAACATTCCTGGCCAAAGAGAGAGAGGCAGCAGAGGTCGTGGCCAAGGGGACTGAACCCGACTACTTGCATCACAGCGGGAAAGAAAACAAACTTTGCTATCATTGAAAATGTTTAATTTATATATTTTTTCAGTGTAGAGATTTTAAGTGCACGTTTTTCGTCCATTTTTATTTCCTCCGTAAGGGCCATTTTCCAAGTGTTTGGCTCTTTGGTTGTTTCTGTATTTCGCAGCTAAATGAGAAAATGCTTAATAATAGTTATTTCATTTTCATTTCTATTTAATTTTTAAATAACATTTTCCCCGACATTTATAACTGTTTTGCTCATGAAAGAATGAGAAAAATACATATTAATACTAAAAAAACACATATTAATTTTTTTAATATGTATTTTTTAATATATATTTTTTATCGTGTGTGTATTTTAGTTTTTTGCGCTTCATAATAAAATTTTATTTAAAAAAAATTCGTTACCTAACAAATTTTTTTTCAGTCTCAACCTAATATTACTATCTTGAAATTTGGAAAACTGTTGCGTTATTCAGCAACACAACGGGAGAAAGGGAATATTAATATCAGGAAGAGTGTTGGTTTGAGTTGTGGTGGGAACTGTGGATGTGAGTCAGATTCATTTCAAAATTGTTTGTAAAAAATCGTGCTTCAGATCCTGGGCCCCGTCATTTAAGATATTGGTCATCTGATGATGCCTGGTGCTCTTGATATCATATACCATCTTTTAAATATATAAATATGATATCATATACCATCTTTTTCGCCTGTTCTCACTCCAATTACAATTCGCGGCGTGACAAAATGCTTCTTACGTCCCTGTGAGTCATCAGAGATTCTAATTTCCATATGTGACCTCACGAAATATTGCAACTTAAACCGAAGAGATTATCTTCTTGTATCTATCTCATATGTCGCAATCATGGCTCACCTGCTTTAACCTTTTTCAAGCGATGTGAAGCTTAGTTCTTATCAATGATCATACTCTTTTTAGTTCTGGTACGAGCTGCGAGCGCGTACGTGTGTATGTCATGTTTGTATCTATCAGTGAATGAGTAAAATGTCCCACGAAAACGAGCGAATGAATAATTTTAAATACACATTGATTAAATTAATATGCAAGGCGAAGGTGAAAGTTGTGAATGGTTAAAGGTTCAAAGATTCAGACGGACACGAAACGCTTCAGAGTTGTAAAGGCTCATTTGTACGGTAACGAGCGCATCTTTGAATATATTTAAATTAACCTCACACGTGACATCGTCTTGGTACCAGGCTACTCCTTGTAAGAGTTTCTTATTTAAACTCTTGAGTTCAAAACACAGGTAAGAGTGTAAACAACATGTAGGAATGTCGGAAACATTTCAATTGAGTTATGTCACAGTAACTAGCAAGACTTACACCGTTCAGGATATTGTTGTTCTAAATTTGTTCTATGTGGCACTTACATCAACTGCATAACAAAATGACACGCAATTACTTAAACACTAACAACGTTACGAGCGCAATTTCTCGAGATTATATTTGTTTTGATATCGTGGATATAGACTCATTATCAAGTTAGTGAATAATAGTATATATATCCTTATTGTAGTGAATGATTATCACCCCCAAAGACACGTGAACAACGCTCGCGATACAGAGGACCATTATTGGCTGTGGATTACGTGCGGAGTAACAATGGGAAGACTCCATTGTTAATCACAAGCAAACCCATTGACCAGAGTATTAGAGGGAGGCGTTCTCTGCTCTGATTACGTCCAGAGCTCTCCTCCTGCTGCAGACCTCAGACACAGACACTGCCTCCTGCTGCAGACCACAGACACACACACACTGCCTCCTGCAGCAGACACACACACACTGCCTCCTGCTGCAGACCACAGACACACACACTGCCTCCTGCTGCAGACCTCAGACACACACACACTGCCTCCTGCTGCAGACCATAGACACACACACTGCCTCCTGCTGTAGACCACAGACACACACACACTGCCTCCTGCAGCAGACACACACACACTGCCTCCTGCTGCAGACCACAGACACACACACACTGCTTCCTGCTGCAGACCACAGACACATACACTGCCTCCTGCTCTGATATAATAGGACTTTTATCATTATATTGCAATGGAAGAGCAATCATGGACTTCATTTATTAACATTTTTCCTCTGCTAGGTTTTGTTTGAGTATTCGTATTGCGCGTACATTAAATACGACTTCATATTAAAGGTCTAAACTCCAGTACAAAACAATTTTCACGTTAAAAATGGTTTCTATTCTGTCCAGCTCATTCAGACAATTCTCGTCCTATAACTTTAAGAAATTTATATCTGAACTTGAAAGAACTATAATAAAATGCAGTTGAGATGGAAAAACATAAATTAAGAAGTATTATCAGGAAATTCAGAGATATAAGAAAAAACGGACCTTTTTCTCGTCCAAGGAGATCATACGCGGACATTAGGCTCAAAAATACCACGAATTCGTTGATTTTTACCCAATTTTATTACGTAATTTAGTTGTAATTTAAAGAACTTTTTCGAAAGATGCAGAGCTACTCAAAATTAAAAGAGCGCCATGTAAAATGAATATAAGTAACTTTAACAAATATGCCTCTTGAATCCAATAGCTTTAAATTGATATATTATTCTGCAGGTTTATAATGTATGTGGACGCTGTACGAAGTCCCTTGTATTAGGCACTGTTTACCTACCAAGCAAGTTCTCACGTCTATATTGCAATGGAATATAAATACACTGAAAGAAAATTAGAGAGCTATAGAATACTAGTGACCAAGAATGACCAAACACATTACATAACCACAAAGCATATTTGCATAAAATTTGAAGCAGTTTAATATAAGCATTTTGAGAATATTGTCATGAATGTCTCTCTCTCAAACAACACCTTTATATACTATTAAGTGTTCTGGAGACGATGCAAAATGTTGCAATTTAAAGGTGCAAAATTGTATGTTGCGGATATTGAGTCGCCCCGAGGCATAGCTGGATAAATCCCCTGGCTAGCAAAAGTCGCTTCATGTCTATGTACATTTTTCGTACAGAAATAAATGCTGACCGATGTAAATTACACTTGGTAGCGATGTTGTCTAACAAACACCTTACCTGTCACTTCTGCTACAGCGATGCTGATTTATAAAGAAAAGTACACAAGTATTTAGACGGAGGCTTGGGAAATGTTATGAAGATGGCGTCATGATGCGTTACAACCCGTTCTCGCACTTGCTTACCGTCAATATTGGCTTATTTAATAAGCGCATATGTGACATACTAATTGATTGTAAATATTTTAGTTTACCTTGAAAAGCTTCATAGAAAACACCGACCTCACCTAACCTTCTTAGTATGTTAAGATAAGCATCTTATTTACAATTATTACTTAACCTATAGCGCTGATAGGTTAAGTAATAATGGTAATTAAGAAGCAATAAGATGCTTATCTTAACATACTAAGAAGGTTAGGTGAGGTCGGTGTTTTCTATGAAGCTTTTCAAGGTAAACTAAAATATTTACAATCAATTAGTATGTCACATATGCACTTATTAAATAAGCCAATATTGACTATAAGGAAGTGCGAGAACGGGTTGCAAGATGTACCCTTCGCTCGTGCCTAGTTCAACGCGGACATTCTGAGTTGTTATTTTGTAATATCTTTATTGTTATTTGAACGTCAACAATAAGCTAAACTTGTATACAACAGATGGGAGGTTATTTCCCTACACAACACGTAGCCGGAGGGATACCATAAGGCAGCCTCCATGGATACCATAAGGTAGCCCCCATGGATACCACAAGGTAGCCCCCCACGGATACCATAAGGTAGCCCCCATGGATACCATAAGGTAGCCCCCATGGATACCATAAGGTAGCCCCCACGGATAGAATAAAATACATAATAAACTAAATAACTTTTTGTAACTTCAATACCATCATTAAACAAATAAAGACAACAAATGATAGCAAATGCTTAATGCCATTCAATTTTATTAATTATTTCCAAGTCAGGTCACCAGTAAAGTGCAACGTAAGATCTGCAATTTATTCGTCTGGAAAATTATTGCAAAAATGTAAGAATTAGTGCGTAATTTGACCAAGAAATCACAAACTCTGGAAACTTGCCTCCATAAATGAGGGACTTAAGAATACTTTTTCTTAGTGTGAGGAAAAGTTTGCCACACTGCGCCTCGCATCACATTTTCCTTCATGTCTATCAAAGGGACCAACCCGCGCACTATCTTTTGTCACTTGTTGAGTATAGCTGACATATAGCTGTTGATGCGTATAGCTGACATATAGATGTTGTGGAGTATAGTTAACCATATAGATGTTGTTGAGTATAGCTAACATATAGATGTTGTTGAGTATAGCTGACATATAGATGTTGTTGAGTATAGCTGACATATAGATGTTGTTGAGTATAGCTGACATATAGATGTTGTTGAGTATAGCTGACATATAGATGTTGTTGAGTATAGTTAACCATATAGATGTTGTTGAGTATAGCTGACATATAGATGTTGTTGAGTATAGTTAACCATATAGATGTTGTTGAGTATAGCTGACATATAGATGTTGTTGAGTATAGCTGACATATAGATGTTGTTGAGTATAGCTAACATATAGATGCTGTTGAGTATAGCTAACTTATAGATGTTGTTGAGTATAGCTGACATATAGATGTTGTTGAGTATAGCTGACATATAGATGTTGTTGAGTATAGCTAACATATAGATGCTGTTGAGTATAGCTAACTTATAGATGTTGTTGAGTATAGCTGACATATAGATGTTGTTGAGTATAGCTGACATATAGATGTTGTTGAGTATAGCTAACATATAGATGCTGTTGAGTATAGCTGACATATAGATGTTGTTGAGTATAGCTAACATATAGATGCTGTTGAGTATAGCTAACTTATAGATGTTGTTGAGTATAGCTAACATATAGATGTTGTTGAGTATAGCTGACATATAGATGTTGTTGAGTATAGCTGACATATAGATGTTGTTGAGTAAAGTTAACCATATAGATGTTGTTGAGTATAGCTAACATATAGATGTTGTTGAGTATAGCTAACTTATAGATGTTGCTGAGTATAGCTAACATATAGATGTTGTTGAGTATAGCTAACTTATAGATGTTGCTGAGTATAGCTAACATATAGCTGTTGTTTATTATAGCTAACATATAGATGTTGTTGAGTATAGTTGACCATATAGATGTTGTTAAGTTATATCTGACCATTTAGGTGTTGCTACTGACAATATCAGACCATATTTGTACAGCACAGTTAATAGTAGTTAACAAGGATGTATGATGTTGTCATCATGGTGTAACATTTGTGCAATCATTCTACTCCCCAACACAATCAGTTCTTATTATCTACTTTAGCTCCTAACTGTCGGTAATCATCTATGACCTGTTCGGTGTTTACCTGCTGTGTATCTGTTCAATGGACAGGAAAGTGTCCGTTTAACAGTTCATTCTGTCCAAATGTGCCCATTCAGCAGACACATTGGACAGAGAATTAACAAGTTACAATGACAAAGTAGATAATGTTAACAATATGCAACACAAAAGGTCAGCCACTTATTAAACACTTACATTAATAAACTCTTGAATGTATAGACGTATTGCCGTTAACAATGTGATTAACGCACCCAAATGGTCACAGCCTGCTTGTTACGACCTCTGTCATTGTTATGCTCGGTGTGGTCGCTATACCTAGTATATAGGTAGATTTTCCCAGCATATAGGTAGATTTTCCCAGTATATAGATAGATTTTCCCAGTATATAGGTAGATTTTCAGAGTATATAGATAGATTTTCCCAGTATATAGGTAGATTTTTCCAGTATATAGATAGATTTCCCCAGTATATAGGTAGATTTCCCCAGTATATAGGTAGATTTTCCCAGTATATAGATAGATTTCCCCAGTATATAGATAGATTTTCACAGTATATAGGTAGATTTTCCCAGTATATAGATAGATTTTCCCAGTATATAGGTAGATTTTTCCAGTATATAAGTAGATTTTCCCAGTATATAGGTAGATTTTCAGAGTATATAGGTAGATTTTCCCAGTATATAAGTAGATTTCCCCAGTATATAGATAGATTTTCCCAGTATATAGGTAGATATTCCCAATATATAAGTAGGTTTCCCAGTATATAAGTTCAGGATTGTACCACCGGTCCAAGTGAAAGGATAAGACAAGTACTGGTGAACAAGGGGAACAATCGCCACGAGATCAGCACCACTATACGAGGACACTTGGACCAGTCATACAATCCTGAACCAAGAACAGAAAATATAATACTTCCACTAAAACTGTATTACAAATCCAATGTACAATGAATACAAGAAAGAGGAATGAATAATGTAAAACAATAATGTGAAAAGGAGTAAAAACCACAAACCCTAATGAGAACATCGACATCATTATATACTATGATGATGTCAATGTTGACATCATCATTTTATATAATGCTGTCAAATCTACTTGAACGTATCTACTTGCACGTTCCAGGTACAATGGGATGTGAAAGTAGATACGTTGGTGGTTAAGCGGTAGACTCTTGCATAGCCACTAACACCCCCAATAGGGATTCGAGCAGGAATTCACAACACAAAAATGTCCCTGCATTGATAATTATTAATCCTTCCTTACCCCTGAATGACCCAAGACTACACCCCCACCAATCCTCCTCCCCCACCCACAACCACCAATCCCCCTAAAGCCTTCCCCCCTACCCCCTACTTCCCCTCCCCTACCTCTACACCCCCCCACACCCTTCCTCTTGAAAACCGTTGCTTTATCCCTTCACCTCTGTATCATCACCCCCATCAACCCCCCGTGAGCTTATGTTAATTCCCTCACGCCCCCCTCTCTCCATCTCCTCCCTGTCGCTCTCTGTAAATCGATAGAACATCTCTGATCATCACTTTACTGCGCCACTTTGTCCTCGCTGTCCTCACTAAGCTGTCCTCTCTAAGCTGTCCTCACTAAGCTGTCCTCACTAAGCTGTCCTCTCTAAGCTGTCCTCACTAAGCTGTCCTCACTAAGCTGTCCTCTCTAAGCTGTCCTCTCTAAGCTGTCCTCTCTAAGCTGTCCTCACTAAGCTGTCCTCTCTAAGCTGTCCTCTCTAAGCTGTCCTCACTAAGCTGTCCTCTCTAAGCTGTCCTCTCTAAGCTGTCCTCACTAAGCTGTCCTCTCTAAGCTGTCCTCTCTAAGCTGTCCTCTCTAAGCTGTCCTCACTAAGCTGTCCTCACTAAGCTGTCCTCACTAAGCTGTCCTCTCTAAGCTGTCCTCACTAAGCTGTCCTCACTAAGCTGTCCTCTCTAAGCTGTCCACACTAAGCTGTCCTCTCTAAGCTGTCCTCACTAAGCTGTCTTCTCTAAGCTGTCCTCACTAAGCTGTCCTCTCTAAGCTGTCCTCTCTAAGCTGTCCTCTCTAAGCTGTCCTCACTAAGCTGTCCTCTCTAAGCTGTCCTCTCTAAGCTGTCCTCTCTAAGCTGTCCTCACTAAGCTGTCCTCTCTAAGCTGTCCACACTAAGCTGTCCTCACTAAGCTGTCCTCACTAAGCTGTCTTCTCTAAGCTGTCCACACTAAGCTGTCCTCTCTAAGCTGTCCTCTCTAAGTTGTCCTCACTAAGCTGTCCTCACTAAGCTGTCCTCTCTAAGCTGTCCACACTAAGCTGTCCTCTCTAAGCTGTCCTCACTAAGCTGTCCTCACTAAGCTGTCCTCACTAAGCTGTCCTCACTAAGCTGTCCTCACTAAGCTGTCCTCACTAAGCTGTCCACACTAAACTGTCCTCATTTCATGGAAGAAAGTTTCACTCAGGGTGCAGGGCGGGGAAGGAGAGAGGAGGGCACCATTGGTTTTAATATGCGTCATATATTTTCGATATTACACCTTTCTTCCAACAAGATAAGAACAATTTGTTCAGGGTATTAACGTTTTCTTTCTTCCTTTCTCGCGGGGATATTGGTAATTTGTGCCTCGAGTTATTGAGCACTTTCTACCACCTGGGCTTGAGAATCAGGTGCGTAAATGCACCACTCGCAGGCGCCAAGGTCGTGGTACCCCAGTCACCAAGGTCGAGGTACCGCAGGCGCCAAGGTCGAGGTACCCCAGTCACCAAGTTCATGGTACCGCAGGCGCCAAGTTCGAGGTACAATACTCAAAGATCATCAGCCAGCGCCTGGGACGCAGGACGTCCCCGCCCGTCCTCAGAGAGGTGCTCGTTCAAGCTGCGGACGTCCCCTAAAGTGCAATCAAGAAAAACATTGAAACTGTGCAAAAAACTTTATACATATATATATATATATATATATATATATATATATATATATATATATATATATATATATATATATATATATATATATGCGGAAAATCCACAGAGAAATATGAAATGAGGTGAACGTTTCGGCTTTGTTAAAGCCTTTGTCAACACCAGACTGACTAAGGAGAAAGGAGAAGGGGGAGGATATATAGGCCGACACCTGACCAACCCATCCCTAGGGTTGGTCAGGTGTAATTAACCAAAATCAGGTATAGCTTAGCTTAAAATGGTCAAAGAGGATTAAGCGGTCAGAGAATAAGGATGAAAGATTAAAGAAAAGCCTCATGAACACACAATATATGAATATACAATTATAATGAGACATTGTAAGCCTCTCTATCAGAGTTGTTTCTTAAACTGTTGTGCAATATTATAACTTAAAAATGGATCAAGTTTGTACATTCCAGTACTAACATTAAGAAGATTTGGACACTGACTGATTAGAGCAGACTCAATCAAATTCCGTTCCACGAAATCCCCACAATTGGTAATGCTTTTTGCCCCATTCCAGTTAATATTGTGATCGCATAAACTCGTATGTATTTCCTTAGTCAGTCTGGTGTTGACAAAGGCTTTAACAAAGCCGAAACGTTCACCTCATTTCATATTTCTCTGTGGATTTTCCGCATAAAATGATCAGTGTTTTGTGATCGTCAATTGCATATATATATATATATATATATATATATATATATATATATATATATATATATATATATATATATATATATATATATATATATATATATATATATATATATATATATATCATTATATCATTACATATTTGTGGTTTAATTCGGCCAAGGGAATATGTATTGGTAGTTACTTGTAGTTACAGTCCGTGGCTGTAACTACACCAAATATGCCGTACCATCTGCCACTCCGGCATTTAGGGAGGCGCGATCTGCGAACTTAGGAAGTGAGTGAATCACTGTTCAATAAAGTTAGAATGTAACCGGTTGTCAGCCATGTGTAAAGAGCGTTTCCTTCACAGTGAGAGCTGTTCCATTAACGACTACCATGCAACTACCTCCGCCGGAACTAACGACCTGTGTGTAAAGTGAAGAACTGTTATTAACGGAGGTTGCTTCCTAGTAGAACACAAGCACGCAATCCCAACTAATGAAATAGATAAATGCCATGTTCAACGATCTTCCGCAAATACAGCATTCGGAGCGTCTAGGACCAAACTGAACCTTGTTTACTAGGTTTGTTCGGCGGGGCTCATATCAAGGGGAGGCAGTATGTACTCACCCAGTCAGCCCGGCCTCCAAACAATGACCCGAAAGTGATTCCATGCACCCGCCAAACCCGCACTTTATGAATGAAAAACAGTTTACACACGACTCACAACTGATTTCGTTCGAACAATTCCGGAACAAGTGTTTCACTGATGAATTTTGTTCGAACCACAACGCTGTAGATGCTTCACCCACGTACTACAAATACAACAGCCCGTCCTCCAAACAAAGATCCAAAAGTGATTCCATGCACCCGCCAAACCCCCTGTTTATGAATGAAAAGCGGTTTACACACGACTCACAACTGCTGACGTTCGAACATATCCGGAACAAGTGTTTCACTGACGAATTTTGTTCGAATCACTTCGCTATAAATGCTTCACCCACGTACTACAAATACAAATAATCGCCAAAAGAACCTAAACACCTGACCTAACCTAACCTATGCCTATATATACACAATATGCTAATATATTATAATATTAATTTATACTAGAGAAAATTCCCGTTTTGAATGAACAGCATATTAAAATTTATGAATGCGTCTGTGGGGTTGACCGCTGGATGTAATGGACTTGAGTCGAGGACGGGTTGAATACAAATAATCGCCAACAGAACCAAAATACCTTACCAAACCTAACCTATGCCTATATATACACAATATGCTAATATATTATAATATTAATTTATATTTGAGAAAATTCCATTTTGAATGAACAGCATGTACAAATTTATGAATGCGTCTGTGGGGTCGACCGCTGGATGTAATGGACTTGAGTCGAGGACGGGTTGGCCTAGTTGTGCTTGCGGGAGGTTGAGCTCTGGCTCTTTGGTCCCGCCTCTCAACAGGTGTACAGGTTCCTGAGCCTATTGGGCTCTATCATATCAACACTTGAAGCTGTGTATGAAGTCAGCCTCCACCACATCACTTCCTTGTGTGTGTGTGTGTGTGTGTTTACTAGTTGTGTTTTTGTGGGGGTTGAGCTTTGCTCTTTCGGCCCGCCTCTCAACTGTCAATCAACTGTTTACTAACTACTTTTTTTTTTTTTTTTTTTTTTCCACACACCACACACACACACACACACACCAGGAAGCAGCCCGTGACAGCTGACTAACTCCCAGGTACCTATTTACTGCTAGGTAACAGGGGCACTTAGGGTGAAAGAAACTTTGCCCATTTGTTTCTGCCTCGTGCGGGAATCGAACCCGCGCCACAGAATTACAAATCCTGCGCGCTATCCACCAGGCTACGAGGCCCCCTATCCTCGTAGGCCCTGAAGGCTCTCAAGGCCCTGAAGGCTCTCAAGGCCCTGTGTGTGTGTGTGTGTGTGTGTGTGTACGCGCACAAGGAGGGCGGCCACACCCACAACCCGCCTCCCCTCCCGCCCTTTACCTCGCTAATAACAACCTCGACCACAGAAGCCACTCCCACACTGCCCACAGCAGCTGTCATACACACTACCACGCCCACAGCAGCTGTCATACACACTACCACGCCCACAGCAGCTGTCATACACACTACCACGCCCACAGCAGCTGTCATACACACTACCACGCCCACAGCAGCTGTCATACACACTACCACGCCCACAGAAGCTGTCATACACACTACCACGCCCACACCAGCTGTCATACACACTACCACGCCCACAGAAGCTGTCATACACACTACCACGCCCACAGCAGCTGTCATACACACTACCACGCCCACAGCAGCTGTCATACACACTACCACGCCCACAGCAGCTGTCATACACACTACTACGCCCACAGCTACAATATCAACTACCACACCAGCAACCCCCACGCCCACAAAAGTAGCCATATTATATATACACCATCACAGCTATGCCAGCGCCATCCTCACGCCCACACTACCACGCCCATACGTTACACTAACGCCCACGGTGTGCTGCGAGGCTGGAGCAGCCAACAAGCACTCTCAGTGCTGTCCGATTTACAAATTGCTTCAAGGAAGAAATATTGTTTTAATTATCCGTAAGCTGTACAGCCTTGCCTCTTGGTGCTTACGGCCGACTGTTCTTGAGCTTCTTAATGTGCATATTTGTGAGGGGTGAATGGTGTTGTTTCGTTGGTTGATTATTATAATATTTAGATGCGTTTTATACGTTGACATTTTTTTACCGTTATTGCTTCCCCTCTGTTGGTGCTGTTTGAAGCAATAAATGAGATGAGAAGTTTGGTGAAAGAGATGAAAGGGAAGAGAGGTACGGAGTGGCAGGTAAGGTAGGAAGTGACAGGTAAGGTAGGAAGTGACAGGTAAGGTAGGAAGTGGCAGGTAAGGTAGGAAGTGGCAGGTAAGGTAGGAAGTGACAGGTAAGGTAGGAAGTGGCAGGTAAGGTAGGAAGTGACAGGTAAGGTATGAAGTGACAGGTAAGCTAGGAAGTGGCAGGTAAGGTAGGAAGTGGCAGGTAAGGTAGGAAGTGGCAGGTAAGGTAGGAAGTGACAGGTAAGGTAGGAAGTGACAGGTAAGGTAGGAAGTGGCAGGTAAGGTAGGAAGTGACAGGTAAGGTAGGAAGTGACAGGTAAGGTAGGAAGTGACAGGTAAGGTAGGAAGTGGCAGGTAAGGTAGGAAGTGACAGGTAAGGTATGAAGTGACAGGTAAGCTAGGAAGTGGCAGGTAAGGTAGGAAGTGATAGGTGAGGTAGGAAGTGACAGGTACACACTACCAGGTACACACAGGGATAATACAGTCGTCCACACCCGCTCGACAATATTCCTCTGGTAATGCTCTGTAATTTCTGTAATGATCTGATATGCGAGGGTTCCGACTCCCCATAACACGGCCCCCCACAACACGACTCACCACAACACGGCCCACCACAACACGGCTCCCCACAACACGGCCCACCACAACACGGCTCCCCACAACACGGCCCACCACAACACGGCTCCCCACAACACGGCTCCCCACAACACGGCCCACCACAACACGGCTCCCCACAACACGGCCCACCACAACACGACTCACCACAACACGGCCCACCACAACACGACTCACCACAACACGGCCCACCACAACACGGCTCCCCACAACACGGCTCCCCACAACACGGCCCACCACAACACGGCTCCCCACAACACGGCTCCCCACAACACGGCTCCCCACAACACGGCTCCCCACAACACGGCTCCCCACAACACGGCCCACCACAACACGGCTCCCCACAACACGGCTCCCCACAACACGGCTCCCCACAACACAGCTCCCCACAACACGGCTCCCCACAACACGGCTCACCACAACACGGCTCACCACAACACGGCTCCCCACAACACAGCTCCCCACAACACGGCTCCCCACAACACGGCTCCCCACAACACGGCTCACCACAACACGGCTCACCACAACACGGCTCCCCACAACACGGCTCACCACAACACGGCTCCCCACAACACAGCTCCCCACAACACGGCTCCCCACAACACGGCTCACCACAACACGGCTCCCCACAACACAGCTCCCCACAACACGGCTCACCACAACACGGCTCCCCACAACACGGCTCACCACAACACGGCTCCCCACAACACAGCTCCCCACAACACGGCTCCCCACAACACGGCTCACCACAACACGGCTCCCCACAACACAGCTCCCCACAACACGGCTCCCCACAACACAGGGGTGATGAATCGCCCAGAAGGGGGAGGGGGAAGATTGGATGTTAATCAATCAGTTTTAATGTTTGTTCTTATTAACTGTAGTTGCTCCGTAGGATATTCTTTGTCGCCATCCCGATGAGCTGACTAACCATGAATTACCTCTTAGTGGTAACTGACCTTTACAAAATACTATACAAAGAGTGTGATACAAGCTTATATCTGATACACTCCAACAAATTTGAAATGTAAAATTTCTCCGCATTGTGTTAGTCGCCAAATGTTTGTAATGATTAAATAATTAAGTTGTTTGAAAGCTCTATTCTCTCTCTCTCTCTCTCTCTCTCTCTCTCTCTCTCTCTCTCTCTCTCTCTCTCTCTCTCTCTCTCTCTCTCTCTCTCTCTCTCTCTCTCTCTCACACACACACACATTTAGAAAGGTAACAAGTTAGTAATTGCAATGAATGGTCTTAGATTGTGAATCTCTTGGAGCTTCTCAGATTTTGGACAGAAACCAAGGCAACCCGTTCTCGCAAATTTAATAAGTCAATATTGACTTATTAGTTGCGTGCATAGGTGACATATTAAACATAATAGTTTTCCTTGAAAAGCTTCATAGAAAACACCGACCTTACCTAACCTACTTAGTATGTTAAAATAAGCATCTTATAGCTTCGTAATTACAATTGTTACTTAACCTATTATAAGTATAGGTTAGGTAATAATTGTAATTACGAAGCAATAAGATGCTTATCTTAACATACTAAGTAGGTTAGGTAAGGTCGGTGTTTTCTATGAAGCTTTTCAAGGGAAACTATTATGTTAAGTATGTCACCTATGCACATATTTAATAAGTCAATATTGACTTATTAAATTTGCGAGAACGGGTTGACCAAGGATATAGTAGGCGTTTCCCTTCTGGATTGTTACACAAAGGCGCTGGAACAAGAAACTGGCACCATTGAGTCTCTGATAGTGTAAATGAACCTAGAACGCAATTCCTTGAGAAAGTCATGGCACACTTGCAGTAAGGGTCAAGGGGTCTCAGATGCTACGGGGACAAATGTGAACCGATTGCCCAGTTGCCTAAACTTGTTCGATTTGACTGTTTCCCTCTGGTTGGCGGTGTCAAAATATTGACCATCATACGTAGTCCCACGCCAGCTGTCTACCATTCCTTCAGAGATTTACTGTGATCCCATCCTGACGACCGCAGGGGGTTTGGGCCTGAATTAATCGGCGTCCTCTCTCTCTGCTGGACTCTGGTTGTGGCAAGACTCGTGTTGATGATACCATAAACTTCATTGGGTTTAAACTTCATAGGAGCCGGTCGGCCGAGCGGACAGCACACTGGACTTATGATCCTGTGGTCCCGGGTTCGATCCCAGGCGCCGGCGAGAAATACTGGGCAGTTTCTTTCACCCTATGCCCCTGTTACCTAGCAGTAAAATAGCTACTTGGGTGTTAGTCAGCTGTCACGGGCTGCTTCCTGGAGGTGGAGGCCTGGTCGAGGACCGGGCCGCGCGGACAGTAAAGCCCCGAAATCATCTCAAGATAACCAGGGTGTTGCTTGCCCACTCTTCGAGCTTCTACTGACGATGAAAGTCATATTTGCCGTTTTCTACCTTTTTACAAATGCATTTGAAACTCAGTGTGAACTGGTGCGCCAAAGCCAAAGGTCACTGCAATACTAAGGGTGTCTAGGGTCTTGTCGTGTGCCTGCTGCGGTCACAGGTACTGCTAAAAGAATGGCGACTGTAGGGGAGGAGCGCACAGCTGCGTAGGTATGAAAGACGAGGATGGAAGGTAAGTAGAAAGGTTTAAAGGGAAGATAAACACATGGGAATGAGAAGAAGTAGTGAGTGTAGCTGAATGAAAAAGAATGCAATAGATTCTGAAGACCAAAGAAGTTACAAGGAAATAATACTGAAAGGAGTAACAAATAGCAGAGAGAGAGAGGATGAAGAAACGCAGGAAATGGACGATGGCGAAATTTGATGAAGAGGACGATAACTAGGAAGAAATAGGAGGAGGTGAAGCAGACAAAGATCTTATTATTTTCCATTGATATTGCCCTTCTCTCCACCACAGTTTCATTCCCTTTATCCTAGACGACAGACGGAATTCCCTCTATTCATTCCCTCCTTAAATTCCCTTCTTCCACCCTACATCTAAGACACTTCTTCCTTCCAATACGATTTTCTCTTCTTTAAGTGTCTGCAATTGCCCTGACCGTTAGTCTGTACGTTCTCTCCGCCTGCGTTACCGGTCTCAGGAGTGAGCCAGCGGTCTCCGTCCCCAGAGTGAGAGACTACGGTGGAAGCAGGTCATCTAGGGGTATCCAGGGGGGTGATACAAGGCATATCACACACACACACACACACACACACACACACACACACACACACACACACACACACACACACACACACACACACACACTGCCATTTGCTGCTCCGTCGACCAGCTGTTCCGCTATGTAGGGAGAGTAGGGAGGGAAAGGGTAGGGAAGGGTGAAATGGGATAGAAGGAAGGAAAATGAGAGAGAGTATAAAACTCAGGGTAAGTTAGGACAAAAAGGGATGATGGAAGAACATATTAATAAATTGATAAATAACTTTACTAACACCAAAACAACGACGTCACTGGAAGGGTAAAAACACAAAGCACAAATATTTATCAACTATTAGAGGTTTACAATCTCAGCTCAACTCTCCACCAAGAAGTTACAAGTCAGAGAAAATAAGAGACCAATAGGAGCGTGTCCTCTGGACCAACACAATAACTATACCGTGAGTAATAGAATCTATAATACATCAATAAAGAGTAATAACAATACCCAATAGATCGACGGAATGATCCCGCCTCGACCAGGCGGTGTTCCAAGGAATGGCCGAGTACAGAAATATACGAATAAAAATGGAAGATAACAGATAAGAGGATGATTCCATCATTCCTTTTTGTTCCCCTCCTACCCTGAGTTTCATTCTCGTTTTCCTTCCTTCTATCCTATTTCATCCTTCCTTACCCTTTCCCTTCCTGCCCGCTTTCTACATAGCGGATCAGCTGGTCGACGGAGCCCACAGTCAATCATCAACCAAAGAGCCAGAGCTCAACCCCCGTAAGTACACAAGCACGCGCGCGCGCGCGCACACACACACACACACACACACACACACACACACACACACACACACACACACACACACACACACACACACACACACACACACACACATCCCCAGGAAGCAGCCCACAGCAACTGGCAAACTCCCAGGTACCTATTTACTGCTAGGTGAGTACAGACATCTGCTGAAATACAGTCTAATCATTTATTTCTGTACAGGGTTACATACAGAAACTTTGGTTATAATGATAACTGCCTATGTGAAGTAATGAAGTAATCAATTAAGAATTATTTGAATTTATAGCTTTTTAAACTCATCGTCCTTAATCAGCATATAAAAATTACGTCCAGTGAAATTTAGAAAGAAACAAATAATTTGATTAAAATGACAAAAAAGCAAGATATTTATATGTTCGTGAATTTCGAAGTGCAAACATTTGTGTTCTTATTATTTCAAACAAAATCTCACCAGATGTACTTGTCTATGAGATGATTTAGAATCGTTTGGTTATTGTCTTTGCCTCTCCGCCTACCACCCTGAGAAACAGCGTCAATAATTAAGAGTACTGAAGAGGAATCAGAAAGAGGAGGAGGACACGCTGGCAGGGAAGATGTCCCCGGAGACTGTGATAGCAGCTGGACTGGGATAGCAGCTGGACTGTGATAGCAGCTGGACTGTGATAGCAGCTGGACTGTGATAGCAGCTGGACTGTAATAGCAGCTGGACTGGGACAGCAGCTGGACTGTGATAGCAGCTGGACTGGGATAGCAGCTGGACTGTAATAGCAGCTGGACTGGGATAGCAGCTGGACTGGCATAGCAGCTGGACTGTAATAGCAGCTGGACTGGGATAGCAGCTGGACTGTGATAGCAGCTGGACTGTGATAGCAGCTGGACTGTGATAGCAGCTGGACTGGGATAGCAGCTGGACTGGGATAGCAGCTGAACTGTAATAGCAGCTGGACTGGGATAGCAGCTGGACTGGGATAGCAGCTGGACTGGGATAGGAGCTGGACTGGCATAGCAGCTGGACTGGCATAGCAGCTGGACTGTGATAGCAGCTGGACTGTGATAGCAGCTGGACTGGGATAGCAGCTGGACTGTGATAGCAGCTGGACTGGGATAGCAGCTGGACTGGGATAGCAGCTGAACTGTAATAGCAGCTGGACTGGGATAGCAGCTGGACTGGGATAGCAGCTGGACTGTGATAGCAGCTGGACTGTAATAGCAGCTGGACTGGGATAGCAGCTGGACTGGGATAGCAGCTGGACTGTGATAGCAGCTGGACTGGGATAGCAGCTGGACTGGGATAGCAGCTTGGCTGTGATAGCAGCTGAACTGTAATAGCAGCTGGACTGTGATAGCAGCTGGACTGTGATAGCAACTGGACTAGGATAGCAGCTGGACTGTAATAGCAGCTGGACTGGGATAGCAGCTGGACTGTGATAGCAGCTGGACTGGGATAGCAGCTGGACTGGGATAGCAGCTGGGCTGTGATAGCAGCTGAACTGTAATAGCAGCTGAACTGTAATAGCAGCTGGACTGGGATAGCAGCTGGACTGTAATAGCAGCTGGGCTGTGATACCAGCTGAACTGTAATAGCAGCTGGACTGGGATAGCAGCTGAACTGCAATAGCAGCTGGACTGTGATAGCAGCTGGACTGTAATAGCAGCTGGACTGGGATAGCAGCTGGACCTCGGGAAAAAAAATATTAGGCTTTCAAAAGCTACCATTTTCAAAATGCAGCAAAATCCCATTCCTTGGCGAATATAATGTAAAGAGATGCCAAACATTTCAGGCCAGGATTCTCTCAGCATCCAGTAGAAAAAGTTTGTGGCGGAATTAATACAACAAAATGGCGTTCAGCAAATAATTTCTTGCAAACGATAAAAATTTTGATACATTACATTTAATATTAGCCGAAGAACCAAACCTTCCATTGTAGCTGAAATTTATCCAGGTCAGGGCGCTCTTATTCCCAGTTTTCCGATAGTTTTAGCTGAGATGAGTAACAGAAAGCTATAAATCTGGTAAATAACCAGGATCAGTGGCAGTGCAGGTGTGTGTGACCACCGCCGTCCGTCCTCACTCTCGATAATACCTGTAATCTCACCACTTGGAATGTGTTCAAAAATTTTGAACGATGAATACCCAATAAATAATATTATCTATTTGAGTCATTTATTAGGTACACAAGTTCGTAGGACCCCGCTTTATTTTTAGCTTCGCTCAGGTAAAGGTGATCGTGTGTGTATTACAAACTCGTTCATACACAGTTCACGCCTCTACAATCGTTCACAGGGGATACAAGCTCACACGCCTTGATGGAATGAAGAAAGATTTAAGTCAGATTCGTACACTGTTCTCGACCAAAGTTGACTAAATTCGTGATCTCGTGAGGTTTTCGTTGCGTTCGTACAAATAATTGGAAGGTAAACCGCGTCATTTGTTTATGAGAATATAATTTACATTTTATTTTAATTGGTTATATAATTACGCCTTTATTACCACGCATGACACACATGTCCACTTGCGTCGCCTGTGTTTGAGCACTTGTTTGTATAGATAACAAGTGCATCGGTTATGATGCAACGCCAGATTAATCAACGGGTCTAACGGTCGCTGTTTAACAACAACTGTCTAACTAGCAGCTGCTTAATGACAGCTATTTAACAGCAACTGTCTAACTGGCAGCTGTTTAATGACAGCTATTTAATAGCAACTGTCTAACTGGCACGGGTCTAAATGGCAGGTGAGGAACAGCATCTGTAGGGGGCAGCTATTTAAAAGTAGCTGTCAAACGAGCAACTGTTTAACAACAACTGTCTACGGAACAGCAGTCTGAATGCAGCTGTCCAATGGACAACTGTCTAAAGGGAAAACATTGAGAACATTACTATTTGCCTTGTACTGATCAGTATCACTGTAATATGACAACATTTCAAAACATTAAACAGTATTTTGTACCTCGAACTCCAACATCAAACCATAGCCAATAAAACACGTTTAACCAGGTTTTATACACCTGAATTCTGCCGACGCCAAACATATCTTTGATCTCTGAGTTACCTTCATAAAATTCAATGGTTTATTCCAGAGTGAACGCAACTCATAAAAGCGTGCAATGAGCGGTGGGTATGGTAGAGTGTACTTTTGAAGGTGATAAGCTTGGCTCTTAGTGTCGTTATAGCTACTAAGACGACGAGGGAAGTTGTGGGGAGGAGTGAGGGGGGAGAGTAGTGGTCCCAGACCACCACTTTTATCCCCCTCTCAAACATCACTAACCAGTCACCAGTAACTGGCACGAGCTTATGTCATCAGTCACTGCCATCAACTCCTGTCATCCGCCACTATCACTGCCTATGTCCCTCACCATGTTACGCACTTCTACCACCTTTCTCTGTCATCCGCCAATACCACCAACCCCTGTCACCCACCACTATAGTAATAGCTTCTGTGTACCATAAATACTATTTCTATGGTGACATCCACTAATCCCTCTCGTCCACAAGTACTACTAACCCCTCTCACCTACCACAACACACAATTCCATGCACACATCACTACCACAACCCTTACCACCCCCAGCTACCACCAACTCTTGCCACACACACCACTACTACCATCCTTGTCACCCACCATAACTTCCAATCCCTATTTACCACCATCCTCTATCTACCACCAACCTCTCACCCACTACATACTACCAGCATTCCCCGCCTGGTGATATTACCACGACCATTATCTCCCCCCCCCCCACCCCCCTCTCAAGAGCCGTCCAACACTTAACAAGGAACATAAGCTTACGGTGCTGATCCCCGGCTTATCCCTCGCTGGCTTACGATGCAACATATTTTCTCAGCTTGAGAGCCTCAAGGCGGGAACAACACCTGCTGACACCAGATTAACTTTTCCACATGCGCACCAGCTGGTCTTCCCAGCAAAAGTCAGCAGGCTCATCAGAGGGTCAGCAGCCTGCCCAAAAGATTAGCAAAGTTGTCAAGAGGTTATTGCAAGGCATTCAGCAGTTCAACAGACCTGCTGACCTTAGTCAAGGTCAGCAGGGTTATAATGGTCCACAAGCGGATCAAGCTCTGAGGAGAGGTCAGCACACTGATCAAGGCTCCCTAAGAGAGGTCGGCAAGTGAGGTCAACGAGAATGTTGTTTTCTCTCTTAATAATAAGAAATATCAAACACCTTACCCGAGACATAAGGAGTAAACATGAGGGTAGGTGTTCTACACACCTTCTCTACAGCTCTCGAGTACTGCTCAGTACTCACTTCCCCCTTCAGAGCAGGAGAGATTGCTGAAATAGAGGGAATACAGAGAACATATACGGCACGCATAGACGAGATAAAACACCTAAATTATTGGGATCGTCTCAAAGCTCTCCAAATGTACTCTCTAGAAAGGAGACGAGAGAGATACCAAATAATATACACATGGAAAATACTGGAGGGTCAGGTCCCAAATCTACACAGTAAAATAACAACGTACTGGAGTGAACGATATGGAAGAAAATGCAAGATTGAACCAGTGAAGAGCAGAGGTGCCATAGGCACAATCAGAGAGCACTGTATAAACATCAGGGGTCCGCGGTTGTTCAACGTCCTCCCAGCGAGCATAAGAAATATTGCCGGAACAACCGTGGACATCTTCAAGAGAAAACTGGACGGTTTTCTAAGAGAAGTTCCCGATCAGCCGGGCTGTGGTGGGTACGTGGCCCTGCGGGCCGCTCCAAGCAACAGCCTGGTGGACCAAACTCTCACAAGTCGAGCCTGGCCTCGGGTCGGGCTTGGGGAGTAGAAGAACTCCCAGAACCCCATCAACCAGGTATCAACCAGGTATCACTGTGTGGGGGTAGGGGAGCTACCCCGGGAGAGGGGATAGTGCTCGACACCAGGCACGTCGTCCCACACAGAACCTATCCCTAATCCTCCCTTTTCATTTAGTTTCCCATTTCCGAAAGGTTAAATTAGACTTGATCTGGCCAGCTCAAGGAACATTCAGTCAGGATCTGCAAGCGGACAGAAAAGTTGTCGAGTGTGTTAGGAGCCGATTTACTTGCTTCAGAGTGGGACTTATTCACGATATTCTGGTCCTGGTGAAGCACATCCCGCTAGAGCGAGCTCAAGTAACATTGAAGGGCCCGTTTTACTTGACCAATATTAGGTGTGGCGTGTAAAAATGGCATTATCCTCGGCGTTATAGACGTCGATGTTGGGTGTAAGGTTGTTGAGAAATAGGCGGATTCCAGTCGGGTTTGGGTCAAAAACGGGATGGCATGGTAAAACAATTGTTTAGTGTTGTAAATTTTCTACGGTTATTGTTTTGGTGGAGTAAGTAAGCTCAGACATTCGCATGGACTCTGAAGATCATCCTTTGTTATACCGATTTTAACCCAAAAAACTTGTTCCTAACAGAAAAATACACACAAACACGCACCCCGCACAGACACACGCACCCACCATACATACACTCAAACCTAAATATCATCCAGAAACACATAAACTCACAAGTATGGGCATTTACACTCTTCGATTATGGCTTGATTCCACTTGGTTGACATGTCACCTCCACACAATGCCTCCCCCTACACCTTGCTCAGCAAGCCTCCCCCCCACCACACCATGCCCTGCCACTCCCACCATGCCCCATCACACCACCCACACCATACGCCGCCACCACCACCATACCATGGGAGTCATCCCCATCCCGTCCTTCATCATCTGTCCCACAATCAACTTCAGGTTCAGCTGGAGCTATAATTTTCCTCGACCACTCAGGGAGCTGCTTCGTATATTATAATCAAGGCTGGTTCTTTCAGTTACGACGGCGTATTCCTTCCAAGATGCTCTCAATCTTACATGTTTTAAAGAACATTTTCAAAGGTAGAAATTGAAATGTGATAGGAGAGTCGTCAGAGTGCCATTCATGAGACACTCCTTTGACTCTATCATTACTTAAATGCCTTAGAAGCTTTAAATAAGCCCTGGGCGTTTAACTATATTATCAAACTAATTGCATATAAGAGAACAAAGCTTGCATTCTAAGCAGAAAATTGTATTGCTTCTGAGCTTTAAAACTGCAAAGAACTAAATTCTAAATCAGCTCAACTGAATTCTTATCATAGAAACTCATAAATATAAATAAATTATTATTATTTTTGCATTAAATATGAATTTGAGTCATATTGGTTAGAGTGTGAAGTCAAGAGACTTCACGTGGTCTACTGACGTCACTACACACACCAGGATGAGGCAACACTCCAAGCACGAGTCAGTCCAGGAATACATGATCCCTGATGTAATGATGTTCTTGAGGTTGTCGCAGCCAGCGTCAGGCTATTGGTGGTTACCTGAGTGCAGGGTCTGTCTGTCTGTCTGTCTGTCTGTCTGTCTGTCTGTCTGTCTGTCTGTCTGTCTGTCTGTCTGTCTGTCTGTCTGTCTGTCTGTCTATCTGTCTGTCTCTGTCTCTGTCTCTCTCTCTCTCTCTCTTCCTCTCCCCGTCTCTCTCACCCATCACATTTTTCTTTTACCCTTTAACCATAGCTGATCCCATATCGTACCATCACCCGGGTGACAGTACAGCTGCACGGACTGTTCCATCACCCGGGTGGCAGGACAGCTGCACCCGTCCCATCACCCGGGTAGCAGGACAGCTGCACCCGTCCCATCACCCGGGTGGCAGGACAGCTGCACCCGTCCCATCACCCGGGTAGCAGGACAGCTGCACCCGTCCCATCACCCGGGTGGCAGGACAGCTGCACCCGTCCCATCACCCGGGTAGCAGGACAGCTGCACCCGTCCCATCACCCGGGTGGCAGGACAGCTGCACCCGTCCCATCAGCGGGATATAGGCCATGGTGAGCACCTAAATGGATATCTTCCATCACTGTGTCCGGGTAATGCAGTGAGCTCCAGAACCTCCCTCCCCCGTCCCCACCAACAGCCACGGCCTCCCGGCTCTCACACTGGGAATAAAGGTTTCATTCCTGGGAAAATTTTAATGAGGTCTTTGCTCAATTTTGCGCCTAATTTTCTTTCTCTGCCACTTTCTATCTTCATCTCGCATCTTCCCGTTTCCTCTTGCTCCTCTATTCCCGGGATCTATAAATTAACTTTCCGATCTGGTAACAGTAACGGAGCTGGTGGGCTAATATCGTTTTATATCTAGGAAGTTCTGGACCTCTAGGTCTTCCGTTTTTTCTTTGCCGGAGCCGTGCTGTTGTTGGGGTTTGGTGAGGTGGCCTCCATGAGGAGGTCTTGTATCGAGTAGGTGTTGTATTTGTGCTGTGGCGGTGGAGCTCCTACTAAGATTTCCTCGTCTGAGGAGTCAGTAACATCCGTAGTTGGTGATTTCGTCTTTCGTCTCGTAGCCTGAGGTAGGCTCAAATGTCGTGCATTAGTGGAAAAAGCTATTTCAGGAGCGTTGGTGGTGCTGTTAGTATTTGTAGACAGCACGTCTACTGGCGCGTCTGCTGAGATAGTGATGGTAGGAGTGCTGGGAGCTGGAGACGGAAATACCTCTGTTTGTGCCACCAGTGTCTTGGGTGGTTCTGGAGTCTATGTTGAGATTGACCACGTGGTCGTCCTCTTGATAGTCTCCGGAGTGGTAGTGGAGGCAGCGAGACTTGCGTCCAGGGCAATGATGGGGTCCAGGCCGTTGGCTTGGAACAGCGCGTTGAGTTCCTCGAAGAATCTTTGGTTGTCTGGTCCGGCAAGCCTCTCCGCTAGTGGCATAAGACCAGGGATAATGCCTGCACGTGATGCGAGGGACTGTGAGGGGTACTGGTTGGTCCTTAGTTCCCAGTATTGAGGCCGGGTGATCTGTTGGGAGGAACCACTGTTTGATAGGGCTGGTACGGTCGTAGTCTACATCTGACTTATAGAAGGAAGGCTCGGGAACTGGTCAGGTCCAAGGTCTAAGATCGCGGCGACTTGCCTTTGGGTGGTCGGCAGCGTGGTGGTGTTCTTTTTAATCTTCTTCAGTTCCGCCTTCCTTTTTGTGCAGAGGTAGGAGATGGCGGCGTGCTGTTCTCCACAGTTCGGGCATTTCTTGTAGTTGTGAGTGCCAGAGCATGAGCTGCACTTAGCCGTTTGTTCTGGGCATTTGTTGGAGAAGTGTTCATAGCTGAAGCACTTGTAGACCTGTCTTACGTTGTAGACCCTCTCCATGGCGATATGGTTTGGGAAGGAGGTGATTCAGAAGCACTTTAACCAGTTCTTCACTGCTTCCTTGGCCTGTTCTGCTGTTTCGAATGTCATCTTCATCATGGGTCGAGTGGCGTCTTTAGTCTTGATGAGTAGAGCTGTCGTCGCTTTCAGAGTAAGATTTTCTTCGTTCACTTGCGGCACTATGGGGTCTGGGGACCTCACCCGCTAACCAGCTGTTCACAAATATCGTTTTCCCAGCAGTGATTTGTCTGGTAGGAATCGGTGAGAGGTTCGTCTCCAGTAGTGGGACCCGGCGTTCCAGATCCAGGATCTTCTGTAGGCCCGCTTTTGTAGCCACGATTACCGTGGCCTCGTTACCATGCATATGGACGTCAATTGGTCCCACTGATGTTGCCTCCGTCAATGGCTGCTGCAATTTCGCGCTCAGAGCGCTTGTAGATACCGAGGAGTTGCACTTTCACTTTCCACAAGGGCCGTGACGAGGATTCGAACCTGCGTCCGGGAGCATCCCAGACACTGCCTTAATCGACTGAGCTACGACAGGGTAAATTTGTGGATTTGTTCATTTGATGCATCACGTTAGTTTGATCTCTGTGTATGTCATGTTCTCTGGCAATGGCTCAGATTGTCACTAGAACCTGGAGTGTAGAGTAGTTTGCCGGCAGATGAGTGGGAACACAGCTTGCCAGGAAGAGAGGTGAGTGTCTTACTCATTCTATCACCCCCTCATCATGGGTTCACACCCCCCATCCCACTCACTCTGCACCTCACTACTGGTTGTCACCCCACCCCCTCCCCCCAGCCACACACTTCACCCTCACCGTGCCCTCGTGTTGACATCTCTCGTGTGTGCAACCAAGACTGAATTTATGGCTAAAAATCGATGTTACATTGGAAAGCCATTTCTGTTTTAAAGGTTGCGAGATAGAGAGAAAAGAGGGAGACAGGAAAAAGTTCCGCAGGGAAAATTAAGGAAAGGGTGATGGGGAAGGAGAGAGAGAGAGAGAGAGAGAGAGAGAGAGAGAGAGAGAGAGAGAGAGAGAGAGAGAGAGAGAGAGAGAGAGAGAGAGAGAGAGAGGGAGAGAGAGGGAGAGAGAGGGAGAGAGAGGGAGAGAGGGAGAGAGGGGGAGAGGGGGAGAGGGGGGGGAGGGGGAGGGGACCATTCAAGCTTGTTCGCATTTGTGCTGCTCACGTGGCCCCACAAAGTGAGGTGATTTGATGAAATAACTATGCCCAAGCTCACCACCAAGTGCCGTCGGGACGATGGGGGAAATAGCCTCTGCTACCATCGTCTTTTCTACGGTCACGGTTGGTCAAGTGGTGAAGGTACCAGTTACGCCAGAGGCATAGTGCCCCTGGCTGTCTGGGTTCGAGTCACTTATTCTGGGGTGTGGAGTTTTCAGTTGCATATATGCTTGTGAACCATTCAACCTTGTTGAATGGTCCCCTATATATATATATATATATATATATATATATATATATATATATATATATATATATATATATATATATATATATATATATATATATGTATATATATATATATATATATATATATATATATATATATATATATATATATATATATATATATATATATATATATATATGCGAATGATGTTATAATGTTAGAATTCTAACATTACAAAATATGGACTTTTCTGTGGGTAAACATCGTTTTTGAGCGATGGGTTGGTATACAGACAACCGGCTCAACCGGGAGGGAAGTGCCAACAGAAGCCGGCACTTTGCGAGTCCAACAGCCTGCTTCCCCACCCAACACGCAGCCGATTCAACCGAGACTGACACCAACCATTAGGGCGGAAGTGTCAGCTGGAAACGGCACATATGGAGCCTTCAAAGAGCCCAAGGTGAACTCTGAATATGGGTTTCGCGCCCCAGAGGCACCAGATTTTAGCGATACTGTCGCCAAAGGGATGAGTGTGCCAGTTGGGGCCGGGCTCCTCTGGTGCCATGACTGATCCTCATGTGCGCTCAATGTGCGCCTTTATTTGGGGATAAGGAATGTTCTCTTCTAAAGGAAAGTGTTGTTTGCTTTCAGTTTTAGTGCGCAAAGAATTAAAATGGACGCAGTGGAAGGTTGCCGTTGAGTAGGAAGCAGAGGGATGAGTTCAGGTGGTGTGAGGACGACACACTTGTCTGCTGAGAACACAGACGCCCGAGCGCCAGGAGCATGACGGGATGAGACCACATCCCAAGTATGAGAGAGTGCCTTGCTTCTTCATACGACTACATCCGAGCACATCCCAAGTATGAGAGAGTGCTTTGCTTCTTGATATGACTACATCCGAGCACATCCCAAGTATGAGAGAGTGCCTTGCTTCTTCATACGACTACATCCGAGCACATCCCAAGTATGAGAGAGTGCCTTGCTTCTTCATACGACTACATCCGAGCACATCCCAAGTATGAGAGAGTGCCTTGCTTCTTCATACGACTACATCCGAGCACATCCCAAGTATGAGAGAGTGCCTTGCTTCTTCATACGACTAGATCCGAGCACATCCCAAGTGTGAGAGAGTGCCTTGCTTCTTCATACGACTACATCCGAGCACATCCCAAGTATGAGAGAGTGCCTTGCTTCTTCATACGACCACATCCCAAGTATAAGAGAGTGCCTTGCTTCTTCATACGACCACATCCTAGCACATCCCAAGTATAAGAGAGTGCCTTGCTTCTTGCCTCAGCAAGCTTACATTTCCAAGAGCCCTAATTAAGGCGCTCTCATATTTGTAACACAGTGTAAAGCATGCAGCTTCTCATGAGAGTGGAAGCATCACTCAACACCTGGACAGTCTGGCCCTTCTGGGCATGCCTGGCGACACACGACACATCTTCTATGTTGATTTTATATTTTTCATAAAAAATTCGGCCTAGCAAGGCTTCCTGCATGGCATTAGGCAGACTTTTCTCGCGGCATCTTGGGGGACATGTTTATATATATATATATATATATATATATATATATATATATATATATATATATATATATATATATATATATATAGAGAGAGAGAGAGAGAGAGAGAGAGAGAGAGAGAGAGAGAGAGAGAGAGAGAGAGAGAGAGAGAGAGAGAGAGAGAGAGAGAGAGAGAGAGAGAGAGAGAGAGAGAGGTGTACAGTATTTACTATTTGTATATGCAGAATCGGGCTATTAGCTCATGGACCCTGCATTTCTAAGTGTAGATGTGTGTGTGTGTGTGTGTGTGTGTGTGTGTGTGTGTGTGTGTGTGTGAGTACTCACCAAGCTGTGTTTGCAGAGGTTGAGCTTTGGTTCTTTGGTCCCACCTCTTAACTGTCCATCAACTGGTGTACAGATTCCTGAGCCTACTGGGCTCTATCATATCTACATTTGAAACCGTGAATGGAGTCTGCATCCACCACATCACTTCCTAGTGTATTCTATAAGTGTGTGTGTGTGTGTGTGTGTGTGTGTGTGTGTGTGTGTGTGTGTGTGTGTGTGTGTGTGTGTGTGTGTGCGCGCGCCTGTGTGTATGTACGTATGTGCATGCACGAATGTACGCACATACCTTGTATGGTGTGTTTTACATATGAATTTTACCGGCGGTCAATGACGTCTTCGTTTTCTATGATGAAAGAACGGTCTGCACCATTTTCTGTAGAGCCTTGTGGATGACTAAGATCATTTCTTATAATTTTGAACAAAATTCATATTTACTTTAATAATGGTAATGTCCTCTCACAGACATAATAACATGGGATGAAAACCCACGCGTGTGTATTTGTGTAATTTATGTAAGGAATTTATACCAAGTCTTTCGCACTCTGCTGAGTGCTTTGTCAAGGTCTGAGTGTGTGGTGAGGACCAGACTTACATCTCAACGTCTAATGAATTATGATTATGATTAGACGTTGAGATATAAGTCTGGTCCTCACCACACACTCAGACCTTGACAAAGCACTCAGCAGAGTGCGAAAGACTTGGTATAAATTCCTTACATAAATATCACAAATACACATGCGTGGGTTTTTATCCTAAACTCATATTTACATAAAATCATTAATATTCTCACAGGTTCCCGGAGAACAATTTGGAAAATGTCAATAATTGATACTCTATAAACTAAGCTTATCTAGACCAAAGCACTAAATGGGGGAAGACAAGCCATCACTAGGGGGTGACTAATTTAATAGGCCACACAACAGGTAGCCAATATACATGCTTTGAGTTCTAATACTTGCGTGGATCATGCTGTAGCCGTCTTGAGTGAGCAACTAATGTAGCAGATAACAGCAGCTAATATATTCTCCAAACTCCTAAAGTGCAACAAGATTCAAAATTCATCTCAAACAATTCCAGTAGTGAACCAGACATTAATTGGATTAGCAAGGGCATATATTTCTATACCATCTACGCCGTCTCCAGCACCATGCCTATGTTATGGTCGGGAGGGGAGGGGAGGGGAGAGGAGGGAGGGGATTACATAAATAATTATAAATTATGTAGAAAATAATGATCTAATTATTAAGAGATTATAAAACAAAAGAAAATAATTGCGACGACATGGCTGACTAATGTCGAGTCAACAATTCAACAAAGAATATATTTAACTTCCAAAAATGAATGCCAAAGTAACAACATTCTTGACATCCTTTCTTCTGATAATTAAATGCATTATTTTAACTCAAGATTATATTAAGAGCAATACCACTCGGTTCATATAACGATCAACATAACTAACCGAGAAGGATGGCATATATACACCAAGAGTTATCTTCTCGGTGTATATGAACTGAGAGTTTACTGTAGCCCCATGTTCTAGTATACAATATACATGCTGGTTGTATTAACAGCTATTGCGGTGGCCATAACCCTCAGGCGGTCTATAGGCCTTATGGCTAAAATCAAACCTATCAAATCAATAATAACAGACCTATAATTAATAAAATGATAAGCATGTCAATACTAATAATAATAATAATTGAGAGTAGGATCAATATAGCGGTGAGAGAGAGGGGAGAGGAGACAGTGTGAGGGGACGGTCGGCACTATCATCTATGTTCGGCATTCAGATCTTTTTATAAAGAAAGGGGAACTCACCTCAGATAAATTCGCTCCTTTCGGCTGAAAGGAAATTAAGAAAGAATAGACAGAATGTGAGAGAATAACAACAGAGGCAGAAGAACATGAAGTGTAGAAACTTTGAATGATAATATGGAACTACTCTACATATGCATTAAAGATTTAAAATGAAACTGCAATTTATTACCATATTAGAAACAAGCTAATTAGGGTATATCAAGATATTAACACACAGAATACACATTAAGATTAAAATTTATGAGATATTAAAAGGTATAAACACACACACCATATATATATATATATAAATATAAATATATATATATATATATATATATATATATATATATATATATATATATATATATATATATATATATATATATATATATATATATATATGACAATGTCGGGCCACGAAGGAAGGATTAAGACAGGAATTACCATAAGTAATTTCGTATTTAATAATTCATCTTCAGAAGGATGGATTTACTGATTGATTGATTGATTGATGAAGATTAAGCCACCCAAAATGTTGCACGGGCATGAATAGCCCGTAAGTGGTAGCCCTTTTGAGCCATTACTAGTATCAAGAGCTGATACTGGAGATCTGTGGAGGTGCAGCTGCACCCTGCGTGACGGGAGATGTCTCCCGTCCGGATTTACAGATTGATTGATTGATAAAGATTAAGCCACCCAAAAGGTGGCACGGGCATGAATAGCCCGTAAGTGGTGGCCATTTTGAGCCATTACCAGTATCAAGAGCTGATACTGGAGATCTGTGGAGGTGCGACTGCACCCTGCGTGACGGGAGATGTCTCCCGTGGGATTTAGTTCAGTGGTGTGGATATATAGGGAGGAAAGAGGTGAGGTGAGGTACAATGTCTGTAATGAGATAATGGGATATTAATAAGGTATTAGTGAGACAAATGTGTATCAGTGATCCCACTTAAATCGCCCTTTAACTGATCAATTAATCGATTTTGATTGATCAGTTAAAAGGCGATTCTAGTAGGATCATTGCTACACATTTGTCTCACTAATACCTTATTAATATCCCATTATTTCATTAAAGACATTGTACCTCACTTCACCTCTTTCCTGCCTATATATCCACAACCCTGAACTGTAAATCCATCCTTCTGAAGATGAATTATTAAATACGAAATTACTTATGGAAATTCCTGTCTTAATCCTTCCTTCCTTCCTGGAAGGATTAAGACAAAAGGATTTCCTTCTTCGTGATTTACACACAATATATATATATATATATATATATATATATATATATATATATATATATATATATATATATATATATATATATATATATATATATATATATATATATATATATATAAAATATCACAAAAACACGTGATTCGGCTATTCGTAAGTATCCACTAATAAAATGAAACGAAAGTTCAATTTTCTTTCGTTCCAAATGAAAAGAAAGGAACCTTCGAATAATTTTCATAGTGGATACTTACACACACACACACATATATATATAATTATACAATACATTTAAAATCTACGACTATTTAATTTAAAAAGGGGCAGAATTGTCTATGGAATTCAAGATCAAGAGTAGAATGAAGAGAGGTAGTGCAACAATGCAGTGTGTGTATATACATTTAGGGGATAACTGCTCACGTGTAAGGACAAATGCCACATTTACTCACTTTTACACCTAAACAATTTCATTGTGACTTACACATACATATACACGCACACACACACATGAAGACGAACACACATACACTATAATATAACAAGTGCTTGTTTTGCCCAATCTATTTCTTACCGAATTGGAAGGCGTATGGGTAACTACGGGTAATGTTATAACAGTTTAAGAAGAAAGAATTATCAGCCAGTGAAAGATTTTTATATATTAAGTTCTGACTTGAAACTTTACATAGTTGCTACTGAAAAATACTAAGTTTCGCGAAGCTGTATTCGGAGCTGTTGTTAATTTTTTCCTTTCCCTTTATTTGGTTATCCAATCATGCTCGACCTGCAACTCCAAGCCACTCTTTAGTGCAGATGAAATCAACTCGTAGTGTCCAATAGGGAGAGCAACATAAGACGCATTTAACTTTTCACAATTTGTATTGAGGTTTAAAAACCAAAATATCTATATTTTTATACTTAATTCCATTATTATTTTGTAAACTCAATAGCAACTAATTCCAAGTCTTTTCGAATTTTCTTCTTTACTTATTTGTTACTTAAGTTACTACAAATGAATACTAGGAACACAAATTCATGTTAAATTTCCAGTATTTAAACATTTTCATTGAATCTTAAGTAACAGACACCAAGGAAATATAACAATTTCATATTCTTAATTTGCGAAACTTATACTGTACTAAGAACTGTGACAAGTACATGCAAGACTTACATTAGTACAGTAGATAGCTACAGCCACCAACACGAATGTTCTCGGGAAAATATTCCTATTTTTTGTTAATTAAGCTGTTGAAATACTTGAAAATTAGGATAATGAAAGAGCACGACATATTCACGGTAAAATAGTATATCAGCATTAATGTGTTGTAATCCAGCCCAGCCTCCTAAAATGAAAGTATTTATAGTAACGATTTGGTATAAAGTACTAATGTGTAGTGTTGGACCACCAGAAAGTTAACTTTTGTATTTCTGAATTTGAACAAATGACAAACTTTTTTAACGGCAACATAAATATATGACCTAGTCTAACCTAACCTCTCCTAGTAATCCTAGGCCTAGGAATATATAAGATTTGTTTTAGTTAAGGTTTTCCGGACTCTATAAAATTACATGAAAAAAAGTTAATTATTCGTGGTCAATCACTAATATATATATATATATATATATATATATATATATATATATATATATATATATATATATATATATATATATATATATATATATATATATATATATATATATATGTCGTACCTAGTAGCCAGAACGCACTTCTCAGCCTAATATGCAAGGCCCAATTTGCCTAATAAGCCAAGTTTTTATGAATTAATTGTTTTTCGACTACCTAACCTAACCTAACCTAACTTTTTCGGCTACCTAACCTAACTTAACCTATAGAGATAGGTTAGGTGAGGTTAGGTAGGGTTGGTTAGGTTCGGTCATATATCTACGTTAATTTTAACTCTAATAAAAAAATTTGACCTCATACATTATGAAATGGGTAGCTTTATCATTTCATAAGAAAAAAAATAGAGAAAATTTATTAATTCAGGAAAACTTGGCTTATTAGGCAAATCGGGCCTTGCATAGTAGGCTGAGAAGTGCGTTCTGGCTACTAGGTACGATATATATATATATATATATATATATATATATATATATATATATATATATATATATATATTGGTACTTTTCATCAAATTGTTACTATAAGTACTTTTATTTTAGGAGGCTGAGTTGTTGAACCACACATAAGGAAATGGCCCTTCTACACTCCCCAGCCCTGACTCACCCCAGGACCCTCCACCCCCGTCAGCCCTGACTCACCCCAGGACCCTCCACCCCCCTCAGCCCTGACTCACCCCAGGACCCTCCACCCCCGTCAGCCCTGACTCACCCCAGGACCCTCCACCCCCGTCAGCCCTGACTCACCCCAGGACCCTCCACCCCCGTCAGCCCTGACTCACCCCAGGACCCTCCACCCCCGTCAGCCCTGACTCACCCCAGGACCCTCCACCCCCGTCAGCCCTGACTCACCCCAGGACCCTCAGCCCCCGCCAGCCCTGACTCTCCCCAGGACCCTCCACCCCCGTCAGCCCTGACTCACCCCAGGACCCTCCACCCCCGTCAGCCCTGACTCACCCCAGGACCCTCCACCCCCGTCAGCCCTGACTCACCCCAGGACCCTCAGCCCCCGCCAGCCCTGACTCACCCCAGGACCCTCCACCCCCGTCAGCCCTGACTCACCCCAGGACCCTCAGCCCCCGCCAGCCCTGACTCACCCCAGGACCCTCCACCCCCGTCAGCCCTGACTCACCTCAGGACCCTCCACCCCCGTCAGCCCTGACTCACCCCAGGACCCTCCACCCCCGTCAGCCCTGACTCACCCCAGGACCCGCAGCCCCCGCCAGCCCTGACTCACCCCAGGAGTCCCCAGCCCTCAGCCCTCGCCGCTGGGGACTTCTGACTTCATTACGGCCACGCTGGAATAAGGTTACCGCTTCCCCACCTTTCTTGGTTCCTGGATTTATCTCCACAAAACATTTGAGATGGGATACGAGGAACCTCTTCGATATTTCCAATATATGATGACTTTCCCATGGGGGGCAAATAGTGCCAATTTGTATCTCCGTTTGATTAAAGGTCATATTAAAAGTAACGAGAATTTATCTGTTATTTCTTATGTACGGAGAGTGAAAATTTGGGTGATGATTAGAAATGAACGGTTGATGTAACATAAGAAGCCAATTAGGCTTGAAGAAGCAATAAGCATCTATTTTAGGAAAATGGATTTCCTACAATCAGTGACAGAATTATGTTCTTGCTGAGTGTGTATTCACCTATTTGTGCCTGCAGGATCGAGAATTGACTCTTGGATCCCGCCTTTCCACCCATCGGTTGTTTACAGCAATGACTCCTGTCCCATTTCCCTATCATATCTAATTTTAAAATTATGAATAGAGTTTGCTTCCACAACCCAATTCCCCAAGTGCATTCCATTTTTCCACTACTCTCACGCTAAAAGAAAACTTCCTAACATCTCTGTGACTCATCTGAGTTTCCAGCTTCCACCCTGTCCCCTCGTTCTGTTATTATTACGTGTGAACATTTCATCTATTTCCACTTTGTCAGTTCCCCTGAGTATTTTATATGTCCCTATCATATCTCCTCTCTCCCTTATTTTCTCTAGTGTCGTAAAGTTCAGTTCCTTCAGACGCTCTTCATATCCCATCCCTCGTAACTCTGGGACAAGCCTCGTCGCAAACCTCTGAACCTTTTCCAGTTTCTTTATGTGTTTCTTCAGGTGAGGCTCCATGATGGCGCGGCATACTCTAAGACTGGTCTTAGATTTAAATACACACACACACACACTTTATGTGTGTGTGTGTGTATTCACCTAGTTGTGCTTGCGGGGGTTGAGCTCTGCTCTTTCGGCCCGTCTCTCAACTGTCAATCAACTGGTGTACAGATTCCTGAGCCTACTGTGTGTGTGTGTGTGTGTGTGTGCGTGTGCGTGTGCGTGCACGTGTGCGTGTGTGTGTGTGTGTGTGTGTGTGTGTGTGTGCGTGTGCGTGTGCGTGTGCGTGCACGTGTGCGTGTGCGTGTGTGTGTGTGTACTATTACAGTGACAGAGATGAATATTTATAAGTTAATGGTTCCAGAACCATTAACTTATAAATATTCTATATAAACTTAATGAGAACCAAAATAACGGTTCCTTGCAATTGTTTAATATTTTCTTTCAAAAACATAAGTATAATTAATTCATTTGTAGTATCAGACGATTCTGCTCTCATGTGAATTACGTGAACAGCCTGAACATTGTTTATTACGAATAATTTAAGTGATAAATATGAACTCAATCAATGCATTGCAAGGATTTGTTTCCTAAGACACAATGTCTAAGCTTGTTCAAAGCAAAGTTGCACGAAGTTGTTTCCTAAGACACAATGACTAAGCTTGTTCAAAGCAAAGTTGGACGAAATAATATTAGGTGATTCAACTCTGCAACAGTTGCAGTAATGTTTGACGCGAGAGAGAGGGCGAGGGCAATTAGTGTCTATGTACAGTTAAGTCATTACCATGATCAGTGGTTTGTCTGTTCTGCATCGTCAACTCTCTCCCTCAAACACTTGTAATTGCAAAATCACATCCAATCCCACCTTTCCGTTTTCTGAAAGTCAGTTTGCATGCATTTCCAAAATGATATAACCATCGTTAAAGCCCAAGTATCCGGTCTGTACTCATCTGGAGTAGTCACAGTGCCAGTATTTAGGTGACTGACGTCATCTGGTGACGGTAAAGCCTCGCCACGTCAGAGTGGAACGATCTATTCAGCCAATACCAATACATTATTCTGTGGCAGTACCCAGCGGTGCCTTGCTATGACAGGTCCTCACAAACATGCCGAGGGGGAGTACCTTCCGTGACAGTACCGAGTCTCCCACTATATTAGACACTTGCCCAAATGGAAGTGGACAAACTATAAGTGGAATCAGAAGAGAATCTATGAACCCTATGTGAAACACGTACCAGAATATCCCATATACGATCACTACATACAAGATACTGAGCGGGAATAGTCAAAGTGGAGAAGGAATACCACTTTAAATTGAAAGAAAGAAGAGTGAGGACGTAGATGGAAGCTGGAAGGGAAAATGAGTAAAGAAATGTAAGGAAATATTCTACACAGGTGGACATCAAGTAGAATACCCTGAAAGACCAAGTCATACAAGTCACCAACATCCGGGAATTGAATGCCACGATTAACAAACATTAAAAAAAAAAGGAAATTAAAATTAAAATGATATATATACAACAAAACATGTGGGCGGGGCATAAAGAGCTAGACTTCACTTCCCCATCTTCACTCTTAGGCAAGCACCAACCACCACCACCACCACCAACAACAACCACTACCACCACCACTACTACCACCACCACCACCACCACCATCACCTTGCACCAGGCACAGTTAGGGAAGCACCACACACATACTCTCACAGTTTCTCCACCATTGTTACCGTCCCTAACAACACCACCACAATTCCTACAGCAGCCACAATCACCACCACAACAACGCAGTTTTCTCTCCCTAGTGGTAATTAGAGGCACTAGCCTTGATTACAATCAATAGCGTACTTATTACATGTTCACAGTAGATTAGTTTGGGATGATAGTGATCTTGCCGGAGAAATTATTACGTGTTACTAGGTCACTGTGTCCACATTGTGTCGCCTTGACGGCGCTCTGTGCCTTAAGACATTTGCACGCTGCCTTCTTGTAATCTTAACGTTTATAATAATATATTATTTAGAAGACTACTGTTATCTTGGTGGTTCCCTGAACTGCTATTCTCACGGACGTACTCACTTCAAAGGGATTTAGGTAACGACGTCCCATTAGTTAGCCTCAAGTTGATTATTGAATACAGAATTCGATTTTTTTCTTACATACTTGCTGTTATTTATTGTATTAGGCTTTTATTTATTTATTTATGTATTTATTTAATTTATTTATTTAATTTATTTATTTAATTTATTTATTTACAGAATTCGATTTTTTTCTTACATGCATCCTTATTATTTATTGTATTAGGCTTTTATTTATATATTTATGTATTTATGTATTTATTTAATTCATTTATTTATTTAATTTATTTATTTAATTTATTTATTTATTTATTTATATAATGTGTCGGATGTCCACATCCCTTAACCCATTTTTTTGTTTACATAGAAGAGGACCTTTCAACACTCTGGTGTATGTAAAAGAAGCAACTGTGCGGAGCGTTGCTGTTTACAGCGGCCAGCAGTATGTCCTCCTGGGGATGAAGACCTTGTGCTAATTTCCAACAATCCTGTGCGATTACCATCAACCCACACAGGCTTAGTGGAGAATGTAATTGGTTGGAAGGGGAAATGTAATGTAGTGAGGAGGCATCGGTGTTATGGTCGGCGACGGGCAGTAAGAGCACACTTGAGGCCTGGACACGAACCCTTGAAGGACCACTGTGTCGACGCTGTAAAAATGTAGATTGTGAACCATTCAAGCTTCTCCACGGTTTGTGAACACCTTTACTTTGCAAGCATGTTCACACTCTCTCTTTATGTGTGTGTATATATATATATATATATATATATATATATATATATATATATATATATATATATATATATATATATATATATATATATATATATATATATACACTAAAGGCGTTTAAAATGTAATAAGTTATTACGAAACGCGTTCAAGCGTCGCGTCTGACTAGAAATAAAATTGAAATTTGGAGAATTGATTTTTCAATTACTATCGACAGTGAAAAGAAACATAAGAAACATTGAGAAAATTCGTGTTAGAATTATTAATCTTACTTTTTCGGTCATATTTAACAGCATATGTTTACCAGAAAGACTGCTACCAAAATATACTAATATATATATATATATATATATATATATATATATATATATATATATATATATATAACTATATGTATGTATAGAGAGAGAGATAAATGTTATCTTATACTACAGATATGATGTTCCCATTCACTTTAAGACCACGTTTGAGGCGTGCTTCACCACATACAGAATAATCGTTATAATCACATAAACGTCTCAATTTTCCATCTCCTTAATTATTCCCATATTCCATTATGCACAAATGTTTATCCATTTCATTCCTTTTCCTTCTTAATTCCCTCTCCTTAACTCCCTTACCATATTACCCTCATGTCTATCTCCCTCTCCTTCTTTTTGGCGCCTCCCTCTTTTCCTCCTCCCTACTCAATCCCTCTCCTCTCTCTTTACCTTTACTCTCACTCAACACAAGTATTATCCTTCCTGCCCTTACCCAGCAGCTGCACGTATCCTTCCTCCCCTTACCCAGCAGCTGCACTAATCCTTCCTGCCCTTACCCAGCAGCTGCACGTATCCTTCCTGCCCTTACCCAGCAGCTGCACTAATCCTTCCTGCCCTTACCCAGCAGCTGCACTTATCCTTCCTCCCCTTCCCCAGCAGCTGCACTTATCGTTCCTCCCCTTCTCCAGCAGCTGCACTTATCGTTCCTGCCCTTAGCCAGCAGCTGCACTTACCCTTCCTCCCCTTCCCCAGCAGCTGCACTTATCCTTCCTCCCCTTCTCCAGCAGCTGCACTTCCTCCCGACAGCAGCCTGGCTCCCTGCAGGCCTCATTCCAGCCCCAAATTTCTCTTTAGTCGCTACTAATTGCTTGCTCGATTGAAAACGATGTCTTGGGTCTTCCATTAGAGGCTCATGCTGGGGGCGTGAGGAAGCTGGACAAGGGAAAGGAGCACCAGAAGTGGCGGCCACAAGGGAGGGAGACAGGCAGTGGAGAGAAACAGGGAAAGGGAGCACAAAATGAGTGGGTGGAAAAAAAGGCCAAAGGGAATGGACAGAAATGGGAACAACAGAAAGTGTTTGTAACAGGAAAAGGTAGGGATAGGGAGGGGGAGGGGGGGGGGGTAACAGAGAATGGACAGAACAAACGGGGACAACCTGCAGTCTCTGGGACGGGAAGCAACAGGTGATGTGAAAAACAAAACTGGAACTGCAGGAAGTGTTTGGAACGGAAGGCAGCGAGAGCGGAAAATGGGTTAGGGCGACAGGAAGTGAGGCAAAAGGGAAGCTGGCCTGAGGGAGGGGAAGCAGGGAGAGGGACGACAGAGATGAGGTCAACATGGAATGGTAAACAAAAACCATTGCATCTCAACAGCTTGATCATTCATGCCAAATAACACCGTGTAAAAAAAACCTGTGTAATGAGTGATTTCTCGTAATTTCTTATGTCTCCAACGTATAGAAAATGTCTTATTCCCACAAACTTTGCTTTTGTGACCAGCACCGGGCCTGGAAGTTTGAGGAGTACGGCTGGGTGGTCATCTGAGCCTTCAAAATTAATTTTTGAAGTCTCCGATAGGTTTACAGTACAATGAACTGCAGAATATTCCTCAAAGTCCATTTCCTTTTCTATCTTAAAATCAAGAAGACTTTAGTGTACTTGGAGAAGCAAGGCGAGCACTTCCACCAGAGTCCTGGACCTTGAAGGCTACCGCGAAAGACGGTACAACGAGAACATGACGGGAGACAAGATTTGGTGCAGATTCGTGAAAGTGATTTACAATATAGCCATAAATCTCTAGTGAGAAGCAATAGTATTACAGTATTATGAACGTCTTCCCTGGGCTAGGTGTAATGCAACACACCCACCAGGTTTTAAATCAAGTGCGACTGGCAGAATCAATTACATATGACTACATATTGTTTTGTACCAGAGCACAAGTGTTTTCGCTCGGGTTATCTTCCCTAGGCATGTGGAAGACGCATTCATGCAGCTTGACGCATTCGTCAGCACGAGCTGGACCAGAGATGTGGGACATGTAGAATGATGACAGGTTACTGGGAGTGTTATACCAGATATACATCCCGGTGGTGGAATACATGCGTGTATACATCCCGGTGGTAGAATGCTGAATGATCTGGTATAACTGTAGTCCAACTGTACATCGGATTAACTCATTTTCAATAGGGTCCAAGGGAAAATAACGTTTGACTATCACTGCTTAATTTAAAGTTAACATTCAAAGGTTATGCGAGATTACAAAACTACAAACACACACACATCCCGTGTTAATATGATACTTTCCTTCAAATTAGAGCCCATGTGAAGTGATCAACCTGACACCCGAGGAATGCGTCTCTGAGATTACCTACGTTCTCTATCTTGTTTGGAGGCGGAAGACCTGTAGCCAACCACTCTCAGCCGTCTTTATAAGCTTTAATGACTAATTCAGCAGGTGATCCGGCCGTAATTACTTCCAATATGGCGAGAGAGCCAATAAGGTGAGACAGCCGAGAGCAATCCTTAGCCATTTGCTCCCTGCTCTACCACGGAGACCAGGTTGGTGACACCCACTGAGGGCTTCAATGGTCACCATTTGAGTGTGTGCAAAATGACACATTGTGTGGGCTGTGATGGGTGAGTGCGGCTCGGTGAGTGCACAATGACACGATACCTAGGTGGGTGTATATCACGAGTCACGCACCTTCTGGGGATGTGATGTGTGTGTGTGTGAGGAGTGACACAATACACAACATGTCAAGATCTGTGTAATTGTAAAGTGATAGCAACGAAGAAAGATCATTTGAGCACACCTGGGTATTTGTACACATGAATGTATATTTTATCACATATTACCTTTCACAATATCATTAGTTCACTTGTAACTAGTATCTATGTTTTGTTATAAATATTCTCACATATTTTGGTGCCTAATATTGTTAACATAAGTCTAATATACTAAGATAATACAATATGTAGGTGTGAGGTTTGTAATATGGTGCGCGGTTGTGAGGTTGTAGCGAGTGTTGACCAACCTGTCCTCTTAAAAATAACGTCGCTCTTGGCCGTTTACCAGTATGGCCGAAGTTGTGTGCGAGTGACACATGGTCGAGAGACCAACCCCGGCATTAACTCCACCCCAGACACTTCCTGTATCTCTGGGTAGTGACTTAACTCGTGCTTCTCAATACTATCTTTTTCGTCTCTTGAATCTGACATTCATCTATTCCTCCATGGTTTTAGTCTGACAGAAAAAGTAACCGCATCTGTCCCTGATGAGTCAAACACATAAGGTTCTCTCTTTACATCCAACTCTTAACTTGCAGGATTCCAACCTCCCTGACCCTTCTATTTCTCCTCTGATCACTCTGAAGCTTCATATTTTTCATCAGAAGAAAGGGGTTTCTTACAGCACTTTAACACATATTTAACGCCATTAAAACGTACGAGGCCAAAACTAAGTGGCCATGAGACCACTCCACAGGGAGCTGGGTCACCCACTGTGAAGGTAATTGTCACGAGCTAATTGTATAAACGGTGGGAGGGAGGGAGCTGTCCATGCCAGGATATGTTGCAGTGATACACATGAGAGAAAAATGTTTTCAATCACAGTTTGTTCTAAACATTATACAACTTTGCGAGTGATATTTAGTTCTTCATATAACTATAAACATCATACTAGTCTTTAGATAAAGTCACTTTGTTTCACATCCAATAATGGCTATTACCTTTCTGACTTCACTATCGCTTTACCTCTTATTTAATTTAGAGAGATTGTGGGAGAGAAATGTACAATTCGGATATCATAGTAACAATCGATAAACAAGAGAGTAAAGTTCTAGCATTACATTTACAGAACATGACAAACCATTTCAACAAATCGTATTTAAATGTATATCAGGATAAAATTAGGAGAAAACCTTGAGTTGTTTGATCACTAATGGTCTTTCGTTAAAAATACTGTCTGAAATCTAGACGCTGTCTCAAGCATTTCCATAAATGGCTCCCATTCTTAACATTGATGCCAGCTATTTGAGTACCACACCAGGGGTCACACCATTATGGAAGCCTTTCCCTCCCTCCCACACTATGGACATTTATAGAGTATGAAGACAATACTGTCACCCCCGTCACCCTGCTCGTTATCTTCACCTCGTCCGACGCAAGCATGTGAAGGCAGTGGCGAGCAGACTTGGCTGCCCTATCTTAGTCTGCCAAGTTACTCTCAGTCTGCCAAGTTACTCTTAGTCTGCCAAGTTACTCTTGCTCTCTAATACACAACCTCCCGTATTTTTTAAACAAATATTCCTCCCTGCTAATATTAAAAAAGACTTTGAGGCAGGGTTTTATTTTAAATGTACTTTTTAATTTTCAGTTCTCTCTATTCTAATGTTCTAGGTTTCTTTCTGCACTTCTATATAATTTGCAAAGTTTCTATAGAACTAATATATTGTGTAATTCCTCGTAGTATTAACTGTAACAGTCATGTTGTCATGCAAGCTTATCTTTTTATTTATTTGATTATATTTATTTGGAAATTGTTCAGTATGATCGTTTGTATCTTATGTTCTAATTTACTTTACATTTCCTCATCTGGGTTGAGGAGCGGGTGAGAATAGTTGGAGATAGGAAGGGAAGAGAAGAGAAAGGAATAAAGAAAAATGAGAGAAAAGAAAGAGGGAGGAAATAAGAGAGAGAGAGAGAGAGAGAGAGAGAGAGAGAGAGAGAGAGAGAGAGAGAGAGAGAGAAAGAGAAAGAGAAAGAGAAAGAGAGAGAGAGAGATAGAGAGAGAGAGAGATAGAGAGAGAGAGAGAGAGAGAGAGAGAGAGAGAGAGAGAGAGAGAGAGAGAGAGAGAGAGAGAGAGAGAGAGACAGAGACAGAGAGAGACAGAGAGAGACAGAGAGAGACAGAGAGAGAGAGAAAGAGAGAAAGAGAGAGAGAGAGAGAGAGAGAGAGAGAGAGAGAGAGAGAGAGAGAGAGAGAGAGAGAGAGAGAGAGAGAGAGAGAGAGAGAGAGAGAGACAGAGAGAGAGATAGAGAGCGAGACAGAGACCCAGCTAGTGTAAGGTGCAGCAATAAGAATGTCAGACAGAAACAGCCAACTATAACAATACAAGCAAAATACATCTTGGTGATGGTTCATGAGCCTGGTGCCGGTGTCATCGCAGCACCAGGCGATGATGCCTGGTGCTCCTCATGCTCCACGCTAAATCGGATTAGAGACTTGAGAGGTAATTAAGTCCCAAAACCTAATTTTGCACTTCAAAGAGTTACTTTCACAACGTAACTGAACCCCATCTCTCAACACTGTGACATTAATATTATATATATATATATATATATATATATATATATATATATATATATATATATATATATATATATATGTATGTGTGTGTGTGTGTGTGTGTGTGTGTGTGTGTGTGTGTGTGTGTGTGTGTGTGTGTGTATACAAGGTATGTGGAAGCTGGTCACAATTGAATTTCACCCTTGTAAACGCACATTAATGACGCTATGTTGCAGACACCTCGAACACTGTTTATATAGGACAAGACTTAACTCTGTGTATTTATGTTTGTAGGTTAGATTAGCATTTTAAAAGCATACAACCACCTTCTGTGGTTGATTGTGCAATAAATCACTGAATTATATGTTTAAAAGATCTCTATCCCTATCCATGGAGGACAGAAGAAAATGTAGATATGCTGGTTAGCATTGCAAATGTGTGGCCACGTTTGTGGTAAAAATAATAATACGAAACCAAAACCAAATCACAATAACCTCAACCCTACATATTTTTCACTCTGCGGCCCTCTCTTTACCCTTACATTAAAATAACTGCTCGGCACTACTGTAAAGTGTATTTAATATAAGAATCGCATTGATTTAATCTACAATGATCAATGAGAACATCTGTCATAACGATTTCCACCTGTTATTTATTTACAGCTGCCGGCATTAATTATATGAATTTACATATCCAAGAGATACCTGGGGTGGGACTGGTGTCCAGACACCCAGGAGATACCTGTGATTGAAGATGATTTCCTTCCATATGCGGAAATTTTTACAGCTTCCACTGGGGATCGAACCCGGGGCCTCAGGACTACAAATTCGAAGCGCAGTCCACTCAGCCGTCAGGTCCCACAACCATGCTGTTGTTGTTATTGGCTCTGCCTCTGCTGATGATGCTGATGATGGTGATGGTCTCATGGCTGTATTGTGCACAACTTCTGCAATGCCTTTATTGAAGATGTTGATGTGTTGCTTACTCTGTCTTGTTGGGAGAATGAGTCGTCGTTGGGGTCCTGTGTTAATGTTACTCCGGGTGATGTTACTCGCTTTCTGCACTCTTCATGTACGAGGCATTTAAGGTTTATGAAGAAACCATTGATGTGTTGGCACGTGTCTTCAAGGAACCGTTGGCTATAAATCCTAAATACCCAAAGAAAATTAAAACCTTTATACTTCCCTCTACATATACGTCTTATCATCACAGTGAGCGTAAAAACGAACGAGATCGTTCTTGTAAATAGACTCCCAGAAAACTTTGAAAACTTAAATGTATCTCCATCTTTCATAATTAGTGTGTCGAGGAAGGAAGGAAGGAAGGAATGAAGGAAGGAAGGAAGGAAGGAAGGAAGGAAGGAAGGAAGGAAGGAAGGAAGGGAGGGCATCTCTTCCTAAAACTAAACCGAATACTATATTCTACTTCAATAAGTTTGTTGCTGAAATTATCCTGACAGAAATGACTGAGGAATATACCACGTTTTGTAAACAATTGTGACAAAGTATATGTAGATAAAGCAACTACGAACTTGGATGCAAGGGTTTACGAACCTAAATAGGCCTATGACTGCCCAGAACAAAATACCAAATAACATTTGTTACACATTGTTGTCAGCACTTCGTGTACAATTCAGCAATAATTTGTTCTTCAATTAACCAACTGGTACGCAACACATCCTCACATTGGCTCTTCACTTTCCTCCTGTAATGCAAATACAGATTTAAGAAGAAATTAACCAAATTTAAGTTCTCAGCTAATGGTATTTAGAGAAGATATCTGGCGCCGGGCAAACACCGCCTGGGCGACGTAAACATGATGTAAATTTGGAGATATATTCTGGTCAGCCAGACGCTACCAGACGCTACCAGCAGCCATATCTCACCCAGGTGGGAGACATCTCCCACCAGGCGGAGAGACGATACTCTCAGAGCCACCACCAACCAATTCCTCTGTTAATGTTTTCCTGCACCCGAAGGCTATGCAAATGTTGCCCCTCTTGTTAGAACTTAGACACAGATAAGAGAAAAAACAAGAGTAGAAATTCCACAGTCTCACCTGCAGCCGGATACATTTTCTGATTTTTCAACTGGAAATTAATTTTGTCTTCCCAAGCATTTGAGAATATTCAATCTCCCCCAAAGCAGCGTATTCGCGCCTTGATAATCCAGAGGAGTATGGTGATGGTGCCTGCAGAAGCTGGAAGAATGCCCGGACTTCCAAGGTGGCCATATTAAAGCTGAAACCAGTAATATACCCTAGGATTCCCAACTGCAAATAAGTCAAGTCTTGTTTGAAAACTTTTGACAACGCCCCATAATTTGCCAGCTTTACAAGTTTTAATTACGTTCATGTATTTTTAACATGTTCATTATTGTCAAACGATTAATAAATAGCTTCCATGACCGCCCAGGCACAGCGATGTGTGCAACATGAGGTCTAGGTACTGCAGGTGTGCAACATGACGTCTAGGTACTGCAGGTGTGCAACATGACGTCTAGGTACTGCAGGTGTGCAACATGACGTCTAGGTACTGCAGGTGTGCAACATGACGTCTAGGTACTGCAGGTGTGCAACATGACGTCTAGGTACTGCAGGTGTGCAACATGACGTCTAGGTACTGCAGGTGTGCAACATGACGTCTAGGTACTGCAGGTGTGCAACATGACGTCTAGGTTCTGCAGGTGTGCAACATGACGTCTAGGTACTGCAGGTGTGCAACATGACGTCTAGGTACTGCAGGTGTGCAACATGACGTCTAGGTACTGCAGGTGTGCAACATGACGTCTAGGTACTGCAGGTGTGTAACAGGACGTCTAGGTACTGCAAGTGTGCAATATGACCTCATGGTGTTGCACTGTGGACACCATGACCTCATGGTTATCTTGAGGTTATCTTGAAAAGATTTCGGGGCTTGTCGTCCTCAGTCCTCGACCAGGCCTCCTTTTTGTAACACACCCGCAGGAAGCAACCCGTAGCAGCTGTCTAACTCCCAGGTACCTATTTACCGCTAGGTGAACAGGCGCATCAGGGTTGAAAGAAACATTTTGCCCATTTGTCTCCGCCTTCACCGGGGATCGACCCCGGAACCTCAGGACTACGAATCCGAAGCGCTGTCCACCGAGCTGTTAGGCGCCCTCGGGGAATGACGCAATTAATGAGATACTCCCCTACGGCTCTTTGGCTCAGCATAAGAACTTGGTCGTAAATCAATTTGTGGGAGTTGCAATAGAGATGAAGTTGGTGTTCCCTGTGGTGAGTGATGTGAGGGGTGAGGGGAAACGTGGGGAGGGGAGGGGGGGGGGTGGAATTAGCAGGGGGAAAAGCCAAGCCATCATGAATATATAGCACTGGGAAGGGGTCTGGATAAGGATTTGGGATGGGACGGTTGAAAGCAATGGTGCCCAACCACTTGGACGGTCGGAGATTGAACGCCGACCTGCATGAAGCGAGACCGTCGCTCTACCGTCCAGCCCAAGTGGGATAGAGGATAGAAACGTGAGAGAGATAGAGAAAGAAGGGACCTAGAATAGTTGTGATGAAAGAGAGAGAGGGGGATATGGGAGAATTGTGGTGAAGCAAAGGTTATCTGAGAGTTAGGATGAGGATGAGAGTACCTGGGAGGGCTAGAAGGACCTGGGAGAACTGGGACGAGGGAGAGGGGACCTGGGATAACTGGGATGAGGGAGAGGGGACCTGGGAGAACTGGGATGAGGGAGAGGGGACCTGGGAGAACTGGGATGAGGGAGAAGGGACCTGGGAGAACTGGGATGAGGGAGAGGGGACCTGGGAGAACTGGGATGAGGGAGAGGGGACCTGGGAGAACTGGGATGAGGGAGAGGGGACCTGGGAGAACTGGGATGAGGGAGAGGGGACCTGGGAGAACTGGGATGAGGGAGAGGGGACCTGGGAGAACTGGGATGTGGGAGAAGGGACCTGGAATAGTTGTGGTGAGGGAGAGGAAATACTGGAATACTCACCGGAAACGTCTGGCGGCTCCCTGTCATTCTACTCTTTCGCTTCCCATGTGTCTGACTCAAACTTCCAACTTTGTTTTTGCAAGTAAAAAAAAATTAACACACACACAATCTATATCTATAGGAGAGAATGTCTGTGTGTCCGAGGCTGGAGACCAGACGGTTGCGGCCAGCATCACGCAACCACACTTCCATTATGAACTGTGATTGGTTGCCGAGTGTCTTATGGTGATTGGGGGTCGACTCCTATGGCTGTCTGTAAGTAGGATTCGCTCCTTTTTGCGAAAACCAACGACTTATGAAGTCCCTCCCTATGGATTATCAAACCTACATTTCAGACTTCATACTTATGAAGTCTGAAGTCTGAAATGTGGGTTTGATAATCCATAAAGTGTTTTCCAATTTATTTCGTGGCTGTTATCGACGGGGAATCAACGTCGAAAACACTGATTCAGAATCAGTCATTTTGATTCAACATTACTAGAAAATGTTTTGACCAATGAGAGAATGGGAGGGACAGAAGGAGAGAAAATGCAACAGAGGAGAGAGTAACATATTGCTGATATATCGTTAAAAATGTTTCTATTGATTATTACTTAAAAGAGAGATCACAAAAAGTCATGACATAACATAACCAAAAACCACTCACTGAGCCGCATAAATCTCCATATATTTAATTTGTTTCAATTAAAGAAATATCGTCCATTCTTTACTAAAAAATAGTCTAAAGAGAAAAAAACTGGAAAAAATCTCCAGTGCTTCAGCGCGGGTGTACGCACGCTGGCCCGCCTCCTCCCACCAGCGGGTTGGTGAATGTACACTAGCCGAAATCTAGCCATCTAGCCATTCATTTTATTTTCCCCTTAGAAATTTTGGTCGTATTTCATCCAAATGCACCTATTTGTCTTTTATTTATTCTGCTTGCCGGAATACAGGCAGAGGGAGGGAGGGAGGGAGAGAATGGAATACAGGCAGAGGGAGGGAGGGAGGGAGAGAATGAAGGAAACCCATTCAACAGTTTATCTCCATCTGCAAGGAACATCCCATTAAAGGAAAGGCTCCTATTTACCTAGAGTAAATAGTCACGAATAAGAATTATCTAAGAAGAGCAACTACATGTACAAATCACCGGATTCTCGGTGCGTTCATAATAATACAATAAAATCACCTGCACTTAGAAATTGCGTCAAGTAGCCAGAATGATCTGCAATCAGCCGTGCGTCTAGAAGTACAAATTACCTACGTCTAGGAGTTCCGTCAATCACAAGAAATTTCGTATCCATCTAAGTGCGTCCACGGACAAGTACCTTGAGCAACAAGTTAGACATGCAGAGAAGTAAGGTCAAACCCCCCTTCCCACACGCTCTAAGAATCTCTCTCACTCTCAAAGACTCCTCCAAATCCATTCTCACAGGTAGGAACACGAACACACACAGATACACCAACGCGATTGCACGCATACAAATGCGAGCTCACACACCAACACGCAAACCTATGACCTTCACGCACCGTGTTGCCGTGTTGAAATTTTCAGGACAGGGCCGTGTGCACCGTCAGACCCGGTGAGGGTAGAGGGATCAATAAGGGAGGAGGAGGGAGGGAGAAGAGGAAGGGTGAGAGTAAACAAGGGAGGGAGGTGTGCCAGAAATGAGAAAGCGTGGGGTAAGATGTAGTGGGATAGGTGGGAAGGAGGAGCAGAAAAGCTAGTGTATACGAGGAAAAGCTCATAAATAAAACGTAACAGCTGAATGAGAAAATGTAAAAAGCAGAATGAGGAATGGAAAAGATATTTAGGGACAGAAAGAGGGGGAGAAAGATAGCCTTGAGAGAGAGGGAAGGATAAGTGGGAGAGAAACCGAAAGAGCCTCAAGAGGAAGGGAGGAAATAGAGCAAAAGGGAGAGAGCTATGAGAGTTACGGAAAACGACCAAGAGAGCCTTAAAAGGAAGAGAAGGTACATAGCAAGCTTGGGAGGGAAGAGAACAAGAGGCATTGCAGGGAGACAGTAAGAGGGAAGGGGTCGATAAGAGAAAGAAGGGCGGGGAAGGGGGAGAGAGCACGAAAGGGAAGAAATGGAGAAAGAGAGGCGGACAGTCTTGACCTGTTCCGGCTAGACTCGTCAGAACATCAGTCTTAAACACCGGAGAGATAATGTTGGCTTTACCGTTATACCTGAGACTAAAGTTCTCTTGGTCCATCTACCAACCTGGTCCATCTACGTGGGCAACCACAACACAAAGTGCTCGACCATTAACTGCCTCATGCTGAGTAAAGAGTCTCACTCTATGGTCCCTCACCAAGTAGGTACTCGTAAAATCAAGCCACCCGATATAATGAAGGCTTTGGCACACAGTTAGGTCCGAAACTTAAAAGTTTATACTTAATGAAAAACTAATAATAATCTCAACAATTTCTAAGTGTAAGTTGGTTGTTGATAACTGGATGAGAGTGCTTGATATGAAGTGCATTGGCTATATCTGATTTACTACTGTCGTTGTATCTGGCGATTATTGCGATGCCACTACTCAGGACATCTCTGGTAATAGTCTGACTGTGTATAAATGATGTGATCACCGATAGAGCTTTGTTAGTGTTGCATTGTCTGATACTCTGAAATAGATGGTACAGGTTCTGTAGTGTTGACCTCTTCATTGGTAGTAGAATGGTGATTTATCGAACTTTGATCACTTCGATATAATCATTAGAGTATCCGCTGTTGACAAGGGCCTGCCTCGCTCTCTTGAGTTCCTCGTCAACCTGTTTCCAACTGGAGCTAAATAAAAGAGCACGGCTGATGTATCCACCAGGAACACTTCGCGTGTACCGGCCATACAGTTACTGTTAGCATTAAGGTACACTGCAAGCCTAGTTCCTTTGGTACAGACTGAAGTGTGGAAGGCGCCACTCCTTTCCAGACAGCCACATCCAAGAATCAGCTGCTTTAACTCTCTTCTCCTAAGTTAAATTCCCCTTAAACTTCGCTACTACTTAAAGAAGCTTTCGAGATGGAAAGTGAAGGAAAGGTGACTTTCTTACGTGTAAATTTCTCTTAAAACAATGGCTGGGTGAGTATCGTAATGGTTAAGTTATTAAGTGTGAGGGTCAAGTTCTTTACACCACTAACGCATTATTGAGCAAGTTCAAATAATAAAAAAGTTCAATCCATAAATAACTGTCATTATATCGGAAACAAATTGTTAATACAATTACAAGCAAATGAAGACTAATTAAAAACCATAGTATACGCTGAACTAGTTTAATCAAATTAACTAAAGTTTTACTTCTCTACTAGATGGTGTATCCGGCGGTGCCCAGGTCTCCTCCCCCGCCCCTCCCCCCCCCCCCCCCGGCACACCCTCCCTGTCTCACTTCACACACACAGTGCCTTCCCGTCTCCAACTGTTTTCAATTCACACTGTCTTCGTCAGGGTTAGTATCTTAACACCATCTAAATCACTACCCACACACCTTTTCCTAGTAACCCCATACACTTTCCCCTTGCCCACCACCCACCTTCCCCTTGCCCCACCACCCACCTTCCCCTTGCCCCACCACCCACCTTCCCCTTGCCCCACCACCCACCTTCCCCCTTGTCCCTCCTCCCACCTTCCTCGTCTCCATCACACATCCTCTCCATCGTTTCCACCAGACAACACACCCCAATCCTCTCCCTGTCTCCCCCCAACACACCCCCGACCTTCCCGTCTTCCCCAAACACACCCTCACCATCTTCCCCCACGTACTCTCCCCATCTCCCTCTTACAGGCACCTTCCCCATCTCCACCCCACACACCATCCTTTTTTTCTCACACACATATACCTGTCTTTCCCCCAACACATCCTCCCCCCATCTACCCCACAAACACTCCTCTGTCCCCCCAAACACACGCTCTTCACCAACCCTCACACACATACCCACCCTATCGCCCCTAACATAGATTATTCCTGTCTTCACCCTCCCCATATCTCTCACACACTCCTTCCTTTCATCCCCCCCAATACTTTACCTGTCTTTCCCTATCACTGTATCCCTTTTTCTCGCGCGCTGTCTCCCTCACTGTAACCAAAGGGTTGCGCCCAGAATGAATATCTGTCATCTGAACGCCATGCTACCCAATATCTGAGTATATTAATACTTAACAAATATTGAATTCTTCGGGCTTTGGAGGTGGAACATTTCATATCCAGTCGGCCCTATATCATGAGGGGATATAGGGCCGACCCCACCTTTAAGGGGGGCCATGGAGGCAGACCCCGACCCCCCCTATGACACTCCATAAAACCACCTTTAATCCTGTAAAATTTAATGAGGTTACTGATGACACTTAATGAGGCTACTGATTTAATGAGACTAGTCATTACAGAATATGATTAGTATTTATAGTATATGATTTATAATAGATTATATGATTATGATTACTCAAAACATAGACCTAATCATATACAATACAACAAAGACGACTACCAACTTCCTCATTAAAAATAGCCCGATGCTGACGGAGAACCTTTACAGCAGTCAACCGTGGAATACATGTACACCTGCCCCCACGAAGAATGTAGTCTTCGTACATAGTACATAGGTATGATGTCGACCAAGCTCACGAGGCGTTTGACCTGTCATCTTCAATCAGATGCCCCAAAAAATCACACGAGACAAGCCCATGGGGGAAATGTACCGGTGATTGATTTGATTATAAATTCAAGAAATTGCATTTAATTGTATTTATTAATTATAAGCGAACTGTATTATATAATTTATTTTCACCAGTAAACTTCCCTTCACACACTTTGAGGGGTTTCATATTTTAAATGTGAATAATTAGTGACTCTTACCTACCCTTGTGGGTGGTGTCTCCGTGTGCCCTAATGATTCATCCTAGACAGAAATAACTGGGCCAATAAATCTGAGCTAACAGACAAACCGAACTGTGGCACTTTCCTCCTGTTTTGCAAATTGCAGCAACAAATAGTGACTATATTCTTTCGTTGTAAATCATGCTGCTTTCTAGACCTTGCAGGAGGAAATGTGTTGTGGGAGGCCCGCTTGTAGGCTCAAAGTTTCACCATCGACACTTGCTGCCTTTGTTTACAATGGCGTCTCCTTCTCCCTCCCAGCTCTGGACACGTCCAGAAACGGTGGTTTTAATTCAAGAGAAATTACTTATTTAATATTTATTTTTTATTTTTATTTATATATACAAGAGTTCTTACATTCTTGTACAGCCACTAACACGCACTAGCCCGAAACACTAGCAGCGTTTCGGGCAGGTCCTTAATCCTAATATTCCCCGGAATATGACTTCGCCAAATCGTTTAACAACCAGGTACCCATTTTACTGATAGGTAAACAGAGGCTACAGTTAAGGATTGGCGCCCAGTAAATCTTCCCCGGCCAGGATACGAACCCAGGCCAAAGTGCTCGCGAAACGCCAGGCGAGTGTCTTACCATTACGCCCCGGGGCCTGCTATTTGATTATTGTTATTATTATTATTATTATTATATATATATATATATATATATATATATATATATATATATATATATATATATATATATATATATATATATATATATATATATATATATATATATATATTGTATATTTGACTAGTGATTATTATTGAATATAATATTAATAGCAGTAATTTCTTGATTGTGTCACCAGTTCTGAGACTAGAAAGTGTTTAGTGTAATATTAGTTAGAAACGATTGGGAACGACGTGTAGCCGAGCCGAGCACTATACCCCAGTTTGTGTAATCTTTTTATGACTATCTAAAGTATTTATTGACTACTTGAACTAATGCAAATTAACAGCATTTTATGGCTGTTACATTAGTTTTTATATTTGATGTGGGAATTTTCCACAGCCCATGACATCACCATAACAAGAGAAATGCTAAATAAAAATACTTGCATAATAGACAAAACTCAGGATGTAAGAAGATTACAAATTCTTGAAGCCATTCACATAAAAGCAGAACAACCCACCATAAATACCCAAACGACGGAACTATTCAGTCTACCCACCATGAGAGTAAGAACAGGCCGGAACACCAAGATGCCAACATAGACGACACTGCTCAACACAACGCCCATTACACCAGATTAATCTTTGGATGTGCTTCCTCCCTTTTTTCTGCTTTATTCGTCTCCATTTACGTCCCCGATTCGTTCCCCATTTATGTCCTATTCTTCCTACCTTTACGCCATACTCCTCACCATTTGTATTATTTACCTGACCCCTCTAATAGTATAAATACAATACACCCAGTGCAGTTCCTTTTATTCTCAATTACATAATTTATGGCCTCCTTCAGGGCATATAATTCTGTTTGCAATGTTGAGCACCCACTATTCATGCTCCAGTAAGCTTCATGGTTGGTAGTGTAAACTACTGCCCCAGCAGAACCTCTTTCTTGATCAACTGATCCGTCTGTGAAGATGTGAGTCGTTGTCGATCTTGAGATGGTTTCCATTTGTTGTTCTGTAACTGCTTTGAGCCTCTGCGAGTCACATCCTGATTTTTTAACTGGTAATCATTCAATGATTATCTTTAGACTCGATTCTTCCCATGGAGGAGGCTGCCGAAAGTTTTGATATGGTCTATCGTCTCCCTTGCTTTTAATGGTCCGTTTTAAGTCCACTTTTTCTAGAATCTTGACCAGAGTATCCGTCAATGCACTTGATCTATATTGAACGTTTCTGAAAGCGATCTGTGTAGCGGCGGTTCCAACAATTTTTGCTGTTATGGTGGCTATACTTTGTTTGATCCTATTTTCTAAAGCTGGTAAGCTGGTTTCCATTCTTAGATTCTCTCGACGCATCCATATAGGTGCTCCCAACATTGTTCTGAGGGCATCATTTTGAGACACTTCCAGTTTCTCCCACTGGTTATCAATAAGGGATGTAACATTTTGAGTACTGGTAGAGAAGCACCATCTCTAGGACTTGTCAGGGAGCGCAAAGCTGAGTTTCTGGCTTTAAAACGTTGCCGAAGATATTCAATTTCTTGATTCAATTTCAACTGGGCGTCTATTATGACTCCAAGGTATTGAACAGAGGTGACCCACTCAATTTCGTGTCCTTGTATTGCGAGTCTGATGTCTTGAGTCATCATTCATACCGACACTAAATCTTCGCTCAAGGCATTGTTATGCAGTCAGCACAGAGATAATATACAACTCATCACAGAAATCCTCCATATAGGAAATGAAGCACACACTCTAGGGCTGTCAATCACGCTAAATTGGACACCAAGTCAGATTGGCATAGATGGTAAAGAAAAGGCAGACTTACTAACAAAAATGGCCACTGCTCTACCTGGTGTACAGGTTAAAATACCTCCAAGTCTTTCACAGATTAAGGAGCAAATCAAGAAGAAAATTCTCTCAACTATCAAAAGTCGCTACAGAGCCAAAGTAGCGGAAGGAAGATCCACTGCGATGTTGCATGAACAAGCCACAGGGTACTACTCGTTCATGCATTGCAAAAAGATATCCATATCTTTTACTATACACAGACTCAGACTTGGTTACAAGTGCTGCCGGCAGGTAATAAACCCAATAATTAAAGAGTGTCATATCTGTGGAACAGAAGCAGAGGCGCCACTATTGCACTACTTACTGGAATGTGAAGCTACTGAAGCCCTGCGCATCAAACTCAACATTAATCCAACGACAGCAGCTGCATTAGATGCAAATTCTACAGCGACTAAAATTATTAAGAAAAGCAGTTGAAGAATAGGACACACTAGTGAACACTGTGCATCTACATCCGCCACCGAAATAATATTAATAAAACAAAACTAAAACCAGTGCGCTAAAACAGAAGCGAAAAAGAAACGAGGAAAAATGAGGAAACCCCACCTCCATTTATAACTTATAACATTTATAACTCCATTTATAAATTTATAACTTATTTTTTATAACTTTGACCCAAATATCACAGTAACAAGGTTATCGTGAATAACCGAACTCAATTACGGGCTCACCATAACCCGTGCTACTTGGACATTTCGTTCAGAGTAGCTGAACAACACCTGCAGTGTGGGTGGCACCATACACAACACCTGCAGTGTGGATGGCACCATACACAACACCTGCAGTGTGGGTGGCACCAGACACAACACCTGCACACACCTGCAATGAAGACACACATCACCCGCCAGAGAAATAATTTAAGGTTAAAGGCGAGAGGCGAAATGCAGGAAGAGTTACACCGGGAGACAGATGATCAGCTGACCTGACCCACCTGGTATACCACAACACCAGGCACCAGCTGACCTGACCCACCTGGTATACCACAACACCAGGCACCAGCTGACCTGACCCACCTGGTATACCACAACACCAGGCACCAGCTGACCTGACCCACCTGGTATACCACAACATCAGGCGCCAGCTGACCTGACCCACCTGGTATACCACAACACCAGACACCAGCTGACCTGACCCACCTGGTATACCACAACACCAGGCACCAGCTGACCTGACCCACCTGGCAGCCCTTAGGTCTCTGGTGATGCCAACGAGCGTGGAACCCAATTCTTTGAGAAATCCCGAGGCACTCCTTCCCCAGGGACCGAGCGTCTCAGACGCTATGGGAACAAAGGTGTATTGACTTTCCAACCGCCTGTTTTTTACTGATTTTGCTGTTTCTCTGTGGTTGGTTGGCCGCCTCACCTGCTTGATCAGACTGACGTGTATGTAGGTGCCTGCCAGGGTGGATACACATGTGTAGTCCCACACTATATATATATACATATATATGTGTGTATATCACGAAAATAAACACGTGATTAAGAATGTGACAATGTCAGACCACGGAGGAGAAATGAAACAGGAAATTTCCTTAAGTACTTTCGTATATTAAATACATCTTCAGAAGGTCATTCCTTGACCTTCTGAAGATGTATTTAATATACGAAAGTACTTAAGGAAATTTCCTGTTTCATTTCTCCTCCGTGGTCTGACATTGTCATACATATATATATATATATATATATATATATATATATATATATATATATATATATATATATATATATATATATATATATAAGGTGAAGAAAAAAGTGAATTACTATAGAATGTATTACACTTATTTATACAATTTGCACAACGTTTCGAACCTTTGAGGTTCAAAACGTTGAGGTTATATATATATATTTATATATATATATATATATATATATATATATATATATATATATATATATATATATATATATATAACCTAAATATATTTATATTTTTATATTAGAATTATTTTTATATATATTTGTATATATATATTAGGGTGAAAGACTGGAAGTCAGCCAGTCCACTGCTGCTTTCACACAAACTCAGCAGAATACGCTTGACATGATAAATATCTTACGGTAATATTTGTCTTCGGTGAACCACAGAACGGTAAGCCATTTTCTTACCAGACGGCCGTTAGCTAGAAACCCACATGCGCCTCTGTGCCGCTATCACAGCTGATCTCTCTGTGCACTTCACCGTTCACATCTCGCTGATTTACATTCACCACAAAAGTTCTTGCGTGCTTTATCCAAGCTGTTTTTCTCTTTGATATCACCCCGAGTAGCATATGAAAGTTCTCAAAGGCGTTTTAAATATTTGTGTTTTTTAAACCTTGTGTGCTTGTGTAATCTTACGGATCATTCACCGTCACTGTGAGACCATGCGTAAAGTCATTATGTTTCATGGTTTACGGCTATTTGTGTTTGAATAACTTTTATAGAATATTATAGAAAGTTATTGAATAACTTTATGTAATAATGTTTAGGCGGCTGCATCGGTGTAGCGTACACGCTCCTTCCACCTGTATCTTGACGCACTAGACGCACCCACTCCTCCTCCTCCTTCCCCTGATTATCTTTAATGGAGGTATCCTTCATCCTTCTCCTCCTCCTCCTCCATCGCTATAATCATACCCCCCCCTCTCCATCCTCCAATACTACAATCTCCCTATCCAACTGCATCACTATTAACCTTCTCTCTTACGTTTACTATCAATTTCCCTATCCTCCTCCTCCTCTTCCTCCTTCCCATCTCCACACTTCTCCCAATCAGCATCATCTCACCGCCCTCCCTAGCATCATTACCACCTCTTCACCGGCTGCCTATCATCACCACTCCCTCCCACCTTCACTCTATCATACCACTTAACCCTCTTTTGTCCCTAAGCCTGCTTCATAAACCTTTCACGTCTACCATAAAAACCCACAAACCCCAGTAAACACTAGCTAGAAGTGGGACTTTTCTTGCCAAGCTGTGAGGGAGGACCCTAGGGGCTCCATAGCCAGGCTGCCGCACACGCTTTGTCCTCTATTGTGCTGTCTGTGCTCGCACCGTGTAAGCCCTCTATGCAACTCCATAAAAACATATTTTTTGTATTTTTCTATGAATACACAACAGAACTGCAAAGGCGGATTTGTGAGCGAGTGTGGCTGCTGGCTCCGCGAGGGAGGATTCCCAGTGGGATGTATAGATTTACAAGGAGTACTTGGAGCGGCAAATTAATATTACAGAGGTTGCTTTACCAAGATTGTTTTAAAATAAGTTTATACTGTGCTTTCCCCACGCAGCCCACCCCAACCAACTTACAACGCATACACCACTTACATTGTAAGTGCAGTACAAGTAAATATGTCGTGAGGCCAGAATAAATTGCATATATAAATACACATGCATACGTACTGTACATCTTATATAGAAGTCCATTGTCAGAAATGGGAGCAGTGTAATCATTTTACCTTCCAATTAAAATAATTTTATTTGAGTGAACACGATATCTTTCAGTTTCTTAATTATTGTGATTGTCGACAGTTATGGTTTAAATTGCAGTGATGCTTGTTATCATCTTTAATTATCTGAACAAATTTTTGCCATTCGAATTTGTTATTAACATCTTTATTGACAAAATTAATATACAATTTTGTCAAATTGGAGTAATTCAATTATGTCTTATTGCAGTGAGTATGCTGCTCACATTGACCTCTACAAAGGACAGAAGCTCATACACAAGGCATACACAAGACAATAGGTCTAAATTGTATATTTAAACACATTCTTCATGAGGTTGCATATCTACATCAGATAGAATACATGCTTTAAGTTGTCAATTTTATAGTGCAACTTTTTATTGTTCACTGCAACACAACACAGGAACAGATTCATAAGAGAAGCAGCTGAAAAAAATGTATGAACTCCCAATTTTAGGATAAATTGTTAGGATGTCTTCCACAGTACCAGATTCCATTAAATAGTTATATAGTTGACTAGGAAGGTTCCCGGCAGTACCCAAGATAGTCTGTCTCTTCCTCAACCTCCATTCCACCCATCTTCTTTCCCCCTCTCCACACCTTCCCCCCTCTTCCCTAACATCCGGGGGACACGTCTGCGGTAGAAAATAATAATAAAAAACAAAATCCGAGTGCAGCTGTAGTACCCAGATCTCCCCCCTTTTATTCACCCTCCCTCAAACCTTTCCTCTTGGTCCTCCCTCTCCCCCTTTCTCTCAGAAACTTTATTATTAAGAAGCACTTACACAATTGTAATACGTCTCTCAGAAAATACTGTAGTATATTATTACGACTACTAAAACCTCTATGAGAAACACACCAAACATTTCACACTAGACTCCATTCAAAGCGCACCGGGTCTACATAAATGTTATTATTTCTTAAAGCATGTAACATTGGCTGATTTGCACTATTCCCTCTGCAAAGTTGAGTGAGCCTAGCCCCAAGCGTCTGGCCTACTATTTTGTACAGACAAACAGACATCGACTCTAAAGATATTGAGACTGTACTCTAGACTCTAAAAATTTTAGACCTACTGACAATAAAGATATTGAGGTCAGTAGGTCTAAAATCACTTACAGTTTCACACTGATCAACACACTGCTAAATTGAATGTTTAACAGTTTGTTACAGAGTTTACAGGTTGAATATTCTGGTTGTGGCTCAGTCTCTGCCAGATGTGTCTATAGCCAAGGTGGATTCGCGCAGTTGCTGCGTCACAGTGTGTGGCACGATTATTGAGCTGACCTTACAAATCCCAGTTATTACAAAAGTTGTCATAGCTTTTAATACGGCAGCTTTCAGGTCTTTGGGGATTTAATCATTCTTCTAAATTTGAAGTGATCTCTTTGATTTGTATGTTTTTAAAACTTGCATTAGAGTGTTCACTGTCACAATCTGAATTTTCTTTCCTGCAAACCTCATTGACCATTGAAGCTAAAAAGTCATGCTTTCTAATTCCAACATGGGATGGAATCCACACAAATGTTATATAAATGTTATTATCATTTACAAAAATCACATTTCATTTAAAATATAAGCTACGTCATGCATTGTGATATGATATTTTTAAGACTGCAGTGCGCTTTTAGTCACAAAAATCACGCCACCCCATCCAGTTTAAGGTACTCTATTGCTAGATAAATACCCAATAGCTGAGTTTGTATTGTGTCGTTCGGTGCTGTGTCGCCCAGTCGTTCAGTATCTGCATACTTGACATAATTATTTAATATGCTTTATATACCGCACATGTACAACCTGCTCTACCTGTAGTTAATTGCACAGAACCAACAGAATTTACCTAGTTTGAGATTTTGAAGATGAGTGTCAACAGGTCCTAGTGTTATGCATCACATGGTTACAGTGTTATAGATTTGCATTATACTGACGGATGTATAAATAAATAAATAAATAAATAAATATGTTTATTCAGGTAAGGTACATACATACAAGTGATGTTACATTAATGGATTGATATATAGATAGAGCTAGTACATACAATGCCTAAAGCCACTATTACGCAATGCGTTTCGGGCAATAATATAATATATAGAGACCTGCACAACTTTCTAAGGGGAAAATATAGTTACCAATTTTATCAGAATTAAAAGACAGGCAATTGCATAAGAATATTGGCACACAAACTGAGCCACACGCTGGAAGTTTTGTGTGGAGGATTGAGAGGAACAATCGCAGGTGTTGAGAATGGGTTTCAATTTACTTTGAATAATGCTGAGTGGAGCATTATTTTTCAAACTTTTGGCACAACACGTAGTATTAAGAAGCACTATTCTCTCATAAGCAGAGAGTAGTGTTAGTTCCTTTCTCATGATAACAATTGCAGGACAACCCATCTGTACTACATCTAGACCTTGTTATTGCTTACAAGCAAACTTAACAAGATGTAACATGAAGGCAAAATAAAAGCTAGGAGAATATTTTATGTTAATGCCAAATTCTTCTATGAGTATTTTGATCACTAGATCAGTTCTATTCCTTCAGTGTGTTTGCAACGATGGTGGAAAATGTCTATATAATTCTTCATACATCAAGTTGCCTTCTAAATATGTTAATTTAATAATGAATATTTACATATTTCAAAAGTCAACGCACATAAAAGCTCCTAAAAATTTATGTGAATTAATTTTGCTTTCCTGATAATTTCTCAGCAAATATAATATAAGTGAGTAACGAAGCAACTGCCCCTGTACAATATGCAGGCGGGGGAGAAACAGTGACCCAACTATAGATAGCCAAGCACGGCCACGCAACCCCTTATTCCAGCTCTACTGTCTCCGCCCCTCCCCTCGCTCTCTGTCCCTCCTCTGATTGATGATTGATGAAGATTAAGCCACCCAAAAGGTGGCACGGGCATGAATAGCACGTAAGTGGTGGCCCTTTGAGTATCATTAGCTGATACTGGAGATCTGTGGCACTGCACCCTACGGAGAGGTCGTGACCTCTCGTCCCTCCTCACTCTCCCTGCCCCACCTATACCCTCACCTCACCCCCTGCCCCATCTCCACCCTCACCCAACCCCCCCCCCCTGCCTCATCTCCACCCTTACCTCACTATGTCTGGCCTGCAGGACGAGGTGGAGCCCTAGGCTGAGGGTGCTGCCCACGGTACACTTGCCAGTAAATTATACAATGACTCCAGGAAGCGTGGGTAGGAACCGTGAAATTGACGGCAAGAACATGAATTAAACCAGTCGCAGTACCGAGCTACACGCGGGTAAAATAAAATAGTTCTCACACACCTTAGAACGTAGCCAACATGTTGTTTGTTTTCAGCGTGAAAAATGTACTAAGCAGATGATATACGACCTTCAATATTTGCTCTTAATACCCCATCAAAATCAATATTAGAAAGACATTTTAACCATTCTCTATATCTCTCCATGTCTCGCCTCAGCCCGTTGACAAGCGAAAAATTTGATTTTGCCTAACAAGAAGTGTATGAGCTTAGGCAAACCTATCTAACCTACTGAGGCGGTGGTTTTAATTGTATTAAAACACAGGATTTCAAAGCTATGATTGATAGCGTCAAAACTGAGCGCATTACGTGTGAGGACGCGCTGCCCTCACAGACACAAGGTGCAACACTGGACAAGCCAGAGAATGTCACAGTACAGGTGTCCGCTGCCTCCCACCACCGACATGTTGAGACAAGCTGCTCAACATGTCTCACTTGTACATATTAATTTGTCAATAATCATCAGTTTATGCCAACAATAATATATTTACCATAATATGTAATTAAACCGGAGTACATTTTACGTATGGCAGGTTTATCTGAAAACCAGATGTTTGTTCTGCTACAATCGTATAACCATCACGCTGTTGAGAACAAGAGCAGGACAAGAAAAACAAGCCGGCAGACATCCATACTGGCAGTAATTTTCTTGCACAAGGCAGGCAATAACGCAGAGCTGCTGCTCGTAAATTGCCGCCGCGACGCCCCGGGACTGAGAAGGAGCAACACGGGAGAAAAACAAGAGTCAAGTGTGGTACAAGTAGAGTGCGTAGAGTGTGGTACAAGTAGAGTGCGTAGAGTGTCAGTCAACACAACACTTCAGTACACTTACACGCACACTCTCACCAGCGACGGGTGTCCACAATAAATATGGAGGCTTTATTACCTTTGATATAAGAAGTATTCAATGTGTTACAGGAACTGTTTACGGTTAGCGGATGACATAATGATCTGAAGAAAACGTCGCCGGTATTAAGCAGACGACGGACCGGTGACGGACGGAGGAACATAAGAAGTTACTGGACGTCATATATACCTATTATACACAGGTAGACCATAACATATACATACAGCTCACAAGGAAGCTCCGTCAAGTCCTTGCAACTTTGAAGGCTTTCAATTTTTTTCCGAAAATGACTTAAACCATTTTCAACCCATTTTACTCATAAACAAACCAATAATTCTCGCAAAGTATTATAAGCCTTTCACTAAGCCTTTTCCTCACTAAACCAGACATGAACCACAAGAGTTCATTGTTGAAGAAGGCAAATTTTGCGGCCAAGTCTTCTGACCATTGTTGTCATGCACGTTAATACGGAGGTTGAAAGGTAAGTTGAGATACGCACTCTCAAGTGAGGATCACTGACACATTCCAGGCTGTCAACGCTGAGAGTCCTGAGGCAAGAGGCGAGTATAACATCCAGTTGATGCACTTTACCTCACATACTGTACCTTCTAGTACAGCAGTCAACGCTTTATATGGGCGTTAAGTAACTCCTCGTCAGCGTGTAAATGTTTATGTTGCTAAGAACCAGTTGAACGTTTCTGAATATTATATCAGTACGAAAATTGACTGAGTGATGCTAAAGGACTTAATCGAAGTGGCTATTTAACATGAAGAGAAACGAAAGTCATCGCCACATAATTTGAGTGCAAAAATAAATACAAACATGTTTACACTTGCGTAAATGCTTTTGTGCACAACCGACGAGACGAAGGTCATGCTTGACATCACTTACCAAGGACACACAATAAATGGCTTACATCGTGGCCGTTTTTTACGGAATTATAAACAGGGAAATACTTTGTTTAAATTCACTAGCAATAAAATATACACTAAATATTAGGGCATTAATGTAGGCGGTATTTCAACGGAACGTAATCATTTAACGTCGCCTTTGATAAGTTCTCAGCAGTCTTCCATGTAGGAAAGTTGATGGCAAGTTGCCTGAAATTGTGAAGGTCTGCTGTGGGTGGACCTTCTGCAGCATGACACACATGTTAACACCAGCAAGCCATGCAATACTAGAGTGACTGTGGGCTGGCAACGTCCAGGGCTGCTCAGGCAGGCCGTCCTCCTAAGGTTTCCCAACGTCAAAAAACTATCGTACTAAAGTGCCCTTATCCTAACCGACCAGAGGACCAAAAACAGAAAACGGGGCATATATGCCCTGTTTTTTAGCGACCGTCAATAAAAGGACCTTATTGGTTCCCGCTAACTTTTTCTAGTATGAAAATGTTTGGTGTTAGGTAGAGTATACGTCAAAATGTGACGTTTCATTAGGACAGGTTGACTCAAGATGCCATACTGTTGATATGCAACACACGGCTCAGTGTCACACACCAGAAAAGATTTGATACAGAGCTTGTTGGCAATCCACCACTGAGCTTTGTCTCTCCGCTTGTCATCTATGTATATGTTTCGGGGAAGTTCTCACCCCAACGAACATAAGGACATGACTTCTAAACAACAGGACGAGAAGAATCCTGTTCAAAGAAGAGTTCATTTCAAAGTTCATTCTCATGAAAAAAATTATTTGCAGGCTTATAGGATAAGCAGGTAGGATAACAGCTCTTGCTTGCAGTTTCATTAGGTACGTCATTTAAGAACCCTTATGAACCCCTAGTCTTAGTTAAAAAAAAAAAGACAGAAATAGGGCGGGAGTCTATGCATTAGACATCTGGGGGGTTATCAAGGCGGGGTCCAAGAGCTAACACCTCGATCCTGCAGGCACAAATAGTAAATATACATATAACCACGCTATCCTCGCCCTCCCCATCACAAACATATATATCTCTGCTCTCTTTCCGACGCACTCCCCCCTCCCCCCACCCCTCCATACCATACAAAGGGACCTCCGCTTCCCCAACAACGACAGCTAACACACAGGACCCCGCCTACCAGGTCGGCCTAACCCGCACATACAACACATCACCTCACACGACACACACCAGCTTCCGTCACCACATACGCGATCCCCCTTCCCTTAAAATTCCTCGTTGGATCACTCGTTCTCCTCTACACAAAACCCCCCTTTACCCACCCACGAATCTCCCCCCCCCCACCCCACAAACCCCCTACCTCACACAAAGGCACAACCGCTGCCGGCGAAAGCTTCAACCCCCTACCCGCTTCCACTATTAAGGGTGGCGGCATTGAAAGCTACGACCCAGACAGAGATACTGAACACTAAGCATTAAGGTAGATTAGAGTGACCATCACAGTGCTAAGCCCTTCATGGCTCGCCACACGCACCAAACGCAACCTCCACACTAATTTATAATGGTGAACGATAGACACGTGAACACAACAGACATTAATATAATGCCAGCAGAACGTTAACCAAATGATAGTGGCGTGGGATGGAGATATAGAGAGAGAGAGATGAGTAAGAGGAATATGGGAGAAGAATGACTGCTGGTGCAACCTCTCAGATGGTTCAATGTACCGCGATAGGAAGACAACGTGAGAGAGAGAGAGAGAGAGAGAGAGAGAGAGAGAGAGAGAGAGAGAGAGAGAGAGAGAGAGAGAGAGAGAGAGAGAGAGAGAGAGAGAGAGAGAGAGAGAGAGAGAGAGAGAGACAGCTCAAATTGAGCCTAAGCTCAACCACCGCAAGCACAACTAGCTGAGTACACACACACACACACACACAGAAGCAGAAACAAAGAGAGGGGAAAGAGACAGACAGACAAAAGTAAATTATAGAATATAATGCAACAGGGAAATGAGACAAAAGTAAAACTGCGAGAGAGGGTAGAAGGACTCCAGTCATGGGAGACTAGAAGAGACCGATGCTGCTGATGACAATAACGTCATCAATGATGACAAAGTGAAGTAACAGACAAACTAACTACAAACAATACCGAAACTGAGTAAAACTTGAAGATAAGGCCAACGATATTAATAATATAAGATTTATACCTCGCGAGATGAGGACACCAGATACCTTTGAATTGAGAGTGAGATATGACTAAAAGAACGAGGAATATACATAGAAGCTTCCGAATTTTGCTCTATAGTCAAGTGATAGCTGGGGGCCATTGGGCTGTGTGTGTGTGTGTGTGTGTGTGTGTGTGTGTGTGTGTGTGTGTGTGTGTGTGTGTGTGTGTGTGTGTGTGTGTGTGTGTGTGTGTGTGTGTGTCTGTCTGTACTCACCTAGTTGTGCTTACGGGGGTTGAGCTCTGGCTCTTTGGTCCCGCCTCTCAACCGTCAATCAACTGGTGTACAGGTTCTTGAGCCTACTGGGCTCTATCATATCTACAATTGAAACTGTGTATGGAGTCAGCCTCCACCACATCACTTCCTACTGCATTCCATTTGTCAACCACTCTGACACTAAAAAAGTTCTTTCTAATATCTCTGTGGCTCATTTGGGCACTCAGTTTCCACCTGTGTGTGTGTGTGTGCATGCGTTGCCAAGGCATGTGTCTGGTATAGGGGTGTAGGAGAGAGCTGTTAGCTGTCTTGTGCAAGTAGATGTAGGGAGATGGTGTGCATAACGACGATGGTTGGAGAAGGAGGTATGGATGGGTGGAGAGAGGGTGGAACGGGAAGTGTTGGAGACCAAAACACAGAAACAATGTTGGAGACAAGCGAAGGAGGCGTAATTAGTCATGTCAAGCTGTTGTTGGAAGATAAATTAAAGGGAAAGGGGGGAGAGGGGAAAGGATTCATCACCAGTGTTGGTGATATTCCATATGAGTACAGGAGAGCGAGTCTAAAGAAAATTATATTAAACACATAAACACTACATTGGAAAACTTACGAGCATAAAATAACATTAATTTAGCTAAACCGAAGCGTCCTTTGAAGCTCCAAAATCATCTGCGAGGAAAAGATAAAGCAAAAAATTAATTAAGTCATCGAGAACTGACATCCGGCGAATAAGGGCAAGTGAATTACCACAAATGTTGACACTAGAGGTACGAGTATCTTAGCGACTCGCACGTTGTGAACGTGTGCAGGTCATTGTTGACAGAAACAAAAGGGTGTCGTGTCTGGACCATTAGGGCTCGAAGGGGGGTAGAAATAGCCTCAGCTACTCTATCCCTTTGAGATGTATTTTTTCTTGTCTCACTAAAGATACTTGAACTTGAACTTGAACTTGAATTAGGGATCGAACACTGATCCCGCAGAACTAGAATGAATATTGCTATAGTAATATCATTGAAAGTGGACATAGCCAGATAACGAAGATTTATTTTTAACTAGATGGGACACAGAGCATCATTAAAAAAAAAAGATGAGAAATATTTATATTAAATTGGAACATATACATCATCTTAACGTATGTTAACGCATCCTTTCTTTCTCTCTCTCTCTGTCTTGTCAAGATTGGTGAAAATTGTTTTACGATATAGTTAACCTAACTGTAAGCTTCAGTTTAAGGTACGTTGACACATTCTGGTCACGTACTTGTCTGGAGCTACTGTAATGTCCCACAGGTGTTGACAGAGCACTAGTTACGATTTAGTCAAAATAATACTTTTATTTTGTATTTTTTTACGAAGTTCGAGCTGTTACCAGAGTCGCCTGGGGTTCTATATATGAGAGGACGCGTTCAATTGTCGAACAATGCTACTGACCACCACGTTCATGTTAAGCACATACCCCACTGTAATCACCGTGCAAAGTTGGTTCATGGTAGTCCGCAGCGTCTGATCTCCAACCTCAGACAGAACGGCAGACATTATATTTTATAGCTAAAGATAAGCACGGCGTCGCTTCATGGTGTTTGCTGTATCTCCACATGCTGCAATCAATCATTTTTATCAGTTTGAATTTGTTTTTATTCATGTAACTCTAGAATTTATAGAAGTCAAAAACGTTATATTTTATCAAATTTAAATAAGGTTAATGAGGTATAAATACACACAAAGGGATGATTTAGCTCAAGATATTCTCACCCCGTTGAGTACAACGTATTCACACACACACACACACACACACACACACACACACACACACACACACACACACACATATATATATATATATATATATATATATATATATATATATATATATATATATATATATATATATATATATATATATATATTAGTATATTTTGGTAGCAGTCTTTCCTGTAGACATATATTAATTATGTAGACATAATTATTAATCTTACTTTTTCGGTCATATTTAATAATATATATATATATATATATATATATATATATATATATATATATATATATATATATATATATATATATATATATATATATATATATATATATAGACACACATCACAAACAATAAGCAAATTACAGAACATTTTGAGTGATAAAAACATACATTTCTTCCTTTACACATGCAGTATGTTCCCAGACGTACACACAAATACTTTATGCTTTATCTGTACCTCCTTATATATACTACACGGCGAGAATAAAGCTGAAATACAGTTCTTATTTCTTAATCTAGTGTCATCAAGAGATATACAGTGAGTGAAGAGCTTCAACACTGAGAGTGTGCTTCATTATTATTCACTGCCATCGCTAACTTCATTTGCCAAGTTCCGCGATCGGCCTCATTAATATGCTCATCATTTCCCACAAAGCCATTTTACTTTATATGAAACGCATCCAAGTAGTATAGCCGTCCACACACGATATGTATTCATATGAAAATTAGGATTTATGTGATTTTCTGAAGTCCAAATTGCATATATATATATATATATATATATATATATATATATATATATATATATATATATATATATATATATATATATATATATATATATAATAAACCTATTACAGTCTTTACAAGGTATTTTGTAAATGACACAGTTATCACTACGAGGACTGTTTCTAACTAATATGTATATCAAAAAGCTTCAAGGCCTTGATAACATTTTCGAAGCCAGAAAATATGGTAAACATAACACATATTTTGGACGAATTTTTTCACTGCATATATTATTATAATATGTACAATGTGCTTTGCTACACACTTACAAAACTTATTGGTCTCAAGCTTTGTTATCCACTGAGTTTTTTTTTTTAAATTTGCCGTAGCAAAGCACATCGTACATATTATAATACTATATGTATTATATATAATAATATATATTTGCGTGATAACAGAACCTAGACTGAACACTGATTCCATTACCAGGCCATAATAGCCCCCCATGCACGTAGTAAGTGGTATACATGTGACATGGGACACACACAAGCAACAACTCACCTAACTCACTATGCTGCAGAATTATTACACAAGCATTAGATACACGTATCACAGTGTATTACGTCTCTTTGTGCGCTGTTGCTTTATCTGGTGTCCTGTTGGGGTATTGTGTCTTCTCGGGTGTTGTGGTTGTATTCCGTGAATTCCTGGTACTGTGGTCGTATTCTGTGACTTCATCTAGAGTTGTGGTTGTATTCTGTGGCTTCATTTGGTGTTGTGGTTGTATTTTGCCTTTATCTCATGTTGTATCGTATTCTATGAGTTTTATCTTGTGCATTACTGTCTCTAGGTTCGCTGCACTACCGACATCCTGTGAGCGTCGGGCCCACATTACGCGAGCCACAAATGGAACTATATTTCCGGGTATTAAGCAAGGAGCTATGGTACGAGCACGGCGACAATACCAACATCATTGTTCCTTTGTTCTGTACGTGGAGGATCAGCTCCATTACAGTCGCCCCGGTTGCTGGCTCTGTCGGGACTAAAAAGAATTAATTCAGCGCAAGAATCTATTTTTCTCCACTCGGACTCGGTGGCAGTTATTATTCTACCTGGCGTTACACAGCGCTGTGAGGAGGTGACATTACCGCTATGCCTCATGTATCTCATGCTGTGTGGATTAATTTTATCCAGCTATTCAAGGGTCTCTATCCAGCTATCTCAACGTTGTCAGACAATGTAAAGTCAGGTGAGTACACCTCCAGTGTACTTTACTCTCCCTGTATATTGCCTTATTATACCCAGTACATGACTTATTCATTACCTTGTAGCTTGATATACTTTCACATCAATTACTGAATTACTGACGATTAGTTTTAATAATGTCTACTACACGTCTTCCAGCCATCGCCTGAGGGAACACCATATTACCCAGACGCAAATAACACTTCAAAGTTCCATGTTGTCGGGACCAACTGACCATTACACTGCCCCTTAACTATATATCATTTGAAAATCAGTTAATTAACAGGTGGACAAAGGCCGTGGCACGCATATACGGAGTCTTCCACAGTTGGTTCTCGCTATTTATGTCAAGAATATTCGCTGTTGACAAAGGATTTATCACAAGTATATGAAATTTTACATATATATGTTTTGAGAAACTAACAACAAATATCTGGGCACTCACTAAATTTGAGTAGAAAGAAAATCGTAACTATTGTACAGCATTGACTGTTCACTAATATAGCACTGAATATTCAATGGTATAGCACCGACTATACAATAGTATAGCACTGACTATACAATAGTATAGCACTGACTATACAATAGTATAGCACTGACTATACAATAGTATAGCACTGACTATACAATAGTATAGCACTGACTATACAATAGTATAGCACTGACTATACAATAGTATAGCACTGACTATACAATAGTATAGCACTGACTATACAATAGTATAGCACTGACTATACAATAGTATAGCACTGACTATACAATAGTATAGCACTGACTATACAATAGTATAGCACTGACTAAACAACAGTATAGCACTGACTATACAATAGTATAGCACCGACTATACAATAGTATAGCACTGACTAAACAACAGTATAGCACTGACTATACAATAGTATAGCACCGACTATACAATAGTATAGCACTGACTAAACAACAGTATAGCACTGACTATACAATAGTATAGCACCGACTATACAATAGTATAGCACTGACTAAACAATAGTATAGCACTGACTATACAATAGTATAGCACTGACTAAACAACAGTATAGCACCGATTATAAAATAGTATAGCACCGATTATAAAATAGTATAGCACCGATTATAAAATAGTATAGCACCGACTATACAATATCCCAAAGATAACCCCCCCTCCCCCCCATGTTGCCCAGGTCGCCCCCCCCCCCCCCCCGAGAGCCTGAGCAAATGTTTTACCCCAGTAATTGAGTGCTCTGACCGGAGAGCGCCAGACCGTTGACACAGTATAAACATCAACTGCGTGTGCAGCCATTACAGTGTATATATATTACAGAAAGGCTCCGCTGTATGTGGTTAGCCATCCCTGGGATTGACTGCTGTAACACAGCTCATAATGGTGCGGGCTGGCAGGGGAATCAGTACGGAAAAGATTGTTTGTCTAGGAGACCGTTGTGGTGGACGAGGGCCGCTGTGAACGTGTGGGGGCGTTTGGGATATTAAACAACACTCCGGCAAGACGTGTTGACATGAAAGAGGGGAAAGTAAACTGTGGTGCGAGCCAGACGGGGTCAGTGTGAGTGAGGTGAGTGCGAGACGTGAATGTGAGTGAGGTGAGTGAAAGGTAAGGTGGGTGAGTGATGAGAATGACGTGCTTAACGTGCGGTAATTGGGGTGTGAGATTAATGAAATGTGAGGTGTGAGATGAGGAAGGGTAGTAATTTAATGTGGGAAGGAAATATGAGAGGGTAATTGCCTAGGTATAGGAGCAGGAGTAAAGAGAGCAGGGGTATTGGGGACCTCTTTAGGGCGGCGATCTGGGGAAGACGAGGATATGAAGGAGCTGGGGTGAAGGGGAGGGAGGCTAGGCCTGAAGGGGCATTGTGAGACTTTAAGAAGAACAAGTAAAGCGGTAAGGTTGGAGAGAGTTCAGAAGTAAGTCTGAGGAAGTCACAGTGCCATTGACGGAGCAGTGGTAGCACATTCTCCCCGCGCTTTGCATGTAATTTGTCCTGGGTTCCTATCCTGGTCAAGGAGGATTGACCAGGAGCGGATCTTGAACTGTTCACATCTATTCATGCAGCAGTAACTGGGTACTTGGTTTTCATTATTGAAGAACTAGTTTTCTCCAATTACCCACTAGTTTTCCCATGGTAAGATTTATCATGAGCTTCCGGCCAACTAAAAGGAGGCACAAATCATCTGTTCCTGTACCCACATGTGTGTGAGTGCAAAAAAAAGTGACTTACAACTGGTAATCCCTTTAGACCTCCGGCTCGGCCACAACCAATCAACATTTTGTTTGTAATGTCATCCACCAATTACCGTCAGAGTTGTGCTCTGCAGACCTGTATTGGCAATAGACCACTGGATGATAGTATGATAAAATACAAATATTGGCCATTTCTGATTATGATATTGGGATACATGATATTCACAATGTGAGTTTGTTTCTATCTTCATGTTTCTCTTCACTTCCACTAATTTCTCAAAACTGTTTGTTTTTAAGACAAACGACAAATTAACATAGTAAAATCATAGCTTGCGTACCATATTATGAACGTGTAGAGTGAACCGTGTTTGGGATATTGCAGAACAAATGTGAGTAGTGTTGGCTTGTATAATCTACTTTGAAAAGACAAACATAACTGCATTTTATCTCTATCGTGCCCATTTTCCACTCAAGTGGTACTATGAACACTTTGTACAGAATGAAGACGATGTCACACACACTGATGACTATCGTAACTCTTCTCTGTTCACCTGGTATGAGAACACAAATGAACAAACAAGATGCATGAATTACAATATAGTGGAAGTGTCTATAGGCTTCCACACCATCCTAACATAAAATCACAATTTTAATTAATAAACCAATTTATAAAAATCCTTACAAGTCTGGATGGACTGAATATGTGTACAGCTTACAATAAGTCATAATACATATATAGAAAATATATACCATAACATTTTAATAATGAAACTTAAATAACACTTTAAGTCTCAGTTGTATATAAGTCTCAGAAACTGAGACTTATATACAACATATATGTGTAGAAAGCTACAAACATGAGTCATTATATACCTCATAATATAAAAAAAATTTGTGATATAAAATTTCGGTAATATGAGCTGGATTTGCTAGCGAATTCCTCCAATTGTTATCCATTCATCCCTTACTCCCGTATTTGTCGACCTGACTAATTTGCCTTGACACACTTGCCTCTTTCTTCCTCCTTAGTACTTCACCGTATACCTCCTTATCCTCATCCCTCCTCATCCTGTCTCCTTATCCCTTATCCCGTCCCTCTATCCCATTCACGGAGACGAACTGTGACCCAGCAAAAAATGAAACTAAGATAAGAGATATATATACACATTCTATTAAACACAACAACATTGTGACTATTGTTACTTTTCTTATGGATATTTTCCATTCTACGTAAATACCTTCTACCAACTAGAGGATGAATAAACACTAAATCACTTATTTTTTAATCTGTATTACTCCTAACATTTCAAAATTACCTCCCTCACTGTGACTTAGCTTTCTGATGGGTGTTCTCTTTGCCCTGTTGCGTGCTTGACTGGTCATCTCAAACTGTTTTTTAAAGCTTGTTGTTTGAGTTTCATATGTGGATAACGCCAGAGGCTTTCTGCACAATAAGAAAATGGCAGTCCACCCACCTTTCCCTCTTTCTGTCCGGATCTAGTCATGCTATCGTATAATACCCTTAGGTAATTTTGTCAAGGTTTTCTCAGAAATAATGTTGTGTTGTTACAATGTATATTCATCCAGTTTATTTATTGTTTCTATTTTGCATTACAAGGAATTTATGCCAGCGATACGTATATTTATTTTAATAGTTCTTGCTTGTCTCTAGTTTTAATTTGTCCGTATATAAGACGATTTGCGAGTGTCTGGCAGCACTTCTATCAGGTTTTGTATGGTATTGTTAAAAACTATCGTAATATATCAAAAACTTCCAATAGTAACTACTTTGAGATTTTGTCTATTCCAACTGCCTTTCCTGCATTCAGTTCCTACTGTATCATCACGGTACACTACACCACTGTGTCGTGGTGTTTTGGCTTGGCGCTTTACCCATGATAGTTCCCTTCCCTTCTGTCGTGGTGTAGTGGTCTCAGACGTTTGCCTTGGAGTACCCAGTGCATAGGTTCGAATCTTCCTCATGGCTCCTACTGATTTTCTCACTGATACATCACGTTAATGAGATTTCTTTGTGCATAGGACAAAGAATTCATAGCATTTTACTGTATAAAGTCTAGGTACCACCAGAGAGCTATCAAGTGCACGTCTTACATCTAGACACCAGGAGTATCTAGTAAAATATTTCAGCATTATTCCCGGACCGAAATGTTAGTGTTTGTGGACTTTGCTCTCGCGGAGGTGGTAGCCGGACGACCATCAATAGCAATAAGAACCATAACGATATTTAATAGTGACTGTCAGGATATAAATTGTCCCTTGCTTGTGTGCAGTTGTATCGCAGGAGGTAACAAGACCGAGCCACAACCTACAAGCTGGGCATGACAGGAGAAAACAGAACAAGAGAACACATGAGGCTACACAACGAGGGGCACATGAGAGGGATGAGAACGTGGGGACACGCAGGACGATGAGAACAAGGAGACAAATTCTTGCGAGTGCGTAAAGAACATGATGAACGAGGCTTCAAATGAGGGAAACCATTACAATAGATGCGTTCATAAGGTCAAATATAACAAGGAGGAGACTACAACACTGCAGTCTCAATGTTTACGTCCTCGAGATACCTCGATCATCGAGAGATTCTGACCAAATCATTGGTGTTCCTTACCCTAAATATTATTATTTTTTTAAATAGTGTGAGCATTTAGGTGCTAGAACATACATAAGGAGCTAAGCAAGCGACACACTATAGAAACAATAAGTTTTTCCTAACGTCCTAAAAAAATGAGTAAAGTTGATATATTACTGGGTGAGTGCATGTCCCTAATAATGGAATTATATAACTTTCAAAAATGTATTTATGTGCACGTACTATGAACAAATAATTACTCAAGGTAAAGAACGATTTATATAGTTGGTGTGAACACGCATTTCTGTCCTCCGGCCACTCTCTCTCTGACGCACCTGCTGGAGTGTCGTCCCACCACCTCTACCTCACTCTCTTGTGTTCAGAAACATATACTTCTTTAGGCTTTAAACAATCAAGTTAATCTTATCCAAATTCTAATGAATATAATGGACAAGGGGTGGAACATCGCGTACAAAGTTTAATACCTTATTTCTATGCATTACTCGTCTTCTTCCCCCTAAGGCAATTACTGGAGAACCGTTAACATGGAATCGCTCAGTCTGTCTACGTTTCATCCTTCTTTGTTAGTGTAAGATGCGCACTCGCAGTAATAATTCTTTAATACCAACTTTCTAAGATTGTCACCGCTTGCGTCTAGTGACGTCATGAAACTCACCAGCCTACCCACTGGGCAACCCGCTCTCGCACTTGCTTATAGTCAATATCTTGCTTATGAATAAGTGCATATGTGACATACTAATTTATTGTGAATATTTGAGTTTACCTTGAAAAGCTGAATAGAAAACCACAACCTAACCTAAC
>NC_091170.1:32327005-32359505 GCF_040958095.1 Procambarus clarkii
ACAAACACACACACACACACACACACACACACACACACACACACACACACACACACACAAACACACACACACACACACACACACACACACACACACACACACACACACAAACACACAAACACACACACACACACACACACACACACACACACACACACACACACACACACACGACGTTAGAAGGAACTTTTTCAGTGTCAGAGTAGTAAACGGATGGAATGCATTAGGCAGTGATGTGGTGGAGGCTGACTCCATACACAGTTTCTAATGTAGATATGATAGATCCCAATAGGCTGAAGAATCTGTACACCAGTTGATTGACAGTTGAGAAGCGGGACCAAAGAGCCAAAGCTCAACCCCCACAAGCACAAATAGGTGAGTACACACACACACACACACACACACACACACACACACACACACACACACACACACACACACACACACACACACACACACACACACACACACACTTTCAGCGGTACCAGGCTCGTCCCGGAACTGAGAGAGTCCCCCACACTAAGACTGTATAAAGCGCTGATGGTCATGGCAAGTAGCGTAATATATTACTCTACATTTTTTTTAACTTAACTCTTCTTTCACAACTGCAGGGAACTAAGTCACTCGTAATGTTCCTAACCTAAAGTGACTGAAATGATTATACAACACAAGATTATGAATGTTACGTAAGAGATATTATGATTATTCAAAGTGTCAGGAGGAGGATGAAAGATGAGGGAGCAAGAAAGGATGAATGGGAACTAGGAGAATATAAGTGTGATTGAGTAAGAATATGAAGGAGTAGATAAAGGAAAAGAAGAAAACGGGAAACAGAAAAGAAAACGAAGATAATGTGAAGAGAATGAAGTATCAGAAAATAACGAAGAATCCTGAACATAAACCTGAGTGTGTATGGAGGTGAAGGTGATGATAATATCGCACTTATTCTTCACAGTGAAGGACCGACGGCTGCGTCATCCAGAACACCTCAGTACTCTACGGGACTGTCTCTACTAACACCTGTTATGTGCACCTATCATCACCAGTTAATCGCTACACGTATATACTGATAATCCAGAAAAATATTACTAAAATTATAACAGACGTGAAAACCACCATACAGCATACCAGCATTCATATATATGAAAAAAATAATTATTATTTTAGAGACAATGTGTCCAAAACGGAAAACGTATTGTCAGACTTATCAAGTGACCTAATCTACCTAGGACGAAAAATATCCGCGTTATGAAAATAAATCAATATATTAGGCCCCGACTGTTACCTGAGAACTATATAATAAAGGTGACAGGGAGAGAATCATTCCTGGTGTGAATGCAGGCTGAACACGACTCCTGCACCCCACACACTATTTACACCACACTGGACGATAAGACTTCCTAGGACCTGTTATGTCCCCTGTGCATGACTGTGGGTCGAGCTCTATATAACAGATGAATTAATGCAGGCAATGAGTCACAATAATGTGGCTAAAGTATGTTGACCACACCACACACTAGAAGGTGAAGGGACGACGACGTTTCGGAACGTCCTGGACCATTCTCAAGTCGACTTGACAATCACATAGGGTGAAAACAGACTTGAGAATAGTCCAGGACGGACCGAAACGTCGTCGTCCCTTCACCTTCTAGTGTGTGGTCAACAGATGAATTGATGTCACCCACTGTCTTCCATATATGTGGCAGTGGGGTCTGTGTCAACACTGAGAGGTGTAGTGTAGTGTTGTGTCAGCACAAAGCTCCAACTTACGCCTTATCCTCGCCACAACGCGTGCCAAAATCCCTTACCTGTGGAACATATTAGTCTCGTTAATACACGGCATCTTGAAAACAGATAAATAATTCAGTGTCAAAGTTTGGGTGTGTGAACTTTGATATGAAGTGTGTTTCTATATTTAAATATAAAATAATATAGTATTATAGTATAATTGTTCATCTGAGCACGCGGCCGTGTGTTTGTGTCAGTTGTGAGTGTACACACACACACACACACACGCACACACACACACACACACACACACACACACACACACACACACACACACACACACACACACACACACACACACACACACTGGTAGGATGCAAGAGATGAATGTTTGGGGTAACGAAGTGTTTCTTTGAAGATAAATTTAATTTGCCGTGTGTTTTGTGTCCCCCTGAGTGAGAAGGAACGAGCGCCATCTAAATAGGAAGAGGAAACAGAACATGAAAGCCAAACACGGCGAAAGAAACACGTTCACAGATTTATTATTTAGTTGAGAGAGAAACACAAGATAGAACTTGCATAATAGTGCTGGACACCTGAAATGTACTCTAGGAAACTTAAACAAAAAATCAAACTAGGTTTGAAATAACAAGCAAAAAAAATGGCATCTATATGGAAGAAAATATAATGTTAAATGGACAAAATATTGAGGTATTACAGCGTGTAGTAAGTGTAGTCTTGCTCAGTACAGTATCAAAGATATGAAACAAATTCATTACTCAGGAACACATGAAGAGTTAATGAGTTTTAATGATTAATAATGTTTTATCTGGCAGTGTAACAATAAGGTCATTGACAACAAAATTACAAATAAATATGAATTACAAAATATTACTAATGAAAAATTCTAAAGTATTTTTACTTAATAATACTGATAAATACCCAGTAAATAGTCTTGAGAGGAGACCAGCCTCTTCGAAATGAAAGGAATAGCCTATTAACCGGGAAGGAAACCTTCCGTCCCCCCCTCCCCATGTTTGAGATCCCTCAGCGCCATAGATATCTTGAGTAGTCTTGTGGGTCTAAGTTCCCCAGAGACTGGCATCGTCAAGCTGAGCCACCTTCATAGACTTGGGATTATCTAAGTTTGTGAATCGCTTGTGATAACATAAATTTCAATTCCAATTTTGTTCCAATCAAACATGTATACATAAAATGTATTTATTTTCTACAAAATTTCATCTCAACAAGCTTTATAACAAGTCTTTCATTGATACATTCTTCGGGCATTACTGCCTAACAACCCTGACCACCGCGCTCGTCAGGAAAATGTCTGTAGAGAGGAATTCCATGCGACATGCTGGAGGAGCGAGGCCCGTTCAACAATGGCCGTCACACCGGCGACCTAGGAGTGGACAGCTAGTCTGACGCTCCTCCGTCAAACCCATTGTGCCAGTGGCTCGTTACTCGAAATGAAGGATATGAAGGAGGGACACAGCCATGATGATGGACGAAGGGAGGGATCTGCTGAGATGTTACAAGATATTGGAGAAGGAGACTAAGAGCCATGTAAAGATAGGCGACCTGTTGCTCCAGTACACACGTAAACTGTAAACTTACGATACGCGTCACAACCGACCTTCTACAGCATGTCTGGGCTCATCATTAGATCAGGGTGTGCAACAACTTCAGAAATTATACCTGAACTATCGGGAATGGGGAGGAGGGACGAACACGAACGCACGCACATCGATGAACGGATGGATCAGCACGAACACGAAGGCACGGACACACGTGCGCACATAAGAGTTGCTCTAAAATAAAGTATAATGATAAGTAAAAATAAGCATAAGTGATTTTCAAAGCTGTGTGAATGGCTGTACCACACACTCAGGTCTGGAAAAGTGTTGGTGTAGAGCAGATCTAGAGAAGTGCAGGTATGGAACAGATCAGGGTAAGTGTTAATGTGGAGCAGGTCTAGAGAAGTGTTGGTGTGGAGTAAATCTAGAGCAGTGTACGTGTAGAACAGCTCTAGAGAAGTGAATGTATGAAGCAAGTCTGGAGAAGTGTAGGTGTGTAGCAGGTCTGGAGAAGTGTTGGTGTGGAGTAAATCTAGAGCAGTGAACGTGTAGAACAGCTCTAGAGAAGTGAATGTATGAAGCAAGTCTGGAGAAGTGCAGGTGTGGGAACAGGTCTGGAGGCTCTGATGTGTCTGCGAGGTCGCAGAGACAAATAACGGTCTCAGAATCAGATATCCATCCAATTACGTTCATTAGGATGGAATTGCTTGGACAGGTCGCGCTCTTAACTAGCAATTGCACAGCCCATGAACACGACCATATTTAAAGACGAGTACTGATATTCACTCGTTAGTGATTCACTGTGCTCTTTTTTGACCTGTTTTATGCATCAGTAACACCTCGTAAAGTACCAGAAGTAAATAGGAAGATTTATTTGGTGTAAGTGTCTAAATCTGTATAACTATATCTGTCTTGCTAATCTGTATGTAAACTTTGCATATTCTTTTAAATGTAAATAATTCGGGTCGATTTACATAATGTCTCTTTATTTTTACACGATTAAAGTTCTTTGCCATATTTGTATAATATATAAACAACATCTGCAGCCAAAAAGTCTCATTTGAATAATACCCCGAGAGGATTATGCATGACTATTTTATGTCTTGATACTACACTGTGAGGAATCTTAGACAAAATACCCCAAGAAACAGAGAGAGGGAGGGACTTAGCAAGAAGATGGAGCACAGCAGATATAGAAATACAGTAGTTAATCTCCCTCGATACTACTCGATATAGAACAACTCTCAATACCAGGCCCCTGACACTACTCTCATTTCCAGACCCCTGACACTACTCTCATATCCAGGCCTTGACACTACTCTCTCACTCCCAGCACCACCACATTTGTCCAACGTCTCCCTTACACTTGGCTTTCCTCTTATCATATACTGCTGTTTTGTAGATTTTGTTAACTTTTGGAAGGTTTGTGAGGAAGGGGGGGGGGGGAGAGAAAAGATGGGGGGGGGGGGTTGGCAGGGTGATTAAAGGATAATGACAGAGGACGAGACAGGGAAGAGGGAAGGATTGAGCTGGTAAGGGGTAAGAGTTGACAGGAAATGGTTGAGAGAGGACGGGGAGAGGACGGGGTACCGGAAGTGTGTGTGGGATGAGACAAGAGTGTAAATGTGTAGGAGGATGTGTAGAAGAGGGAAGAGACCTGGGGATAACATGCTAGGTTCCTGGAGTGGAGGAGAGAGGGATGAGATGAAGGAATGGACGGGGGTGTGAGAGGATCAAATGTAGGAGTGATAAGAAGAGTGCAAGAGAAGTAGGATGTAGCGAGAAGTAGTGCAAGCACAAGCGTAACTACACCAGAGTGGACAACTCAGCGAGTAATTTACTAAAGGTGGCATGTCTAGGTGAGGGTCGTAGGTGAGGGGTTGTAGGTGAGGGTCGTAGGTGAGGGGTGGTAGGTGAGGGGTTGTAGGTGAGGGGTTGTAGGTGAGGGGTTGTAGGTGAGGGTCGTAGGTGAGGGTCGTAGGTGAGGGTCGTAGGTGATGGGTTGTAGGTGAGGGTTGTAGGTGAGGGTCGTAGGTGAGGGGTTGTAGGTGAGGGGTTGTAGGTGAGGGTCGTAGGTGAGGGGTTGTAGATGAGGGTCGTACGTGAGGGGTTGTAGATGAGGGTCGTACGTGAGGGGTTGTAGGTGAGGGTCGTAGGTGAGGGGTTGTAGGTGAGGGTCGTAGGTGAGGGGTTGTAGGTGAGGGTCGTAGGTGAGGGGTTGTAGGTGAGGGGTTGAAGGTGAGGGGTTGTAGGTGAGGGTCGTAGGTGAGGGGTTGTAGATGAGGGTCGTACGTGAGGGGTTGTAGATGAGGGTCGTACGTGAGGGGTTGTAGGTGAGGGTCGTAGGTGAGGGGTTGTAGGTGAGGGGTTGTAGGTGAGGGGTTGTAGGTGAGGGTCGTAGGTGAGGGGTCGTAGGTGAGGGGTTGTAGGTGAGGTTCGTAGGTGAGGGGTTGTAGGTGAGGGTCGTAGGGGAGGGTCGTAGGTGAGGGGTTGTAGGCGAGGGTCGTAGGTGAGGGGTTGTAGGTGAGGGTCGTAGGTGAGGGGTCGTAGGTGAGGGGTTGTAGGTGAGGGTCATAGGTGAGGGGTTGTAGGTGAGGGTCGTAGGTGAGGGGTCGTAGGTGAGGGGTTGTAGGTGAGGGTCGTAGGTGAGGGGTCGTAGGTGAGGGGTTGTAGGTGAGGGTCATCGGTGAGGGGTTGTATCTGAGGGTCGTAGGTGAGGGGTTGTAGGTGAGGGTCATAGGTGAGGGTCGTTTACGAGGAGTGCTCCCACCTCTACAGGAGGAACTAATGGTGGGGGCTGAGGGCTGGCGGGCCCCAGACTTGACTGAGGCCGGGCTGGAGAGGTCGCTGCACAAGAGGAGGTGCAGGGAGCGACCTCCACTATATACTGAACTGTGCGGCGGAAGGCGAGCTAAGATATGGTGCACTTTCTGGCTTTAGGGAAGTTGCCGTAGGAACTGTGTTTGACCGTGTGAATAAAGTAGAGAGAGAGAGAGAGAGAGAGAGAGAGAGAGAGAGAGAGAGAGAGAGAGAGAGAGAGAGAGAGAGAGAGAGAGAGAGAGAGAGAGAGAGAGAGAGAGAGAGAGATCTTTATCTGACATTCTGAAAGTTTCTCTTTCTTCTCAAGAGACTGTTACAACGAGCGAGGAAACAGGTGACATGAAACTCTTGTGTGAGGGGATGATTACCACGCTCGTATCAAGTACCAGATTCTCTGTCATCCATTGTGTCATAAATACTGTAACGCTCTCGAGTCAAGTGCTTCAGGCACTGGAATATTCTTGTGTCAGGTATCTCATACAATACAATGACTGTGACTCAAATATCAAAGAAGAATAACGCCTAAATATTACATTAAAAAGAAGTTATTGCATGATAGTTATGATATGATAGTCTATGATAGTCTCCTGTAAGTCCCGTTTTGCGTAATGCTTTCAAGCACATATTGCATAAAGTGGTCATAAATTCAAACAATGGCCTAATCCGCTGTGGTTTACTGCAGCTAATATTGAAACAATACTACAGTAATGGTCCGGCACTACAGCTTCATGATTCAGAATGCCTAGAACAATGTAATGATTGTTCATAATACACCTGTCAGAGCAAGCACGCAAGCGTTGCAGGTTAATTAATGAACTCCTATTGTACGTTATTTGTCACACCAAAGAGCCTGGTATTTAATGTCAGAATCGGTGACATGTCAAAATATCATTGTCATGTCACCGTATATATATATATATATATATATATATATATATATATATATATATATATATATATATATATATATATATATATATATATATATATATATATATATATATATCTGGTTCTGAGCTGCTCTTTTCTGAGCATTTTTTGCTTAAATAATTTATTGCTCTACAATTTTCAATATGAATTATGAGAGAATATTACTTGGTCATAAAGGTGACTATAAATATTCTTGGCAAAGTCTACAGAGGGAAAACACTGGAGTTGAAAGACAGACCGGTCTCTGACCACGATAACTATAATCCATTTATATATAGCTCGGTGGAGGGGAGACGGGAGGAAGAACTGGTCACGAAAGTCGGATAATTAGTGGCTGTGGGGAGGGAGGTGCAGATAACACACCGGGCTGGGTGAGGCTGAAGCAAGTAAGGGAGCGAGGGGGAAGCAGATTGTGGGCGTTAAGGTTTTTAAGAGAGATTGCGGTTGGACGCGGCACAGAGACACATTATGTTGTGTTTGGAAATTGGAATGCCAAGTTGGAGTGGGAGGTTTGGAAATGAATGGGGGGGTGGGGAGGTGATGGGTGGGGAGGCTTGTGAGGCGTGAACGTGAGGGGATAGAAGAAATGGGGGCAAAGATGTGTATAAGTGAGGAGGTGAGAAGGCGTGGAAGTGAGAGTGGCATTGAGGATTGAGAAGTGAGAGGTGAGGAGTGGTAGTGAGTTGCGGGATGCGTGAAAAGTGATGGAGAGTGAGACTGTAGTCCACATAAACAGCCTCGCTCCTGTGCCAGGTAAGTCCACTACGGGCTCACCATAGCCCGTGCTACTTGGAACTTATGTTCTGAGTAGCTGAATCTAAAACAACAACAACAACAAGACAGTAGTCAAAGGGAGGGAGGGAGAGGAAGTGCTGACATAGGTAGAGCGGCGGGAGAAGGGAAGAGGTCACACTGAGAGTAGTAAGCCGGGAATGTTTTGAGGAACTGCGACTCTGTGGAAGAACAAAGTGGTGATTGTGAGAGATTAAAAGTTACTGTGAAGGGGGCTAAGAGGGGCAAGGAGGGTACTTAATTTGTCTACCACAGACGTGGCCATACATACATTTTCAATGCTACCAGTATATATAAATCTGTTAAACATGCAGCTCAGTGATTTATTGAACAATCAATCACAGAAGGTGATTGAATTACCAATTTACCAGAACACACTACTTGGCCTAATATGCAAGTCCCGATTTGCTTAATAGGTTGAGTGATTTTTGTTATTTAAAAAAAATCAAATTGATTTATTTGAATTAATATTATTATATCATATTAAGAACGTGAACTACTGACCTAGTTATGTTAGTTTAAGTTAGGTTTCCTAACTTAAACTATGGGATGGTGTTTACGCATCACCATAGGATAGTATGGTGATGCGTAAACACCATCCCATAGCTCTGTCCAGTGTAACAACTGAATATAAATAGGGTGAGAGGCAAGGTGATGCGCTAGTCAGAATGCTCATCATAAATATTGCATTTTTCCGTCCATTCCCAGGTGGCCGTGCTGAGTGGAGAGGCGCGCGCCGCGCTACATACAAACACCTCCTCTCACCCCACTATTCGCACCGAATTTCCAGCAACGCTCTCAGAGAAAGGAAAATGCCGAGGAGCAGAGAGAGTAGGAACATATAAGATAAAACAAACAAAAAGAGAAAGAAGGAGGAGGATGAATATAAGGACAAAGAGCAAAGATGCAAAGAGCAAAATGGTCTGAAGTTGCTTAGGAAAGTTTTCATACATAGAATAGAAGTTTAATATCAAATTTAAGGTATTTTTAAACTAATAATTGTTGAAATATGTTCCGAAGTGAAACTGGGGAGTGTGTCTTCCCCTCCTGCCCCCCCCCCTCATATACTCCAGTCTATTTAGCAAACATTTATGATGTGGTCAAGCAGTCGCTGCACTTTCAACTACATCACCAAAACTATGGATGGATAGAATTGAAAAAAAAATCGTAAAACTCAAAACAAATGTTTCCAATCAAATCAAAATTAAACTCCGCTCACGAATCAAGATTTACCACCAATTAACAGATAAATATAACCGGTAGATGAACATTCTGGTCATTAACTTCCAAGTAAAAACTTAATTAAGTCAAAACCTATATAAGAAAAACATAGAAATAGTTTCATTGTGGCGCCGACACAATTGCAGAGAATTGCAGAGACGAGTACCTGAGTTAAGATATACTTCCTTTATTCACATTTAAGTCTCTTACGAAAACGATGAGTTTAGAAAGCTCTTCAAAAGCGTATATGAAATAAATGGAGCCATAAGAATGCTAGAGGAAGCGGAGATCACCTATCCAGATGATGGTTTTTGGAATGTTTCTTAACCAGTAGACCATTTTCCATCGTCTCTAAAGCTCCTACTCCCTCTCACAGGACCACACACACTACAATCTCTCACAGGAACACACACACACTACAATCTCTCACAGGAACACACACACACTACAATCTCTCACAGGACCACAAGGAGCCGGTGGCTGAGTGGACAGCACGCTGTGCACGTAATCCTGTGGTCCAGGGTTCGATTCCCGACGCCGGCTAGAAACAATGGGCCAGTGTCTTTCATCGTGATGCCCCTGTTACCTAGCAGTAAATAGGTACCTGGGAGTTAGACAGCTGTTACGGGCTGCTTCCTGGGGGATGGGGGTGTGGGGGAAACAATTAGTTAGTAGCTAGTAACAGTTGAGAGGCGGGTCGAAATAGCAGAGCTGAACCATTGCAAGCGCAACTAGGTGAATATACAACTAGGTGAATACACTGTACAATCTCTCACAGGACCACATACTGTACAACTTCTCCCCCTGCACAGGATCACATCACACAGGACCATATAATATGTCCTGTGCAACAAGTGTTCATTAAATTAGAATAAAATATATCCCGGATCATACAGTGCCTAAACAAGATGTTAAACTAGCACGTCTTGCTTCCCATACAATGAAGGGAATATATTTTGAATGAATGTTTCCGTCGGAAGGAGAAAGAGTAGAAAAAAAGACGCACATGACTTTCGGGTAGACGACCACACAGGCTGAGGTGAGGCCAGCGTTTACAAGTTATGGAACGACTGTTGTAACAAAGTGTTTACCAAAGGAAAACTTGGAGCGTTAGTTTTTCCCTGTAAAGTGGAAATCTATGACCTGAATAGGTATGAAGCTTCGCAAGCCAAACTGGGCGGTTTTACAGAAAATTTGTTTTTAAAACAACAAGGAAATGTTCCAAACATTTTACATGAGAGACTCTCAGCCTCCCACTTCCCAGGTGTCAGCATGAACAATTTGTATTTACTTTTTTTTATAGTGTACAGGAGTTCCATGCTGTACTTGCCGCAGGGAGTGGTTGGTTGGCCCGCGGTGGCTCCACTCACAGCTGGGTGTAACTCGCTGTGGCTCCACCACCACTGAGGGTCTGCAGACAGCTGTGGCTCCACCACCACTGAGGGTCTGCAGACAGCTGTGGCTCCACCACCACTGAGAGTCTACAGACAGCTGTGGCTCCACCACCACTGAGGGTCTACAGACAGCTGTGGCTCCACCACCACTGAGGGTCTACAGACAGCTGTGGCTCCACCAACACTGAGGGTCTACAGACAGCTGTGGCTCCACCACCACTGAGGGTCTACAGACAGCTGTGGCTCCACCAACACTGAGGGTCTACAGACAGCTGTGGCTCCACCACCACTGAGGGTCTACAGACAGCTGTGGCTCCACCACCACTGAGGGTCTACAGACAGCTGTGGCTCCACCACCACTGAGAGTCTACAGACAGCTGTGGCTCCACCACCACTGAGGGTCTGCAGACAGCTGTGGCTCCACCACCACTGAGAGTCTACAGACAGCTGTGGCTCCACCACCACTGAGAGTCTACAGACAGCTGTGGCTCCACCACCACTGAGGGTCTGCAGACAGCTGTGGCTCCACCACCACTGAGAGTCTACAGACAGCTGTGGCTCCACCACCACTGAGACTCTACAGACAGCTGTGGCTCCACCACCACTGAGAGTCTACAGACAGCTGTGGCTCCACCACCACTGAGGGTCTGCAGACAGCTGTGGCTCCACCACCACTGAGAGTCTACAGACAGCTGTGGCTCCAGTAACTAAAGGTCTAAGATCAATGGTTAGCTATTATATATTACCTACCGGAGTAGTATTATCAATGAATGTAATAATAAAGTGATTGTAGCCCTGCTTTATCACACAAAGGGTGTGGCATAGTTATAGTTACTCTCCTACAATAATATTCTCACTAAGGAATAGTTTAATATTAGATAAAACAGCTTTGCCGTGTCTATAATTTCTCAAATGAATAGAGTAACTTAAATAAGACCGGAATCCTATTTAGAACAATACACGCCACTATAATGCAAACAAAAGTTCCTAAAGGGGCGAACAAATTTTTAACTTGTAAAATGTGAAATGGATTTTCAGCCGGAACTGGGAACCTCGCGTTCAGGAGCACGAGTTCAGCGTTACTCTTAACAGCCAGTACGGGAAATTAATATTTTAGATTTGGTGTTAACTAAGAGGGAGACACAAATAAATGCCATCGAAATACGGAGTGAGCTAGGGAACAGTGATGGCAGTGAAATCGGATTTAACGTAGAATGGAAAAGATGTATAAAAGAAAAAAAATCTGTTAAGGTGCCAGATTTCTGAAAAGTTGATTTTGATGAATTAAAGTTACTTGGCATGATAAACTTAACGTATTCTGCGAATGATGACAAAGTTAATCTCATGAATAAGAAACTTTCAATATGAAGAAATTGGCAAAACTTAATTTATAATATAATATATATAATATAATGAGAGATTGACAAAGCTTCATTTATATTCTTTAAACAAACGAAGGGTTAGGGGTGACATGATTGACGTGTTCAAGTGAGTATATGGGCATAACGAGGGGGATATTAATAAGGTTATAAATATATCAACACAAAACAAGAGCACAAAACTATAAATATAAATTGGATGAATTTAGATTTAGGAAATTCCTGGGTAAATACTGGGTTGGAAAAAATAGTTGTTTATTTGTGACACAGATTACCGGGTAACACATACGTGCGATCATTTGATTGTTTCAAGCGATTGTTTCTTGCGAACATTGAGTTAAGTTACAGTCAAGGAAAACAAATAAGAGTTTTGTGCCTGGACAAAGTGCGTGCAGTGGTGAGGACACTCAGAAGGTGTATGGCAGAACTTTATTTCACAGCTCTCGTAAATTCTGAATTATTATTTGGAAACATCTCTAATAATCAGGGGCATGACATTTGAGGATATGTAGACATAAAAAGGACCACAGCATAAGAGAAAATTATTATTTCATCCTAATTTAGCAAAAAGCTGCCATTCTGTGATTGTGATGCGCTCTTCATTAACAACTTTTATAGAGTGGAAAACAGCACAATTGATGAGAGTTCTTTGTCTGCCGTAATCAATCAATCATTTTTATGGGGGGGGGAGGGGCTGTGTTGGCATTACTATGAAAGGCAGGCTGGCCACACTGGCACTCCCTCCTGCTGAGTGGTGACCGGGGCCATGATTTACACATCCACTTACGAAACCTGTACATCTTTCAACAATTATGGCGGCTTTGTTGGCATTTATTAAACAGTTTATGACTTCCAAACCTCTACAAGGTTGTTTATAACAATAGTATTCCTAAACTGTAACGTTTCGAAGCTCGTAAACTGTTTAATTAATGCAAACGAAAGCCGCTATGATTGTTGAAAGATGTACTGGTTCCGTAAGCTCGAGGAGACCGGCCCCTGAAACCCCTTCCTTAACAGACCGTCGCATTTTGACGTATACTTTACCTAAGGCCAAAAATCGTCGTACTAGAAAATAGAGCGACTGGCGAAATTGACATACTGTCCCGTTTTCTGTTGTGGGTCCTCTGGTAGGTTAGAATGGAGGTCTTTACTACGACAATTTCTTGACGTTGGGAAACCTTAGGCGGACGGCCTGATTAAGGGACGTTTGAGAATGTTTCTTTGCATCTACCTGATGCCATTGTTTACCTAGCAGTTACATTAGCTACCTGTGAGTTAGTCGACTGTTGTGGTTGTATCTTTGATTTTCATACCTGACAGGCTTCCTGTCCCCGACAATGAAACCCAATAAATACGTTAGTAATTATCAAAGGACAGCACCAAGCCGGAAACACTACGTAGCAACTGAATGAACCTAATAGTGTGTATCAGTCCCCAATATACAAACACATGGCATTAGACACAACAGCATTGTGACTATTATTAATTTCCGTTTGGATATTTTTCATTCTACGCAAATATTTTCTACCATCTGGAGGATAAATAAACACTAGATCACTTAATCTTTCCATTTTTATTGTTAGAGAGAGAGAGAGAGAGAGAGAGAGAGAGAGAGAGAGAGAGAGAGAGAGAGAGAGAGAGAGAGAGAGAGAGAGAGAGAGAGAGAGAGAGAAAGAGAGAGAGAGAGATATGGGGAGATGGGGGGGGGGAGAGAGACAGGCTTTTGTGTGTGAGGACATACGACGGCTGGGATGAGCCATGGACAGAAGGTACCTGATTGAACTAGTCACAGTACTGTTCTTAAACCTTCCTGGAAAGAGGATTTGGCTTCTGGATAATCAGCAAATGAAAACTAAAGAGCTAGGGGTGTGTAGTGGGAAGACAGCTAGGGTGTGTGGTGGGAGAGAACTAGGGGGTATGTGATGGGGAGAGCTAGGGTGTGTGGTGGGGAAACAGCTATTGAATGTGGTGGAGAAAGAAATATGGTGTGTGTTGGGGAGGGAACTAGGGTGTGTGGTGGGAAAGACTTAGGGGTGTGTGGTCGACACGAAGGTAGGGTGGTGTGCTATATCCTACATTCCTCCCTAATGGATGCATCTTTGTGTATCCTTCACCTTCATTTCTCAGTTGTATTTCAGTTTATCTTTCACCCTTGCTCATCGGACGTAGTCCCTGTCAGATACATCCTGGGGGTATCTTTCACCCTGGCCCGACGGGTGTACTTGGGTCTATCATTCACTCTTCTGCCGTGCAGGCAACTGTTGATATGCGGCAGCTGCTGCAATTTTGACTTGTATAAAACCCGCACAGAAACTTGGAGCAATTTCTCATCACACAGCAACAAGTATTTTGACGACTTACATACTCGCCCACATTACCTCTCGCTGGTGGAAGGATTCTGACTGTATTTTAGACCTATCAATCTTGAGACATTTATTAATATATTAAAATGTTCCACAAGTGCTATAGTTTTCAGAACACCAGAATTACATACAAGATAATGAAATTATGATGCAAGTCGTAATAATAATTTAAATAAGATAAAGCATTTGGGTAAAGTCAACGTTCACTTGTTTCACTGGTAGGTGTTGCCAGAGGCGACACATATCCAGCATGGTGCAAGGATAGTCCAGATGACGTGTGTGTGTGTGTGTGTGTGTGTGTGTGTGTGTGTGTGTGTGTGTGTGTGTGTGTGTGTGTGTGTGTGTATTATGTCAGCGATTATTGCAGCACTGAGTAAACTGTCGGTGCATCATGTCCAAAACTTTACAAAGATTTACAGATTTACAAAGACGAGCAAAATTAAAAAAATTCCAGTCTCGTAAAAATGGAGCATACGAGAGTTGTTTTCACGTCCCAATAATATTCATATGAATGAAGGAGTTTGTAAACAGCGAAGTCAGCCGCTACGGACGTCCCAACAGGTCCTGAGAGCTGTCCTCATCCCAAACTAACTCATGTTTATTAACAGCTGCTAAACATGGTAAAAAATAACATGTGCAGATAACATTCAATGCCCAAATTCATTCATTCATACATCTTAACAATACAAAAAAAACACGAGAATGCATCACAATACAGTATACGAAAATACATAAGACAAATTACAAGGACTGGACCAGAATCAGGATACTAAAATAATTCCTTACACACATCTAGGGGTCCAAAGCTTAAGCTTCCTATAAAAATATAAATTGAATAAATAAAACGTCATTTAATTAAGAAGGAATCATTTTAAGTTCGTGCCAATCCTGACTGAGCGCCAGAGTTGAGAGGACACGTGAGACAGCAAGCTAAGTGACTCTTGATCACTGATATAATGGACCCAACCGGTTATTATGCTCGCTGAGTGCCACTCACATGCACCGTCTCTCTATCATAGCAATAAAAAGGATCAAACTATCAAACTTTTGTGATAAATGGCCCAAATTCATCCTTGTTACACTCAATGCCTTTTTCCTTCGATAAAATTCGAGTTCATTCAATCCTGCTAGTGTCATGTTTCCACATGTCATCCTGTCAGTGTCATGTTCCCACACGTCATCCTGTCAGTGTCATGTTCCCACATGTCATCCTGTCAGTGTCATGTTCCCTCACGTCAATCTGTCAGTGTCATGCTCCCACATGTCATCCTGTCAGTGTCATGTTCCCACATGTCATCCTGTCAGTGTCATGTTCCCACATGTCATCCTGTCAGTGTCATGTTCCCACATGTCATCCTGTCAGTGTCATGTTCCCACACGTCATCCTGTCAGTGTCATGTTCCCACACGTCATCCTGTCAGTGTCATGTTCCCACACGTCATCCTGTCAGTGTCATGTTCCCACATGTCATCCTGTCAGTGTCATGTTCCCACACGTCATCCTGTCAGTGTCATGTTCCCACATGTCATCCTGTCAGTGTCATGTTCCCACACGTCATCCTGTCAGTGTCATGCTCCCACACGTCATGCTGTCAGTGTCATGCTCCCACACGTCATGCTGTCAATGCACCGCCTGTCAAGTGTCAGTCTACTGGTTTACAGGTTCTTGAGCTTATTGAGTGTGTGCGCGCATGTGGATTTGCGTATGAGTATATAGATGCGTGAACTTGCGTGTAGGTACGCCTAAACTTGAGGATACAAAACAAACACTCAGACCATCATTTTACCTCAGATCTTGGGTAGTGGAGGAGGTGCAGGCCCGAGGCAATGTTACCCAGACTTTCCAATTAGGGATAACATCCTCAATTTAGCTGGCTTAATATGTGGAGCAGAAAAAGTCTGCTCCTGGGATAAACAAAAGTCTGACACTGGGAGGTACAGAAAGCCTGCCACGAAAATTATTTAAACGTTAAATTTCCCCGAGCTGAGGAACGCGAGGTCTGGTTGTAGCCGTAATCCAACGCTGGGTCAAGTTTGACTATTATATAATGTTCATCAGTTGACCTATTGAGGATTAAAAGCTTCAAGCACTTATTACTGGCTCAAAATTTGAGATTTTATAGAATTCATGATTAACCGTGGATAGATCAGGCAGGCGCACATATACAAGAAAACAGACTGACATGAAATCAAATAGACTGGCAGGAATATGCAATTAGACAGCCAAGCATAGAAACACATAGACAAGAAGTCCGAGAGACAGGTAAACGTTCAGACAGACAGACAGACAGACATATACAAAACATTTAGGAAAAATACAGTTTCCTAGCCATAATCCACGTTAGCCAACAAATGACAAAAAATAGTACAGTACTTATAAAAAAAAAGTTGTGATAGTGTGATGACTTATCTCTCCAAAAATGTGGATCGCCGTTCACGTAATACGAAGACAAACAACAAACAAAAGAACACCATTACAAAATATATACAGTGCACACACCACAGAATTTCGTTGTAAGCTTTCAAATGCATGCATCATACCACGAGCTCACTTCCATAACGGATGTGGGAGCTTAAAGAGCCTGATTGGATATTTCGGCCCCTTTGCTGTACAGGATATGGTGCTTAACGCTGATTGGATGGCGCTTAATGTACCAAGATCTAATGAAAATGGACAGTACCGGGATGTAGGATCAGGAGATTTACCAAATATAAGCTGATAGATTCTGCGTTATATGGATTACAAACTTTATTTTCCCGGGGTTGGTTGCGGGGGTATGCATGTATACAAAGGTATTCTTATATCTTACGGCTCTCTCCTCCAAGATGTAGAGAAGGGCTCCTCACATCTTATCGAATACTTACGCCTTCATAATTGCATGATGATTTATTTCCAAATATTGGCAATAACAATGTGCATGAATCTAACCCAAGAAGGGAGGAGGGAGGACAGGTCCAGGCTGAGGCGCAGGGCAACATAATGGCCTTAATAACGCGTCTCGGAGATGCTGTAGTCATGATTAATGGTCTCCTCCTCTCTCAATCACCGCCTGCTCCTCAGCACACGTAATCTGTTTCATTATGACATTATGTAAATACCTAAGATGGCGGGTTTTTATAGAGAAAGTGGATGACAAAGTTTAATTAAAGCTCAAACCAGACTAAATATCTCCGAGAGCATTTATGATGCTCCATTTAGCATTATCGTAAAATTATGTATAATGTATGTATATATATATATATATATATATATATATATATATATATATATATATATATATATATATATATATATATATATATATATATATATAAATTGATGTATGCGTTTCTCCCAAACATTCTCGTTTGCGAATATTTGTATATAAACTCGGTGGTGTATATATTCACGCGCTTTGGATCCTCTGACAATTTTTGTTACGTTATATTTGTTTTTACATTAAAGTGTAAACAAAAGTTTCTAAAAGATCATGTGGTCCCGGGGTAGATCCCGGGCGCCGGCGAGAAACAATGGGCAGAGTTTCTTTCACCCTATGCCCCTGTTACCTAGCAGTAAAATAGGTACCTGGGTGTTAGTCAGCTGTCACGGGCTGCTTCCTGGGGGTGGAGGCCTGGTCGAGGACCGGGCCGCGGGGACACTAAAAATGCCCCGAAATCATCTCAAGATAATCTCAAGATAACGATGTGAACGATGATTTGCGTGCCAGAGTGCAGTATGGTTGATACGGTAACACATAACTACGGTGACTTTACGACTGCAGATATATGTTCATGGACCAGGGGCCAGATTCACGAAACAGTTACGCAAGTACTTACGAACGTGTACATCTTTCCTCAATCTTTGATGGCTTTTGTTACATTTATTATACAGTTTCCAAGCATGAAAACTTCCCAATCAACTAATGTTATTGTTATAAACAGCCTCCTGGTGCTTCGGGGCTCATTAAGTGTTTAATAATTGCAAACAACGCCGCCAAAGATTGAGAAAAGATGTACAGGTTCGTAAGTGCTTGCGTAACTGCTTCGTGAATCTGGCCCCTGGTCTGGATCGCTCTCCCAGTATCTAAAAATATTTAGTGGACTCATCCAGTTTTAACGGAGTATAGCCATAACCTAATTGGGGGGATTTATTAAGTTAGATAGAAACTGATTAAATATCAATCCCTTCCCCCCCATGCACACACAAAAAAAGAACTCTTTTTTTCCCCTCTCCCTGAAGGAGTGGCCATTTACAGAAAATTACTGTAATTTGTAGATAAAAATGATATAAGGCCTTCAATTCAGAGTTTTAACTCTGCTGGCGTGCCTCTTAACAGAACTTCTAATATTAATCATCAGTTATACTTTCTAGTGTTCCGTCAGCATTATGTGATATACACAGGCGGAGGTAACCAAATATACTGTCATATGCTCCGACTCAACTATACACGCACACGCCCACATCCAACCTCTATACACGCACACGCCCACACTCGCGTGTAAACAAATGATGGGAGACGACGCGACCAAACTCAATAATAGAGGGATTCTCCAGACGGCTCCAATAAACAGTAAGTTATCCTTCACTTGAGCGAGTGAGTTTCTCCCTGGTAGGTGCTGGACAAGTTATGTAGGCAATTGTTTCTCCAAGCGGTCCCAAATACCAATGGTCACCATGTCGTAAACACTGACTCACTGTGATGTGGGGCAATTACATTCTTATCTTTGTAAATCACTTTCCAAAAATATCTTGCTTGCTCTTGCTATTAATTTGTTGCTCTTATACACATTCACACGGGTTGTACTAGCAACACGGATATTAAATGTGGTTGCTGTCAACACAATGTGCCCTCGCTCATTCAGACTACTGATATAATGAAAGTCCTTGATTTTCAATATATAGTGAAATTTGTCATTGTACAATGAAATTAATGTATTTAGTTTATGCATTATATATATTTTCATTACATTGAATATATATAATGCATAAACTAAGCGTACAGAAGATAGTGGCAGCTTAAAATTATTGCATTAATCACAGTACAAACATATATCATTGGTGACACATGTAAAGTTGACAGGTTTTAGAAAAGCCTTACACAAGGAGTCAATCTGAACACTACCCCACATTGCTAGTACTGGAGTACTCGGCACAAGCACGGAACCCTTAACAGAGGACGGTGGCGGCTTTACAGTCGTAGTTGATGTGGTTACATTCACTGAGTGCTTTTGAAAGAGGACAAAATTTTACACCCTACACACTCTGACTTTTGCAGCCCGTCCTCATAAACAAAGGCCAAAGTCCATTCCATCCACCCGCCAAACCCGTTGTTTGTGAATGAAAAACGGTTTACGCACGACTCACAACTGATGACGTCCGAACACTTCCGGAACAAGTGATTTACTTGTTCTTGTTCACTTATGTTCCAGCCCGTCCTCCAAACAAAGACCCAAAAGTGATTCCATGCACCCGCCAAACCCCCTGTTTATGAATGAAAAGCGGTTTACACACGACTCACAACTGCTGACGTTCGAACATATCCGGAACAAGTGTTTCACTGACGAATTTTGTTCGAATCACAACGCTATAAATGCTTCAACCACGTACTACAAATACAAATAATCGCCAACAGAACCTAAACACCTGACCTAACCTATCCTATGCCTATATATACACAATATGCTAATATATTATATTATTAATTTATACTTGAGAAAATTCCCGTTTTGAATAAACAGCAAGTTAAAATTTATGAATGCGTCTGTGGGGTTGACCGCTGGATGTAATGGACTTGAGTCGAGGACGGGTTGTATGTTCACATATCGCTTGTTTACATATGACGACTTTTGTTCGAACCACAACGCTGTAAATGCTTCACCCGCGTACTGCATATAAATAATCGGCAAAAGCACCTGAACACCTAACCTTACCAATGCCTAAGTATGCACAATATGCTAATATAAAATAATATTAATTCATATTTGAGAAAATTCCTATTTTGAATGAACAGCATGTTAAAATTGATGAATCTTTCCTTGGGGTCGACCGCTGGATGGAATGGACTTGGTCTGAGAACGGGTTGGATTTTTGCATGGTTTCGCTCAGCGATCCATGAGTATAACTTGTATTTAGATTAGATAAACTATTTTGTTGCCTCTCTTCTAGCGTGTCAGTCACTACTGCAGGACGAGAGTGAGGCTAGTATGTGGTGTGCCTTGTTGAAACTTAACTCAAGCGCTTTACTCGCAACAGGCAGGTCAAAAAGGACCCGACACAATGTTGGTTCAGTGCACTCAACAGAATTGCGTTTATTCAACACACACGTCCCTTTTGTGCTACTCTTATATAAAAATATTTGTTTAATTTAACGATAACAATGTTTGGGTCATTCTCGTAAAACAAATTTACCATTCTACATGTAAATATATGCCAGAAAGAAATCTTAAAAGTTAAATATTATAAGTCGTGTTATCCCAACCCCTTACACACAAAAATATACAGTGAACCTGATTGCTTGTTTTGAAGTTAGTCGCATTTCAGAAACTAAGAACTGTTTTTCATACATTAGCTTACTTCCAAGCCTGGGAGCTTTAGTGCTTTATTATGAGGTCAATATTTAATATATATATATACTATATTTAGTATGTCTACTATTGAGGGGAAATTGGGTAAACTTGTCACTGGAGTTCGATAAGGATGTGACCTGAGAAAGTTGTTCATGACATTTTCAGTTGACATTACCTCATCCAGGTGAGGTAGGTGGTAATCTGTCTCACCAGATGAAAACACACGTTCAATACGTCAATATTACCTCCTTTTAAAATTAAATAGCTGGCAATTTCGCTTTATTTATTATTAGCCTGAGTTAGCCTGGACTAGCCTGGTCCCGAGCCACCTACAAAGGTCAGGAGCCACCTACAAAGGTCCCGAGCTACCTACAAATGTCCCGAGCCACCTACAAATGTCCCGAGCCACCTACAAAGGTCCCGAGCCACCTACAAAGGTCCCGAGCCACCTACAATGTCTTGACTCATCTACAAAGAAGAAAATTAATAACCACAAAGACGAACTATCAGAGCAAATTTGTGCTTGTGATAATGAAAATAATGATAATGTCAAACTAAAGAAAACAAGTAATTTCTGTGATACATAAATGCCAAAAAGAAGCATTTTCATTATTATTATCGTAGGTATATCCTCCTGTATGAAGCTACATTACACTATAATACAGGGGCGGGGAACCTGCGGCCTTATGCCCGCATGCGGGATTGACTGTATGGTACTGTGGACCTCGAACAACATTTTAGATGTATTCAAGAATCCAGGAATGAATATAGTAATTGTAAAGCTGCAAATATTGCATGCCGGCAGGTCAGAGGGCCATGTAATGACTGGACATTGGATAATGTAGTGTGTGAGAGATCACAGCCCAGTTCCTGCTCACAGAGTTTACACATGGCGTGCTCAGGAATGTGATTCGTGAGAACAGCCCTCTGCACGCACCAGTCTTTCACTCCAACTAACAAATAACTGTATTGCCACTAACAAATGACTGGTATTGTAACTAACTAGTGACTGTATTGAATCGAGTTCTTTCCTCTGTCGTTGCGAGAAAATAATGATCCTGGCATTCAGATGTTCTATTGTTCCGACTTATTGATTTTTTCATCATTTCACGAGTAGGTCAAATTGTTATGATCGACCTGGCCAATGTTGCAGCTAGATAATACCAGGGAAAAAATGCCTCAGGCTGTACAAATCAAATTACATAGAATAGACGTTTATAACAGAAAACTTGATCAAGCAGTGAAATGCTTTATACAAAATGAACGAGAAAATCAACAGTGGAAGTGTACTATACGCAGGGTGAACATTAGTGAAAATTAATACGTGCACTGGAATTATTTAACAATTGTAATTCGTTCATGAATATGAAATTGCCTTTCAAAACTTATTCATATAGATCAGATTCAGATTTATATATTTGACGGAAATCTTTTAATTCAGTGTAAATTATTCGTTGATGAAACAAATACTCGGGTCACGAGTCAGTTCATGTGCTGGGAATACTCGGGTCACGAGTCAGTTCATGTGCTGGGAATACTCGGGTCACGAGTCAGTTCATGTGCTGGGAATACTCGGGTCACAAGCCAGTTCATGTGCTGGGAATACTCGGGTCCCAAGCCAGTTCATGTGCTGGGAATACTCGGGTCACAAGCCAGTTCATGTGCTGGGAATACTCGGGTCCCGAGCCAGTTCATGTGCTGGGAATACTCGGGTCCCAAGCCAGTTCATGTGCTGGGAATACTCGGGGTCATGAGCCAGTTCATGTGCTGGGAATACTCGGGTCCCGAGCCAGTTCATGAGCTGGGAATCGTATTTCACGGTGAAATTTAAATTGTCCGGATAAATTTACATGTAATGATGACAAGTAAATATTAATTTGCAATCCGCTAAAAAATCAACATGTAACATTGGATTTGAAATTCTAATTTTGAAAGTAAGATAATAATAGAATTGAATAGTTAGGTCTATGTTTGAATTGGTTATTTGGCTTGCTAGGTGTTGTAAATAGGTCAGGTTAGCAAGATTGATTAGCATTTATATGGGTTTAATTAAGGTCAGGAAGTGAGTGAAGCGCATATAAAGCTTTCGAACTTTAGATTTGAAAGTTCGAAGATTCGAACTTCATTAACTTAGGAAAAGTAGAAATATGATTTTTCCCACTGTTACTATGTCAGTTAGCTATGTACCACCTCTGGTGCCAATGTGGGGACCCATAGCCTCGGAGAAGAAAATAAAAAGTATTCAGAGAAGACCTTGTGGTTTCTCACTGAACACTAATATTATCTTCTCCTACCACCCCCATTCTTTTGTATGTACACACATATATATTTACTTTATTTGAACTTTGTTACAAAAAAGGAGTTACATATGGGTTACAAAGATGGTTATCATAGGTTGTCGAGTTCCTCCAGCTCCTCAGATGGCGGGCAGGAACCCTGGATGCAGTGCGCATTTTCCCTCTGTATCGCCACACAGAGGCGCTGGAAAAGAAAGCTTGCAGCTCTAGGGTCCCTTGTCGTTTCAATGAGCCTAGAACCCAGTTCCTTCAAAAAACTGGTAGCACTTTTACCCCAGGCGCCGAGTGTCTCAGAAGCAATGGGGACAAAATTGTAGTGGTGATCCAGTTCTCTATACATACGGGATTTGGCCCGGGATTTTATATATATATTACGGGATTTTATATATATATATATATATATATATATATATATATATATATATATATATATATATATATATATATATATATATATATATATAAAAGTATTGATATATATACTTTTTTTTATACATAACACGCCGCTTTCCAGGAGCGTTACTAGTACTAAGAATTAACACTAGTCTACTACACGTTTGACAATTACAGATCCACACTTTATTGAGTTTATAAAAACTCAGTTTCTTGATAACATGAACTACAGAATAGTTAGATATCAGTCCCTTCATACAAAATAGACAAACCAAACAGATCAAGCGACTAACAACACAAACCCATTGAGAGATAAACAAGCGGTGAAAGTAAAAGGGCCCCATCACCCTTAAATATTAGGTGCAGAGGCTGGTTCCTGAGGAACAGATGAGGTGATTACCAAACACCCGGAGGAAATAAGTATACACGCTCAGCGTCTGTCTGTGAGAGGATGTGAGGGGGGGCCATGTTGGTACAGGTGTGCTGTAAAGGGGTGTTATCTGCAGGTGTGCTGTAAAGGGGTGTTATCTGCAGGTGTGTTGTAAAGGGATGTTACCTGCAAGTGTGTTGTAAAGGGATGTTACCTGCAAGTGTGTTGTAAAGGGGTGTTACCTGCAGGTGTGTTGTAAAGTGTTTTTTTTTTTTTTTTTTTTTTTTTTATATATATATACCACAGACGTGGCCACACATTTACAATGCTAACCAGCATATATACATTTTCTTCTGTCCTCCATGGACAGGGTTAGAGAAGTGTTAAACATACAGTTCAAGGGTTTATTGAACACTCAACCACAGAAGGTGATTCGGTGCTTTTAAAATGCTAAGCTAACCTACATACGTAAATACATAGATACACAGATTTACGTAAAGTGGTGTTACCTGCAGGTGTGTTGTGGGATATAGTATTTAGATGTGTTAACTGAGGAGTGTTTACTCGAGGGATGTGTTGTTAAAGAGTTATGGCGTCTGGGGTGTGCTGTTGAGAGGCATGTTTCTTGGTGTAGGAAGGTGCAGGTTAAGTTGTCGAGGGATGTGTTGAGTGGCGTATACAGTTGCAGGTATGCTGGTGATACAGCCAATTATCATAAATAATGGCCAAATGCTAGTTAATTCAGTCACTAAACCTCTGTTTATGAATGAAAAAACACTTCTCACATGGCTTGAAACTAATTACACTTGAGCTATTCTTGAAATGTGCTTCGCTCTCTTCTTCCTGTGTTCGAGTCGCACCTCTCTAAATACTACTCCCACGTACTGCAAAGTTAACATATCAACAAATATTAGTTTGCATTCGATAACATATAACTTTTGACTACTCAGTACGTTAAAAGTGACGAATGCATCTTTAGATTTGGCCGCACGTTGTATGACCATAACATAACGATGGGTTGTGATAAGTGCGCGGTCGAGGGGAATGTTGTGGATTTGTATATTGTTGTGGGATATTTTCTCTGGGGGGTGCGTGGTTGAGGTATATATTGCTGAGCGCGTGGTGTTGAAAGACATGTTAAATGGAGCTATGTGTTGTTGCGGGACATCTTGGTTCGTGGTGTTATTATAGTCTGTTGAAGAACAACCTCTCTAGCAGTACGCTGTACATATATATATATATATATATATATATATATATATATATATATATATATATATATATATATATATATATATATATATATATATTGTTGAGTACAAGTATACTGTTGACGGCTATATTGTCAAGAATATGTCGTTGCCGGTTATATTGTAAATAGTAGATAGAATGCTTTCAGAATCATGTGAACAGATTGGCTATAGGCGTGCTTTCACAATGACAGTATTGCAATAGTATAAAAGAGGAACTGAAAGAGCTTATAACAGGAGAGGAAAGACTAGAGTAAATCATTTTGTGAAGACCCCCCTCCCCCCCGGGGCAATCCCATCTGGGCTAGAGTTTTGTTAAGTCTGAGATTATCAAAGGCAGACTTAATATCTGAAGATTAATTTTTTGGGTAGGAAGTTAAAGGAATCTTGAAGCCAAGCTGAGGAATCCTTCGTCATCATCTTACTGGGAAAGTTAGAAGCAAAAGTTTGAGATAAAAGACTGGCTTCCAGTGATTTTGAAATCGATAAGTCATTTAGTGAGATAAATGGAGGTTTGAAGGAGGTTTTTTTATTTATTTAAATGTATTTATCATAAATTTTTTTTGTTATTAACAATCCAGAATCTTTATTAAATTATTTTGCTATTTTTCTCTGAAATTAGTTATGCAATCTAGTAACTAATTTGTAGGTTTCTTGTATGTGTGTAAAATGCATGTTCGAGTTGATTTTGAGGCATATTACTTTTTAAAGGCCATTTTAATTTTGTTTATTGTTAATTGCAAAACAATCGAACGAATTAAGTGAATTCACTTTTTTAGATGATTCTGTTTGTGACTTATAGAAGCACTAAGACCTTCTTTCACCCTATGGCATGAAAATCAAAAGCCACGAAGGGCCTCTTGTCGGCCCGACCAAAGTTAAATAATATTTCACCACAACATACCATCACCTGACACACAATAACAAAACTTAAAATCATCCAACTCAGTTTTGGAATTGGCTTTCCTTAAGATAGCGATACACGATATTTTATTTAATATTAAAATTATCCTATCTAAATATCAAGTGTGAGTACTCAATTACTTGGGATATATTTTTATTACACTTTATAAAATTAAAGAAATCGAGACATAATACATAAAAACAGCAATGATCAATATTAACTATGTATTGACTAATTTAAGATAAAAATAATAATAATAAATATTTTAAGTAGAATAAATAATTTTGCGCTCATTGTAATATTATGTCTACTTAACATTATTCATCTTTTTTTTATTCAAAAAATTATGTAACCTTCACAACCTATGCCTATGCTATGTTGTTTAGCAAACATGTGACTACATATTTTTTGTTCTATCATTGTTAATTAGTTTGTATCACTAAACACAAGTCAAATGATGTTATCATTATACGGCTCATTATTGGGATAAAGGCGTTATCTTTTATGCCCACTTAAAATATTATCTTCTGCTGAACAGAAGCTAACAGCATATGTACTGAGGATAGCAGATGGCAGCGTTTGAGGCAGCAACAACGTCTCTTTCTAGGCGATTAACAATGCATAAACAACAGACAACAGGGCTCCATCAAGGAACATATAAACTACTCTCTCAACCAGACCATCACCAGAGAAATCTTAACAAGCAACACAGAAATCATCAATAGATACAGCGATAGCAGGAGACTAGACATCAGCGAGGCCCTACACATCAAAACGTCAACACCAGCAATCAACAGCCAATTAACACATAACTATATTCTACCCACTTCAAGACCCTGAACAACACAGAAGCAGCAAGAGCAATATAGCAATATATAGCAATATATAGCAATATATAGCAATATATAGCAATATATAGCAATATAGAAGCAGCAAATATGCAATATACCCATTATTTCCTGTTCTGTCTTTTGTCACCTCACCCAAAAACATTTGTATATCACCTCACCCAAAAACGAATATAAGCATGAAATTATATATATATATATATATATATATATATATATATATATATATATATATATATATATATATATATATATATATATGTATATATAAAATATAATATAATGACAGATATATAATGATAAGATTATATTTAGTCCTTAACATAATTTAGAACGCATGTAAACTCTCAGTGTATATAAACCAATAAACAAAATATACATCGCTTGGTATATATCTCTCATATGCAGCGACCACGAATCAGCACTTGTATACATACATATTAAAATATTCATGCTAATTGGTTAATTTAAAGTTCGAAGTAAGTGTTTGAACAGCAAGTTCCACCTATTAATGTTCACGAGTTCAGAAGACCTGATCTTTTTTCTAAGAACGAATACGTAGTCTACTCATCATTATAGCCTCTCAAAAATATAAAATTAAGATATACATATTGTTCTTGACGAAACAAACATTTATGCCCAATACGAAGGCTCTCCAACAGCTCTGGGTAACAACTTCCCTAGATATATAGGACGTGTATTATGTACTTGACTGGATCACAATATTTATTTATTTATTTATATACAAGAAGGTACATTGGGTTAGAGAGAATACATAGCACAGTATTTACAATCTTGTAAAGCCACTAGTACGCTCAGCGTTTCGGGCAGAAACATAAATAAATTCAAAAGCTTTGGAATACGAAAAACAAATATTGATAAAGAGAACGTTGAGAACTAGGCAAGAAGTCTCCGGTGTAACAAGAATGAAGCAGGACCTTGTGCTGATAAGATTAAGAAAATTACCCGTGCAAGAGTCGGCGCCGAAGACCCTAGATTTATGGCGGGAGGAGATGTGGCGCTCTGATTTATTGCCGCGAGTTTCTTAGTGGATAAAATATAAGAAACTAATGAAGGAGCAGGGACGACCGACACGTTTGTGGAACACCGAGTCGCTTTGTTATGTTGGTTATCGTGTTGATCATATGAAAGAAAATTATGTAAACAGGTCACATGAGAAACAAAAGGAGAATGAAAACAGGAGCCACGAGCCGTGACAATACAGGAGCCACGAGCCGTGACAAAACAGGAGCCACGAGCCGTGACAAGACAGGAGCCACGAGCCGTGACAAGACAGGAGCCACGAGCCGTGACAAGACAGGAGCCACGAGCCGTGACAAGACAGGAGCCACGAGCCATGATAAGACAGGAGCCACGAGCCGTGACAAGACAGGAGCCACGAGCCATGATAAGACAGGAGCCGTGACAATACAGGAGCCACGAGCCGTGACAAGACAGGAGCCACGAGCCGTGACAAGACAGGAGCCACGAGCCGTGACAAGACAGGAGCCACGAGCCGTGACAAGACAGGAGCCACGAGCCGTGACAAGACAGGAGCCACGAGCCGTGACAAGACAGGAGCCACGAGCCGTGACAAGACAGGAGCCACGAGCCGTGACAAGACAGGAGCCACGAGCCGTGACAAGACAGGAGCCACGAGCCGTGACAAGACAGGAGCCACGAGCCATGATAAGACAGGAGCCACGAGCCATGATAAGGGCATCAATAATACACACGCTGCAGACCCGTGCTTGCGTGAAGTGTTTATCTGGAGTCCTCAACGTGGACAGCAATGCTCATAAATAACCTCCGAGAAAGGCTCATCACAAATTTAATCACTACTGGAGAGTTGGATCACTACGCAAAAGTCAAGCTTAACTCGGTAGTAAAAATTCCCACCAAAGCTCCAGTTTCCCGGACGCCTCGAGAATGGATTTCCATATTTCCAATATCGGACAGGTTCAGATGTTAGTGAAATGACCCGAGTTTGTCTCCCACTGTTTCTCCACCTACTCTCTTCATTTACAATGGTGATGAAAGCTGTATTTTGCACTTTACGAACTGTTTTCGAGAGATATTTCCATTTTTGATGTTGATAAGCAATCTTCTTATTTCTACAGGGATGACTGTGTCACTTTTGTAATGCTGAATTTTGAATAGGAACAGCATTCAACAATATTGGTTTCTTTACCAGAGGCAGTGATAGTGTTCCTTTCAAGAGGCCACACAATAAAAAGTCAGTATTTATTTAATGTTCACGTTTTCTTCTGAGGTTTGATTTACCTGTTCTGAGATTTATATTTCACTTCAAACTTTAGGGAAATCAAAGTGTACAAATAAGTATTTTTTAAATGTAGGAAGAGAAGAATGAAGGGCATAGTTGGAATCTAGAGACAACTGAATAACAGTGCTGTCAGGAAAAAAAAAAACTTCAGTGCTTGAAGTTTATGAGCTTGTGATACGTGGACTGGGACAGTCAGGATACGTGGGTGAAGCTAATTCAATACACAATTTTGAAAATATGATAGAAAAAATACAGGAACTGATTCATTACAATGAGCTAAGTACATTTGGATGGCATGGTTAGAACTTGATATCTACTGTGGAAAACATATCTAAGTAACTACATCTAGAGGAGTACTTCTAGGTTAGTACACACGCACACTGACAAAAAATTCATTCTATATTCACTGTTTTATGGCTTATTTACAGTTTTCGTTTATCAGCTTAGAAAGCAGAAAGGGGGAAAGTTCAACATACTGAAAAACATAATCTGTATACATCTATTAGAAAGGAATCTCAGAATTCAAGACGAACTTGCGGTTGGAGAACCGTGCGACACATATATATACTTATATTAAAACAACCAAATCTTTCAACAGTGATTAAATGGTGACAAGCATAAATATTTAAGCGAAAGAGCTTTTACATCAGGAAAGAAGCGTCAAGAGAAAGTATGTGACAGGAGCTGATAGATAACCTTATAAAGAAACAAATCTTGAAGGAGAAACTGATACAAACCATAACAGCAGCGAGATGTTATTACAGCCCGTCCTCACAACAAAGCCATTACCATGAGAAACAACACCTCCCCTTCAAAACCACCTGGATAGTTATCTAGATATTTGTGATGATCTGATAGCAGGTTACGGTTCTAGTAATAGTCTACGTGTAAACTGGCAAATGAACCTTTGTCGTAAACAGAGATTATTCTCAAGTTACAACTTCATTATATTTTAAAGCGTTGTTTTAAAATATAAAAAGCGTATGCTGAAAAAGTTTTCTTTGAAGAATTTGGTTTTCTGTAAACAGAATTCTCGGACACAATGAAATAGTTTTCAAATTCCATGTTTTCACATTATCGTCAATAATACACCGTATTAACATAACCAAACGTAATTAAAGTTAACCTAACCTAACCGAACCAAAGTATGAACAGAGAGTAAATAAAAATACTAATTATGTTGTCATTCCTAATCCCTTAAGAATAACTCAAGGAGATCCCTTACGTGGATCTCCTCCCTGAGGAAAGTTATTACTTAATGATAACTTCTTCTATACCAGCGTGACGGCCTCCGTCTCTCAGGTCCCGGAGACTGCGTGACGGCCTCCGTCTCTCAGGTCCCGGAGACTGCGTGACGGCCTCCGTCTCTCAGGTCCCGGAGACTGCGTGACGGCCTCCGTCTCTCAGGTCCCGGAGACTGCGTGACGGCCTCCGTCTCTCAGGTCCCGGAGACTGCGTGACGGCCTCCGTCTCTCAGGTCCCGGAGACTGCGTGACGGCTTCCGTCTCTCAGGTCCCGGAGACTGCGTGACGGCCTCCGTCTCTCAGGTCCCGGAGACTGCGTGACGGCCTCGAGCCACTAGCCCAGTAGGCTCGTCCAACCACCCTGATAGTCATAATACTAATTTCCGGTAAATGATTAGTTTGCGCCGCAAATGGCCTTGTACGATGATAGCTTTGAGTAGATGCGGTGATGCGGGTGCAGTTGTTGGTGTGTGCGTGTACTCACCTAGTGGCGTGTGTGTGTGAGTACTCACCTATTTGTGCTTGCGGGGGTTGAGCTTTGGCTCTTTAGTCCCGCCTCTCAACCGTCACTCAACTGGTGTACAGATTCCTGAGCCTACTGGGCTCATATCTACATTTGAAACTGTGTATGGAGTCAGACTCCACCACATCACTGCCTAATGCATTCCATCCATTAACTACTCTGACAATGAAAAAGTTCTTTCTAACGTCCCTGTGGCTCATGTGTGTGTGTGTGTGTGTGTGTGTGTGTGTGTGTGTGTGTGTGTGTGTGTGTGTGTGTGTGTGTGTGTGTGTGTGTGTGTGTGTGTGTGTGTATTTACTATTTGTGTCTGCAGGATCGAGCTATTAGCTCATGGACCCCACCTTTCTAACCTTTCTAGTTGTGTGTGTGTGTGTGTGTTTATTAAGTTCATTTATTTCGCTCTGCTTATTTTCGACTCATTAGCTGAAGAAGTTCCTTCAAGTATCCCTGTGACTTCTCTGTCTCCCGTTTCAAATTATGTCTCCTCGCTATATTGTTCCTCACTGTCAACAGTGCATCTCTATCTTCCTGGTCATTTCTCCTTAGAATTGTATGTCGTTATCATGCCTGCTTTATTCCTACTTCAAATGTGTTGTCCAATCCCTCAGTTTTCATAGTTTAATCCTATTAGTTCAGGAATGTATTTTGGTGAATAGCTTTAGACGTTTTCTAGTTTTGTTTCGTGATTCGATAAGGGTTCATTAGATAAGGGTTCCCTGCTAGGGCAGTATACTCAATAAAGTTTCTGAAGGATATCATGACGTTTGTGAGCTGAGTCCAGGGCCGGAGTACGACGTTTTGAGGCCTTAGTCACCTCCAAGATATCGGGCAAGATTTTACTATAATATTCACTAGTAACACAAGCTAGTACCTACTATTTTACTTTCATCTATGACCAGAATATGTCAAAGTAGAAGAGTATAGAAAATAATCAAGTAACATAGATAATAACAGGATTATGAAATAAATAAATAAATGGAAAAATAAACCCCGGTATCAATTTAATATCCCGTAGAAAAAGGGGTGAAGAAAAATTCTTGTCTTATTTTTCCGTAGGACTCTACTATCTCGTAGATCCTTGGCACTGTGCCTACTGTGCCGAATGGACAATCCGGCACTGGCTGGGCATATGGTGAGTATGAGTGTGTATATAAGTGGGTGGATGAAGCCTCTGGTGAGGAAAATGCATGAAGGTGTGCAGCGGTTTTCTTTCTCACTTGGTATTCAAGTAAGATGCTAGGAAGGCACAGTTGAAAGCAGAAGAGTAGGGAGATCCTCCTGCCGTGGAGCCGAGGGAGTTAAGCCTCCTGCCGAAGGGCCAAAAGTGCTAAGCCTCTTGCGAAGAAATACAGGGTGCTAGCTAAGCCTACCAGCCGTAAAGGAAATTCAAGGTGTTCAAAGGCTTAAACGTGCCTACCCAAGGACTTAAATATGTGCCTAAATAAATCTTAAAAATTCAACATGAAACTCATTATTTATATGTAATTAAGACCACTTGCATTAAGACATTTTAAACACTGAAATGAAAACAGCTTTGCTTACATATATTTTAAGATCTTTCCTGACGCTCATATATGTGAAGCCAATGATAAACAAGATTACAAAAAATACTGTTTGAGAACCTACACACACCTG
>NC_091170.1:32364505-32397005 GCF_040958095.1 Procambarus clarkii
AGACAGATCAGAGAGAGACAGAGGGAGAGTCATGCATCAGACTTCTGGACAAAGTGGAGAGCCATGCAAGAATGCTCATCTATAGTCTTGACCAAGTCTGGTGGGAACGGTCTGTACATCAAAACCTGCAACACCGTCGTGATGTTGGTGGTCTTACTCTTATGTACAAGACCAACATTCTCAGTTACGCACCTGACCCAACTCCGTGGTAATCCACGGATTAATTCAATAAAGTTTATTCCTAATGATGCATATAATAAACTCGTGAAATAAATGGGTCTCTAGGAGCAGGTTTCAGATAAGCTCAAGTAGGGTAACAACTCTTGCTTACAGTTTCACTTGGTACTTCATTCGACAGCCCTAATTAACCTTAGTCGTAGTTAAAAAAGAGAGAGACAAAGTTTAATGTTAAAAGAGAGAGATATATTTGTAAAACGCCTATTCTCCACGAACTTTGTTATATATTTTATGTCATTTTATATATCTTAATTATATTGTGTATTTTTGTATTATTGCTGTTAGTATTTTTGATACTAAGTGTTTTACTTCATAAATTTATTATGAATCTCTTACTTTATTATCATCTATTACTGTAGATACGTTTCTTTAATTTTTTCTGAGTTTCACTTCGTAAGTATCATTGTATAAATTGGACTCAACATGTACTCTCATCGTCATGTAATAATAATTCCATTTCTGTGTCTCCTGGAAAACTATAATTTAGGACAAACGGATGATGGTCAGCTTGTCCTCCGTGTGTGTAGGTCAGGGAAGGCTGCCACCTAAGGTAAATATACAACTTGTCTTTGATGACAGAAGTCGGCGCCAGAGGTATGGTAACGTGATCCTAAGTTCAACAAACGAAACGTTGACGGCAACGACTGACCAATCAATTTACGTTTGTTGCATCGCAACGTTTGACGGTATAAATGAATATAGCTCGGTGATGGAGGGAAGGAATTATCAGGGGGGAAAGCGCCAAGCCATTACGACTGTATAGCACTAGGAAGGGGTCAGGATTAGGATTTGGGATGAAACGGAGGAAAGGAATGGTGCCCAGCCACTTGGAATGTTGGGGATTGAACGCCAGCCTGCATAAAGGAAGACCGTCACTCTATCATCCAGCCCAAGTGGTTGGGCGCTCCGTGATGGAATTAATGCTTGCTTCTACATTCATTCCTCGAAATGGGTTTCATACCATCGATACACTTCTACACAAATGATTCTTGTGATAAACAAATTAGCAGCGTATTAAAACTTTATTCGTAAATGTAGGATGCCATAACTGTAACCCATTAGCTCCTTTTTCACAAACTGAAAGCCAATAAAATTTCAAATGCCATTAACGTCGTGTGAGAAAATCACAAAACGTTAAACTTAAGATGTTCTAAGAGTCAAAGTGTTGTGTGGTTCGTATTAACACCTCTCTACCTGATTTTATGCTCGATTTGGAATTTTTTTTAATTATTAAGTTACTGAACGTCACAAAGTTTTTCAAAGTTGTTTCTGGATTAAAATTTACAGTGTGTCCAGTGAGACAATAGCAATCACGTCCAAAATTTTTTATCCAGAAACAACTTTGGACGTGATTGCTATTGTCTCACAGAATCACACACACACACACACACACACACACACACACACACACACACACACACACACACACACACACACACACACACACACACACACACACACTGACGGTTGAGAGGCGGGACCAAAGAGCCAGAGCTCAACCCCCGCAAACACAACTAGGTGAGTACACACACACACACACACACACACACACACACACACACACACACACACACACACACACACACACACACACACACACACACACACACACACACACACGGTCATGAAACTAGGCGGCGGAAACAGAAGGCCAGACACAGGATACCGAATGGGAAATGAAGTACTTCATGAAACGGACAGAGAGAAATATCTAGGAGTTGATATCACACCAAACCTGTCTCCTGAAGCCCACATAAAAAGAATTACATCTGCGGCATATGCGAGGCTGGCTAACATCAGAACAGCCTTCAGGAACCTGTGTAAGGAATCATTCAGAACCTTGTAAACCACATATGTAAGACCAATCCTGGAGTATGCGGCCCCAGCATGGAGCCCGTACCTTGTCAACCACAAGACGAAGCTGGAAAAAGTTCAGAGGTATGCCACTAGGCTAGTCAGCCTAGTGGCATACCTCTGAAGAGGCATGAGTTACGAGGAAAGGCTGCGTAAGATGCACCTTACGACACTGGAATACAGAGGAGTAAGGGGAGATATGATCACTACCTACAAAATTCTCAGAGGAATTGACAGGGTAGATAAGGATAAACTTTTTAACACGGGTGATACGCGAACAAGGGGACACAGGTGGAAACTGAGTACCCAAATGAACCACAGGGACGTTAGAAAGAATTTTGTAGGTAGTGATCATATCTCCCCTTACTCTTATGTCTTCCAGTGTCGTGAGGTGCAACTCACGCAGCCTCTCCTCGTAACTTATGCCTCTTAGTTCTGGGACTAGCCTAGTGTCATACCATATGCTTTGAGATGGTTGACAATGTATGTTTATAAATAAATTTAACTCCTACCTGCAAATAAATAAAGGAGCATGGTGAAAACCTTTATCTAATATCGACAAATCAACAAAAGATCTTGTAGCAACACCCTGATAATTATATAAAATAACTGCAATAACACGAGACAAGCAGGAGCAATAACATCTATTTATCTCCAGTGATATATTAACCTGGATAGGTATAAACCGTGTTGTTCTTACTTTCTACTTTGAACTTGTGGACAGGGGTGAGCCGGTCGGCCGAGCGGACAGCACGCTGGATTTGTGATCCTGTGGTCCTGGGTTCGATCCCAGGCGCCGGTGAGAAACAATGGGCAGAGTTTCTTTCACCCTATGCCCCTGTTACCTAGCAGTAAATAGGTACCTGGGTGTTAGTCAGCTGTCACGGGCTGCTTCCTGGGGGTGGAGGCCTGGTCGAGGACCGGGCCGCGGGGACACTAAAGCCCCGAAATCATCTCAAGATAACCTCAAGGGGTAGAGAGAGATTCTAGATACGACAAGCTACGAACATTTATTCACTGTTGCAAAGAAAAACATACTAAATTTAACAGAAGGCAGGACATTAATTTGAATAAGCTCAGCTCAGACTCACATTTTGCGTTCATCAACAGCAACGACCGATACTATTACCTCACTATATTCACGGCTTAAAATCTACATTTTCCCGGCTACGGGTTGAGAAATAAAAATAGTTCAATTTTGTACCTGAGCACTTTCAACTACAGTTGAAAGAAAATCGTATTTCCATGTACTTATACAAAATGGACACACACACACACACACACATGCTGTATACTGTAGAACGGTCCATAGGTCCCCATAGATTGATCCAAATGTCTCTATACATAGGGAAAATAAATGTTTTTTAATAACCTGTAACTTTATTTAGTCTCCGTGGTCACGTGGAGTGGCCTCCACAGATCTCACCCTACTTTTGGTTTACCTTTGGGGACATTTCAGTCATGGTGTATCAGGAAAAGAAATCCATTCGAAATGTAATTTCGCACATAACACTTGATGAGTTAAGGTGAGTGCACCATGAGTGGTAGGGGTCGCATCCTTATGTGTCTTCAAAACACGGAAGCCCAGCCTCCTAAAATACAAGAACTTATAGTAACTATTTGGTGGCAAGTACCAATATATAGCGCAGGACCACCAGATAGTTGACTTTTGTATTATTGAATTTGGACAAACCGAAAACATTTTTAGCTGGGACATAAATATAAGACCCGACCTAACCTAACTTCTAGCAACTCAAGGCTTATTATAGTACATATATGTGTCATACTAGGCCTCGCAATATTTAACTTTGGGTTTCAGCTCTATTTTTCGGGACTATATAATTAATAGTACAAAAAGTTGTTTACCGGTGGTCCATCACAACATATTGGGTCAATACTTTTTTATCAAAAACTATAATTTGATGAGGATAGGTTGAACACATGGTAACCATGTGCAGCATATTTTGTGAATAAATTTACACTTTGGTATAAGGTGTAAATCTTAGTTATGTATAAAGACCTTTGGACAACTCTGTAAAATAAAATAGAAAGTCTGTTCTTTTTGTTTGTCTGTCGGACGAGTAGGCGGCCAGACACTTGAGGTTAGCCTCCTGGAATTTAAAGACTGCACAGGTGGGTGCCACGGGCTACAAGGGGTCACCAGCAGGACGACACAGGTGAGTGCCACGGACCACGAGGGGTCGCCAAGGGGGGAGGGGGGTACCTGCCAAGAAGTATCGGCAGCTACAGCGACTTCTGCGATTTTTATGAAATTTGAAATTGGGGACAATTTTTTCATAGAATCTTTAGAAGTTTTATCAGTGCTTGGTAATATTAACTTTTCTGAGGAGAGGAGGCGGAAAGAGGGAGGAGAATGGTGGAGAGGCGGGGAAGGGAAGGAGAGGTAAGAAGAAAGGTGGGAAGAATTGTGCGAGCGGATATATATATATATATATATATATATATATATATATATATATATATATATATATATATATATATATATATATATATATTCAATTTAAATGTCGAAATTTCAATAACACACAAAAGTACCAGTTATGTTTGCAATGGTCATGTTTTCAGAAAATATGAGCCATCACCCTGAAAATCCCATGACTGAATTTTATTAAATAGATAAAGGGAGAAAACCAATGACTGGTCCAATATGTCACAGCAGAAACAACCTCAAAACAAACTGTCTTTATGACGCCCTTGTCACTGACAGTCACAACAAAGCTCTGCTCTTTGAGGGTCCACGAAGCAGCTGTATAACTCTTATATGGATAATGTAAAATATAATATGCAGTGGAATATAGCATAAACTCAACTATGTACACGAGTTTTGCGACAAAACAGAACTCCTTACCAGCTAAAATAATTAAATTATATTTAAACATTTCTAAATTTGTTTTCATTTTGTTCCGGGTGATAACTGTAATATTAGATTCAGGCCATGTGAGGTCACCGTGTCACACACACCCACGCCAACTTCTCTACGCCTTCACCATTTGATGAAGAAAGCACTGAAATAGTTCAAGAAACTCAATAACATACAGGGGCTACGTTCACCGAGGTCTTCATCCTTTCTCTGTGAATATACACTGAGAATTTACTTTAGTTCAGGACTATTGCTAGTTGGTTGGCATTAAACTATTGTGGGGGTTTTAATAGCCCTATTATGGTTGATAAGCCCATCAACTCATAGCGATCTATAAGAACACAATGTTTACAAGCTCATAAACAATAGAAAGTCCCCTTAAATTATTAAAATTCTAAACTATATTCTTACATGATTGCACATTTATAATTGAGTTTAAACAATTTCAGTACATTATTTACACAAGAGAAAGTCAAAATAATAGCATGATCCTTATACAGTATGCTGTAGGGTCTGGATTTAGATTTAGAAGCATTAACTGTCAGTGATTTATAAAATTCATTACAGTTCTGGCTGCAATAAACAAGTACTGTATACAATCATAGAATAAACATATACTTTCCCACTACAGTAGTAAGACTTATATTGGTAAAATATATACCATAAAATGTAATGAAGAAAAGACCATTTGAAGAGTAACTAATATCAACCAATTATTCCATGTCATACAAGTTTACAAGCGTTCAGCATTTTACATGTTCTCTCGAGTTTTATTTTTCCTCCATTTACATTTTATGAGTATTGCCCATGGCATGCCATCTCAACATAAAATATGCTAATATATATAAAAGCTGAACTCGGACCTTCTCGAGAGAACTATAAATTCATGACAATTCGATCTCCTGGACTTATAATAACCATTTCTTAGGATTATTTGTAAGTATATTAAATTTGTTTAAATTCGCGTCTATTTGACTGGATTCCTGTGATCAGCCGACTCTACAATTATATCTTATATTTTAAAGACCATTAAAAACCATGGCAGAGACAAAGAAAGACACGAGCTCCCTCGTTTCCCTGTCAGGTTGAGAGAAAGAGGAGTCGTTAGCCGACAACAGGAGAGGATATCCACTCCGTTTTTATACCGCTCAAAGCTCGTCTCTGATAACGGCTACAAAGGCAGACGCCATGTTTTCTTTCTCAATATTCCACACCCCACACTGCTCTCTGCCTCCTTCCTCTTCTCCGACATTCTAAAAACATCTTTATTGGTTTTGAACTGACACGTATTGATGGGGCGGGAATAGGATCTTTAGGAACGGGAGGGAAGGTTTAGTCCTCCGTATTCAATGTTGAAGGAGATCAACAACACTCAAGAAGTTGTTGAGACGAGATGATAGGAGAGGCGTGATGCAGGCGGTGTGTTGGGAGCTGAAGGAGCTATGGAAGACGATTCATCTCCTGCTCTCCCACCAGCATGACTCTGAAGGCCTCGGGGAAAGAGAGCGATATTATTTCTTGGCAAAGAGAGGTCGGAGATTCCATCTTTGCTACCGATAACAATACCAGTCTTTTCATAGTTTACTACCAAAGGTACATGTTTCCGTATGAGCCACTGGTCCTTGAAACCCCTGCATCGTTTAAAGGCTGCTATTTACCAAAAGCTAAGTATGTCTATTACAGAGACACTACTATATATATATATATATATATATATATATATATATATATATATATATATATATATATATATATATATATATATATATATATATATATATATATATATATATATATATGCCCATTATTTTTAACAGTTATGGTAAACAAATCCACATGGGCCGTGATGAGGATTTGAATCTATACACGGGATGTTCCCAGATGCGCCTTAGTCAACTGTACCACGACATGGTCAAACGAATTGCAACCTGGAGTGCTACTGCCCTCACTAGGATCCCGAGGCTTCTCCGAAGCCTAATTGGGGTTTCACACAATTCCCCCCATGCACCCGGGCTGTCAACCAAATCCTTGTGGATTTGTTAATTTGATATATCACGTTATTGTGATTTCTGTGTGTATTGAAGTAAGGGCGTAGAGGTTGAACACTTGGTTGACAGAGCCCGGGTGCATGGGGGGAATTGTGTGAAACCCCGATTAGGCTTCGGAGAAGCCTCGGGATCCTAGTGAGGGCAGTAGCACTCCAGGTTGCAATTCGTTTGACCATGTCGTGGTACAGTTGACTAAGGCGCATCTGGGAACATCCCGTGTATAGATTCAAATCCTCAGCACGGCCCATGTTGATTTGTTTACCATAACTGCTAAAAATGATGGGGGTTGTGAATTATTCTGTGGAATGCTATAACTTCTACAGGAAACGATTTTTGTGAGATATCCCAGGAGCTGTAGATGATGAGGTCCCCGAGCTTCCCCGGGGGCTTACGCATGTAAAAGGTTTTCTGGAGTATGTCTGGTCTTCCTGGGCTGTACATCAGGCCAGCTGCACACGACGTATCCTGCTTTACACATGATGTACAAGGCTACTCACACACTGCAGGCGGTGTAGGGGAACGCCCGCAATATTTGCTGGCCTAGTTTATGTTCGGGTAATGCAATTTTCTCGTGTTTTGCTAGAATATTGTGATAAACGATGTTGTGCACTTCCTCGGTGATCGTATATTACACACACATGGTAACGCTGGTCTCTCAGCCAATAATATATTCTTAGCTTGTATATACCACAGAGCCTCGGGTGCCCAGGTAGGTGGCGGCGCCTGCGTGCCCGTGCCGGGGACAACACTCTCCAGTACATATAATGACCCGGGAGGAGTAATATAACACAAACGTTGCTTTATTTGGTATTATAGTAATTCGGACAATTATTGTGTGTGATGAATGTAAGTTCACTATTGGTCTGTAAAATTACCTCCACAAGCCAACTTTTATGAAGCGAATATTCAGTTGGCAAAAAAAAATTACAAAATTAATTGGAAATTCATAAACCGCTTACATAGTCTCACATGGTATATGCATTTAATATACTTTACATTGATTTGAAGTGAATGTATGCGTTCGTATGTGTGCATATTCATGACTACGTACGTAGTCATGAATATGTGTGTGTGTGTGTGTGTGTGTGTGTGTGTGTGTGTGTGTGTGTGTGTGTGTGTGTGTGTGTGTGTGTGTGTGTGTGTGTGTGTGTGTGTGTGTGTGTGTGTGTGTGTGTGTGTGTGTGTGTGTGTGTGTGTGTGTGTGTGTGTGTGTGTGTGTGTGTGTTTTAATAACTTATGGAAGAATGTCTTGCCATATGTTCTCATAAAGAATGAAAATATGAATTCCTAATTTAATCTCTCTTAAGTCAATTTACTTAGGCCTACACCGACCACTCTTTGTCCGTCCCGTATCCCAGACCATTTCCCCTACAAACTTGGTAAACCTAACTCCATATTGTGACGAATAAAAAATAATTGATCAAGTGTATATATCAGGTGTGGACTTTAAGCTTATATCTGGCCTTATATCGTTGCCCTGACGACCAAGTCTGTGGAATATCTCCTGGATACAACATCCATCTCCCTGTCCTCCTCCTCCTACTGCTCCACAACAGGTAATAAATCTGAATTATTTATTAATTTACCGATGCTTCAGTTTCCAGCTAAAACAGTAAATACATCTCATAAATACAATGAGAAAGTATGTCATGATCATATTTTAACACATGATGCATTAAAAATCATTATACGAGCTCACACTTTCCATACATCTCCAGGAAGCCATGAAGGACAAATATGATTTATGTATATATGAAGATTAATTTGCATACAGACCAGCCTAGTTAAATGGTTGACACTGAAGAGGGAAGGAAGGGGCCGCATGTTGCTTTAACCTTGACACACATCATATTTTGTGCTTCTCTGCGCAATAACTGAACGATATTGCAGCTCTTTTATTAAGTCTGTTTTATGTGTTTAATATGAAGATTAAGAGCAAATAATGACCAGTGACAACTAAAGATCCCAAAATTGCAACAGAATATGTATTCTTGAAGCGTCAGATTTAATAAACAAAAATGAATCCCTGTGGCACAAATCTAAACAGTCAAAACAACTTGTTCTGAACAAAGGTGGTGAAAGTTATAATTCACAGTCACACAAGAGCTGCGTCTCAGCTTGTATGAATATGCAGGAGTGTGGGATGTGGGTCAACCTTGGGTGGGGGTTTGGTGAGGCCTCGTCACTACACTGACTTATGTTTTCTTTACCCACAGCCTTAAGTGTGGGCATACTGGACCTCGTCACTACACTGACTCATGTGTGCACTCTACTCCCAGCTTTGGTTGTAGGTATCACAGCGTTTAGGCTGGATATAGTGGGGCCTCCTAGCTATACTGACGTATGTGTCTGTGTATACCTGCAGCCTTGGGTGTTGGTATCACAGCCTAGAGTGTAAGGTATGGTTAGGCATCCTCCCTACTCTTTCTCACGTGTTCTCTACTAGCAGCCCTGGGAGTGGGTATTGACACATGTATATTGTCAAATTGTGTATAAAATCTCTATTGTTTAATAAAACTGAGAGAAAAAGTTAGTGCCTTTTAAAAAATATGGCTTGGAATATGTCACATATCTACTTATTTATAAGCGAAATAGTGACTATAAGCAATAAGTCATATATGTGCTGTCTTATAGAGAAGGTTGAGGTATTGAAACATGTATACACTACCAGCAGCCCTGGGAGCGGGTATTGACACATGTGTACACTGCCAGCAGCCCAGGGAGTGGGTATTGACACATGTGTACACTACCAGCAGCCCAGGGAGTGGGTATTGACACAGGTGTACACTGAACGCAAGGCACAAAGACAAATGAGTTAGCCTGAACATTGGAGCCTTGAGAAACCTCCTCTGTGTTCTAGTACAGTATCATGGCTAAGCCTAAAGCTGTGTAACAGCGACTGGAACCAGTCTGAAAGAGTAAATATGCCAACAAACCGTTTTGCAGTGCTGTCACAATATTAAAAGTTGTCGCGCGAAAAACTCTCAGGACAATTTATCTCAGCTACATTTGCGCACCCTGGGAGCAATTTTGACCACGGCACACGATACCCGCTGGGAACAATTCTGATAATCTAAAAATATGAAAATAAATTATTTTGGGTGCGAGATAACCAGACGGGGGACAATATTTGAGGTTAACGAATAGCCCCAAACAATGGGAACTGAGGCGTGGTGGTCAGAGGAAGAAGTGGTCCTTATGTTAGACATGACGAGTGAGCATCATATTGCTCAATCAGTTCTTTTTGTCAGGCTTCACTTGCCACTGCCCACTCCAACTTTTCCAGAAATATAAACTTAACTGTCAGGAAATACACCTTAAGAATGAGTGACATATACATTATAATGTAGCAGGTACACAAGATTGACATCTAAGTCTAGGGAAGCAACTAGTCAGCAGAGACAGCAGGGTTATTTTACATAAGTTTACAGTAAATTATTTACTGTAAACTTATATAACATAACCCATCTATAAATGTACTAAACAGACATTTATGAATAAAGTATTTGCACTGGATCTCAATTTGATATAACTTGCGAGATATTTTTGGCGGTTTTGAATCGTTTCAGGAATGACAGTCAGTGAGGGAGTGAGCGTGTCAAGGTGAGCATCTCAGCTGGGCTCTGTGTCCTCTAAGATATTTTCAACTTCAACAAACTAATTTTTGCCAATGATAATAACTATTGAATAAAATTTGTGTGGATCCCATCCCATGTTGGAGTTGGAAAACATGACTTTGTAGATCGATTGGCCAATGAGGCTTGCAGGAAAGAAAACATTAATTATGACTTTGGACTAACTAATGCAATTATTAGAAACATATAAATTAAAGAAATTAATTCAGATTTAGAAGAACTAAAAAATGCCCAGAGACCTGAAAGCTGCAGTATTAAAAGCTACGACAACTTTTGCAGTAATAGGTATTGTATGGTCAGCACAGTAACCGGACCAGGCAATGTGATGTAGTCATTGTGCGAATTCACGTGTTCTGGACGACATCCTAACAATTTATCCAAAATTTGCTTGTCCATTTTAAAGAATGAAGAACAATTTTATTTATTACTTCTAAGCTGCATCACTTATGAACCCATCCCTGCCCTTGTGTGGCAGTGCACAATAGAAAGTTGTTTCTTACATATCCATACAGTAAAACATTGATTGTAACCATGATAAATATGTGCTTCAGCCTACAGTTTAGACCTATTGTCTTGTGTATGACCCTCTGTCCTGCGTGACAGTGAATACCAGCATTATCCTCACTTTAATAAGACTTAATTGAAATCCTCAGATTAGGCAAAACTGTAATTAATTTTGTCTATAAGGTGGAGATGTGGAGCAAAGGCAAGTACAATTCAACACGGCACCATCGCTAGCCAGAAGAAAATAACAAAAGTGCACTGAATATGCTGGGGAAGCTTTATGTCTCTTTACTTGGCCCTGAGCAGCATGAGAGACATTGATGTCTGCGGTGAACATTATCTCCCCCGGGATCTTGTTATGTCTGGCTCTCCCCCTCCTCACTCTCCCTATCCTCTCTCCCCCTCCTCTCTTCCCTCCTCCCTCTCCCTCCTCTCTCCCCTCCTCTCTCCCCATCCTCTCGCCCCCTCCTCTCTTCCCTCCTCATTTATAAAATGCACGCATTTCTGTCATTCTCTAACAATGATGCCATTCGATGTTTTAGTAATGTAAAAGCGAAAAAATATTGATTAATCACATATAATATACAGAAATCTTAACATATAATTGATTTTATAACAACCAAGGTAAGGAAATTGTATTATAAGTTGACAGTTATTATTACATACTCAAATATAAAATGAAAATTTGTTTTTCAGGCAAACGTTTCCGCCTGCTAGTTTAAGACTTGTACTCTCGGGCATGTTGCCTGAGACTACACTGCTGTTTGCACATGTGGTCACAACTTCTCATTTAAGAGTTGTGACACCAAATTTTTGTTGAAGCTTATTGTTTACATGGAAAATGAATAACGTGAATATTTTACGAACAGATGTGGATCATAGGAGCAACACAAATGTTCATTACACAATAACTATTAGGGGCCTTAGTACAAGCTGCCATATTGTTTCTACCACAAACATCATGGTTTCTACCACACAACAACGTAAATCACCCACAAACACATGGTCTGTACCATACTTATAAACACATGGTCTCTATTTCACCCACCAACAGACGGTCTCCACCTCACCTAACGATATAAGGTTTCCATATAAGCGGGCAACACTATGTCTCTGCATCATCCACAACACATGGTCTCTATATCACCCAAGGACACTGAGTGTCTATATCATCCGCCAACAGATGGCCGAAACCATGCTTTTGAATTACAGGGAAATAAAAATCACTGACGAGCAGGCAAACCGCTCGTACATTCCAAATTGAGAGCGGAAATAGATTTCCACATTCATTTTGTTGCATAATTCCTCCATTCACGCCGCTGCATGTGAATGTTGGTGACCAGCGAGGCTGTCGACCCAAGCCGACGAGTGCGGTGGTGTACAACCCGTCCTCTCAACTAATAAGTCGCATTTTGTACGTTATGGTACCCAATGTTATAACTGTAACCTAATATGACAATTAACGGCTCACGAATATCTACTTTTCTATGCATTGGACTCGTTAATTTAGGTGGGTTGCTTGGGTTCGTACGTTTGAGGCTAGGTTAGTGTGTTGAATATATGACCTGACCGAAGGTCACGAATTAATATCATAATGTGTTTGGTATTTATACAGTAAATTTCAGTCATGTCTATATCATAATAAAAGAAATCTGCTTCGTCAGGTGGGTCTCAGATACGCAATGAAAAGTATAAGTGAGACGTACACGTAACTTATTAGCGTACAGAAATGTGGTTAAGATAAGGCTTATCTTAACCAAAATTAACCAATATTACACCAATATGTTAACCAAGCAGTTGTGCAGTACTGCGAACACGACGGCCCATACCCACAGTAACCGCCTGTTTGGGCTGCTCTTTTTAGCAAGCTCAATACATCCCCTAAACCTCGACCATCCAAGCTGCAACTCTTCCCAAACTTGCATACGTAATTTGTCCATATGGTGTATGGCGTTCTCACCCCTCACCTGCACAGGCCTCTGACAACCAAAGCGGGTTTGCATGGTTGTGAAGAATGTTACAGGAATAAGTCTGGAATAGAAGAAGCTGTAAGTTGCAAAAGATTTTAAAGAAGAAAAAGTTGAGTGAGGAAGCATTATGTGAGACGAAAATGAAAGTTAATGACAAAGAAGAGTGGAATGAAGAAACTGTCCATTCCACTTAAGACAGGAAGAAAAGGCTAAACAAAATAAATAAAATAGGAAACTCTTTAGAAACAAATACAAAAGTGCAACAATGAGACTGGCGGAGGTATAAATGGGAATGTTAATGACATATTTAATAAAGCTAAATGGTGAAGAGAAGAATCAAAGTAGGTAAATAAAATTAATTGAAAATCTAATGGTTAAAAGATATTAAATAGTTGCAAAATTATATACAAGCCATGCGGAGAGAAGTATGGAAGCTTAAACTGGAGAAAGATGTAAAAAATTATAAAATATATAGAGAAAGAGGATTAGAAATGGCGAAGAGAATTTGTAAAAAAGCAGAGGACAGTTTTACTGAGCTTTAAAATAGGAAAAGAACTATGGTTACACCATTCTATAAAAAAACAGATGACGTAACAAGTGCGAGAGTTCTTGAGACAGTAGTAGTGTAGTGGACAAAATGTATAGCTTGATAGTGAATTAAAGTGTTAAATAAATTACCCGTAAACTGACCAGTGATGAACACTATGAATGTTAGGGGATAAGAAAGTATACAGACCATATATCTGGGATGAAACAGCTTGCAGAAACGGAGTGAGAAAGATTGTCAAATCTACTAGACATGTATGTACTTGGAATAAGAACTTGACCAAATTTAATAGAGCAGACCTGATTGATAAATCTAATATGAATAAATGGAGTATGTCAAATTTGATGTATGCAGGTGATAGTTCATTTGCCAGAGTAAAAAAAGATTCATGTAGACTAGTTGAAAAATTGCATTAATGTGTGTGACAGACGACTGATAAAAGTGAATGTGAACAAAAGTTAATTTATGGTGGTGGCGAGAGGGAAAATGTATGAGTGACGTGAATGTAAATGGTGAAGTACTGGAAGCGGTCCATCCATTGAAATGTGTGATTTATTAAATAAGAACTTATACAATCCAAGTGAGACAGGAGAGCTTCCCTGTATCACCCTACCTAGAAACATTACTTGTCTCACAAGTAATGCTCAGGTTAAATACAACACAAGAGTTAAATTATTATACAGTATATATATGGGCAATGAGAAAAGAATGTGTGATATGAGAATATATGGAGTAAATTATGGAAACGTTATGGAGAGGTAAGGAGGTCAATACATAGCCTGATTGAGGAGAGCATGCTGAGACGTTTGGGGTAAGTTGAGGGAATAAATTATGATAAACTGGTGAAGACAATTTAATAAGAGTGAATTTGACGAATAGAAAGACCAGGAATAAGGTGAGTGGATATGATGAGTTTGGGAGGAAGAAGTGAGGAGTATGGACAGCACACAAGGCTGGGTGGAAGTGGTGTAAAAGGAGGGTGTGAATGGATTGGTTTGTACTGTAAACGACAATTCACGTGAAAAAATTGACAGAAAACTGGTATATATAATATTAATTTATATCTTATAAAATATAATATTCTATTACACAATTTTTTAGTAAAAAAAAAATTAAAATACAAATATGTACAGTATAAGAAAATTTATTTAATTATACACTGTCATTAACTAGTTTCTCACTGTCAAGGAGTGAGTAGCCATGAACCAGGAGAAAAAATTGAATACTGCAAGAAATGCTAATTTATTCAAACAAAACAAAATATGAGTCCTGCACTCATAATATCCTTCACAGTATAAGGTGCCCCAGATAAAGTAGCCACACTATTCTCCAGCAACAATTCCCTACCAAATTCAAGACTTCTGTCAGGTGTAAAGAGAAGGGGGAATGACATGTTCAAATAGTTGGCAAAGCTGGATGACTATAAATAAAGAGGTAAAAATATAAAGTAAATATAGAACGCGAAACAATGTATTTAAATTATAATATTTTAGACTTTGAAAGAAAATATGTAAACACAGGTCGGTGACCAGCACAGCTGATGGGTGTAACAAGATATCAAGTTCCCCCATAGTAACAAACTCGCGGCGAAGTTTAAAACATGTGCAGGGAAAATATAGGCGTGGGAGTGGTTGTTACAAACAGGAGCCGCGTCGCATGCAACGATGGGCCTTCTGAAATTTCCTTTTTTTCCAAGATTCTATTACTTATCTAAAATTTGTATCGCATTATTTTGAGCGTTGAACACTGAAGTCATTTACTGTTACCCCACAAGAGAATAAAACAGTTATGGATGGTTCAGCAAATGACTGCGGGACAATCACGAGTTCTTACCAACCATGAAATGCCCAAACAAAATGCATTTGGTTATCAATTCAATCAATTATAAAAATTTTTTTTTTTTAGAAAGCGAGCATGATTGCTAATATCTTCGAATGATGATGATTGTCATGGCCATCACTTTATATATATATATATATATATATATATATATATATATATATATATGTCGTACCTAGTAGCCAGAACTCACTTTTTGGCCTACTATTCAAGGCCCGATTTGCCTAATAAGCCAAGTTTTCCTGAATTAATATATTTTTTCTATTTTTTTTCTTATGAAATGATAAAGCTACCCATTTCATTATGTATGAGGTCAATTTTTTTTTATTGGAGTTAAAATTAACGTACATATATGATCGAACCTAACCAACCCTACCTAACCTAACCTAACCTATCTTTATAGGTTAGGTTTGGTTAGGTAGCCGAAAAAGTTAGGTTAGGTTAGGTTAGGTAGGTTAGGTAGTCGAAAAACAATTAATTCATGAAAACTTGGCTTATTAGGCAAATCGGGCCTTGCATAGTAGGCTGAGAAGTGCGTTCTGGCTACTAAGTACGACATATATATATATATATATATATATATATATATATATATATATATATATATATGTCGTACCTAATAGCCAGAACGCACTTCTCAGCCTACTATTCAAGGCCCGATTTGCCTAATAAGCCAAGTTTTCATGAATTAATGTTTTTTCATCTACCTAACCTACCTAACCTAACCTAACCTAGCTTTTTTTGGCTACCTAACCTAACCTTACCTATAAATATAGATTAGGTTAGGTTAGGTAGGGTTGGTTAGGTTCGGTCATATATCTACGTTAATTTTAACTCCACTAAAAAAAAATTGACCTCATACATAGAGAAAAGGGTTGCTTTATCATTTCATAAGAAAAAAATTATAGTAAATATATTAATTCAGGAAAACTTGGCTTATTAGGCAAATCGGGCCTTGAATAGTAGGCTGAGAAGTGAGTTCTGGCTACTAGGTACGACATATATATATATATATATATATATATATATATATATATATATATATATATATATATATATATACATATACATATATATATATATATATATATATATATATATATATATATATATATACATATATATATATACATATATATATATATATATATATATATATATATATATATACATATATATATATATATATATATATATATATATATATATATATATATATATATATATATATACATATATATATATACATATATATATATATATATATATATATATATATATATATATATATATATATATATATATATATATATATATATGTCGTACCTAATAGCCAGAACGCACTTCTCAGCCTACTATTCAAGGTCCGATTTGCCTAATAAGCCAAGTTTTCATGAATTAATGTTTTTTCGTCTACCTAACCTACCTAACCTAACCTAACCTAGCTTTTTTTGGCTACCTAACCTAACCTTACCTATAAATATAGGTTAGGTTAGGTTAGGTAGGGTTGGTTAGGTTCGGTCATATATCTACGTTAATTTTAACTCCAATAAAAAAAAAATGACCTCATACATAGAGAAAAGGGTTGCTTTATCATTTCATAAGAAAAAAATTATAGTAAATATATTAATTCAGGAAAACTTGGCTTATTAGGCAAATCGGGCCTTGAATAGTAGGCTGAGAAGTGAGTTCTGGCTACTAGGTACGACATATATATATATATATATATATATATATATATATATATGTTGTACCAAGTAGCCAGAACGCAGTTCTTGGCCTACTATGCAAGGCCCAATTTGCCTAATAAGCCAAGTTCTCCTGAATTTCAATATTTTTCAATTTTTTTTTCTTATGAAATGATAAAGCTATCCATTTCATTATGTATGACTTATTTTTTTTTTAAATTTGAGTTACAACTAACGTAAACTAACATAACTAAATCAATAATTTATGTTCTTAATATAATATAATAAAAATATTTAAAATAAACCAACTGGAAACATTTTATTGAAAATAAAGAAAATCACTCGGCCTATTAGGCAAATCGGGCCTAATATATATAATATATATATATATATATATATATATATATATATATATATATATATATATATATATATATATATATATATATATATATATATATATATATAATATGAACAATAATAATAATCGGAAACCTATAACGAAAGTGACTGTTAAACGACATATAGGTAGATTCTATTCATTTAACTAAACACAAATTCCTTCGTTTATTGGTAACCTATTTACATATAAATACAACAAGATGGGCTACTCTCTATCTTCCTCCCACCCCCTCTCTCTCTATCCCAAAATCTCGGCCTCTCACCCTTCCACCCGTTCCACCGGCTTCTCTCCCTCCCTTTCGTTCTCTCTCTCTCTTCCTTTCGTTCTGTCTCTCTCCTTCACGTTCTCTCTGCCTCTCGTCCTCTCCCATTCTCCCTTACTTCGTTCCTCCCTCCTTCCTGTTCTCTCTCCCAATGGGCAAAAAATACTCTAGCGTCGACAACCGCCATCAAATCTGTTCTAACACTTTACAAACAACCAAACCCATATTTAATGCTTTACACCAGTCGCTAAGATTCTGAAAAGAAGCTGAACCTCCTTAAAGAAGATCATGGGTGGGGGTCGACTTCAACCACACTCACCATACAATCACAAATCACTTTTCAAATTTCGGTGAGGCTAGCCCCCACGCATCTAGCATCTATCCTCCGACAAACAGACCAGCAGGGAAACGGATAGACATACAGTCTCTCTCACATATATAGATAGATGTATACATATGTGTGTAAATCACGAAAAATAATACATATGTATACATATCAAGCCAGCCTTGCCAAAGAGCAACTCCCCCTAGGGACAGCAGGAGCGTGGTTTTGATCTTTGTGAGTGTGCATGATGCGCCTCGACCAGCAAAACCTCAGGCCGAGCATCAGCAGTAAGATTAAGAGTTCTAAGGAATTCAACCGAGAAATTTTTTTTCGTAATGCTGTTTATTCAGAGTTTATTTATTTCCGTGTTAGTTGTGTGTTTTATACTTTTCAACATGAACTTAAGCACCTAACCTAGATCTGATATTGTTCATAGTTCATACACTAGGATATAGTTTATAGTTTATACACTATGATATAGTTTATACAGTAGGATATAGTTTATAGTTTATACAGTAGGATATAGTTTATAGTTTATACAGTAGGATATAGTTTATAGTTTATACAGTAGGATATAGTTTATAGTTTATACACTAGGATATAGTTTATACACTAGGATATAGTTTAGTTTATATAGTAGGATACATTTTATAGTTTATATAGTTGGATATACATTATACAGTAGGATATAGTTTATACAGTAGGACATAGTTTATACACTAGGATGTAGTATATACAGTAGGATATAGTTTATTTTGCAGGATATAGTTTATAGTTTATTTTGTAGGATATAGTTTATAGTTTATACAGTAGGATATAGTTTATAGTTTATACACTAGGATATAGTTTATAGTTTATACAGTAGGATATAGTTTGTAGTTTATACAGTAGGATATAGTTTATAGTTTATACAGTAGGATATAGTTTATAGTTTATACACTAAGATATAGTTTATACAATAGGATATAGTTTATACATTAGGATATAGTTTATACAGTAGGATATATTTTATAGTTTATACAGTAGGATATATTTTATAGTTTATTTCGTAGGTTATAGTTTATAGTTTATACAGTAGGTTATAGTTTATAAAGTAGGATATAGTTTATAGTTTTAGTAGGATACAGTTTATAGTTTATACAGTAAAATATAATTTAAACTTTATACAGTAGGACAGTTTATATAGTAGGATATAGTTTATAACTTATACAGTAGGATATAATTTATAGTTAATACACTAAACGGAATAACTCTAAAGAATTCATATGTAAAACCTAAAAGGATATTCTGACATTATTGTATAATGTAGAAGTAATTAAGTAATAATGTAGAATAGAAGTATGTAGAAGTAATTATTGTATAATGTCTCACTCAGACATTATTGGAACACTCCTAAGGTGATTGATTTTTAACTTTGCGAAGTCATAAATATATTGATTGAATAATGAAGAAAAACAACTTACCGCGTCTTGAAATGGCAGCTCATGTTCTCAGTTATGCGTTTGTGTTGGTTAATGGAGCTCAAATAAAATGAAAAGTCTGGTAAATATTTAAGAATGTTTAAGGAACAATTTGAATATGTTTCTACTAAATTTAAAAATACAACACAATGTATGATAAATTGAACACGTCATAACCAGGCTCTATGAGTTGGAATTAAGAGGATGACCTAACACGTGACGCGCATGTACTGATCAATGGATATCCCTGAGCAGGGCTTCGCTTCGGATTGCCTGTAAGAAAACGACCTCGGAGAGCAATGGAACCCAACGCAACATTCACGTGCAACCCATTATCCTGTGAATGGAGTACTGTATATATAATGATAATAGCTTATATATACAAACTTTGGACTGTACAATTATCAAACACTAGCAATATATATGTATGTGTGTGTGTGTGTGTGTAAGATTGTCTGTTTCGCTAAAGAAAACTTCTCTCTAAAGCCCTCTGTAGAATGTTGTGAGGCAGAAGAAATTTACCAACGTATATATTCCATACAGAAGTGAAGGCAGCTTGCCTTTACTCTCTGTCCTAGAATTCTTGCTTAAGCAGAAGCAATCGTTTCCTGTCAGGTGCCCACATACCTACAGTAGATGTTAGGCCCAAGCGGCGGTCCGTCCTGGACCATTCTCAAGTCGATTGTGAGACAATCGACTTGAGAATGGTCCAGGACGGACCGAAACGTCGTCGTCCCTTCACCTTCTAGTGTGTGGTCTGGTCAACATCAACAATAATAGATATGCTCATTAATGAAAGTCAGTCTAGCTGACCAGACTAAGAGCTCTTCTGTGTGCGGACGCTCCGGTGAGAACCATTGCACGAGTAAAAACATAAAATTCCCGATTCGTTTTGTCCTTTCGTTGTTTCATATCACAAACAAAGGGTTCCCAGTCATATGTAATTAGACCTCGAAACCTAACCAACTCTAAGCAATATTATCCCAACGATCTAATGTGTGCAGAATGCAGATCCATTTTAAATTTAACATAGGCACGAGGCTGTAATAATATTACCACTTTCGAATTTTATGACTTTGTATAAGGAAATGAGATTAATTGCATTTAGAATTCCATTTGGAACATCAGATAAAAAGGTCTCATTAGCATATTAATACCTAGGGCATCCTGCTCCCGCAAACTTTTTAAGTTTTGAATTAGGTTAGTAAATGTAGCGTCAACAACCTGCAAAAATGCTGGAGATAGCTAGATATTACAGAAGGGCACGATGAAAAGCAGCTCTGCTGTGAAAGTTGAAATTGTTTGTTGTGATAAATAAAAACATTAGTGGTCTTTATATGCCGTTCAGATTTGTATTAAAAAAAGAACACCGCTAATGAATACAAATTATCTGCCAAGAAGCAGTTCACTAATGCCAATAAAACTTTCATTCGGAAACCAGTATATAATGACATGTTGGTCAGTAAAACACTGTATTTTAATAAAGACATAAGAATAAAGGAATCTGCAGAGAGCATATTGGTCATGCTAGGCTGTTTCTATCTATGTTAACCCATTCCCAATCATGTAATTATCCAACCTTTATTTAAAACGTTTCAGTAAGTTTGCTTCTACGTGACAATAATTTTATCCCACAGATCAGCGACTATATTTCTGATCCAGTGTTTATCTATTATTTTTCAAAATCTAACATTTCTCAATGACTTTCTAGTGAATGTAAATTGAGTTTTCTTAAGTCTCTTCATAAGGTAGGTTCCTAATGCCTGGGATCAACTTAGAGAACCAACTCTGACTATTATATGACTATGAGAGTTTGTGTTCATACAACACAAACTCTCCGCTCATAGGGAGTGGAGAGCATGGTGTGCTGGCCAGCTGCGCTGTTTCCTCGCCTGCCCTGTTTCCCAGGAACCTGTTTACACACCTCCACTTTTTCTCTGCTGCTTCCTTGCCTACTCTTACAGCGATCCTCCTCTACCCTTTCTTGAGTCAGGTAGTTGAGTGGGGGACGCAACCATTCTTACCCATCTCAATACATTAACACTTTAGATCAAGCACATGTTATGCACCTAATGAAGAAGTCTGCTTCGACCAACACAATCTGTTCCCCGGCACACTTTCTAAAAACCGCAATGCTAAATATGTCTAACTGTCATTGAGAATGTGTTTTCTAACCTTTTTGTTAAGTATATACACGAATTAATATTTAATTTAATGTAGTGTTTACTCTTACTTTGTCTTCAATATTTACATTTCTGAAGCTGAAATTCTGAGTGGGAGAGACATTCCCTACAGCTCGTCTCAGTTGAACTACAGTAAATATTTGTAAAACATCGTGCGCCTCCATCGGACTGAAAAGCTTCAACTACCAGTTATCGGAGGAAAAGAATGCTTCCTGGTCTTTTATTGGGAGACAGACATCCGCCCTACCCGTGGCCTTATCTCCTGCTTGGCGGCAGACAGCGCCAGGTACCTCATTCCTCTGAACCTTGTATCTTGGTGGTCGCCAGAAATCACAGAGATCAAACAGGAAGAAAATATAGGAGCTAACTGTACCTCATTTCAACGTGATGCTATGGAGGGTGGAAGATGGGTGTATGAATGGGCGACTGTAGAACCACACAATCTTCTCCCCCAAATTGATCAACTATTTCCTCCAGACTGACGCCGCACCATCCCCATGAAAGTGGTGAACTTGGTAAATGATGTGTGTACACTAGTAATAATAATCTATACGGGGGTTTTCACAATTTTTTAGAAGTTGTATTCACTCAAAATTCTGTAGATTTTCCTAGTAAACATAAGATAACTTGTGATAAGCTCGTTTCTCATAAAAAACTAATGTTATCTACAGGAAGAGTAAGGCCCAATGACAACAGATCGTCAGCTCACAACTACGCTTACACAGCTCACCAGTATAACGATCCCAGTATAAATAACAAAGAAAACTGAGGACAAGATTTAAGAAACTGAACTAAACCCAAATGCTGTATTACCAAATAAACCTTCGACTGTCTTAAACTTTGAAACAAAGAAGCAACGTGGAAATAAAATTATAAACCCATCAAGTATATCTTACCAGGAAGTATAATAATAATAATAATAAATGATAATAACAATAATAATAATGATATAAGATATTAATAATAATAATACAATAATAATGTAATAATAATAATAATGTAATATTATTAATAAAAGTAATATAATAATAATGTAATATTACTACTACTAATAATAATATAATAATAAAAACAATAATAATAATATTGAGAGAGAGAGAGAGAGAGAGAGAGAGAGAGAGAGAGAGAACAAGCAATTTTAAACCCCAACACTTGAGTGTAGTCAACAATAAACAAATGACTAGTACAGCGAGAGGAGCACTTCTGTCTACCCGTCGCTCGCAACGCTTAGCGGCACAACAACGCCATTTAATGCTAGGATAAGCAGTAACTCGGCCCATGCAAATGCAATCAACAGACAGTACAATAGCTAAAAGGGATGAGAGTGGTCTTTGGCAGTTGGGTGGAAGGGGCTGGGAGTAGTTGCATGGGAGTATTTAGTGTGTGGAAGTGACTGGTAAATGTTTACCGGCTATTCATGTCTCTAAACATTTCCTCGTAAATTTCATCAATCAATGTGATAAATGTGCATGGGAGTGGCGGTAGTAAGTGCGGGGGAGTGATATTTTACAGAAATGGTGAGGTAGAATGAGTGGGAGACGTTAATAACGAATGGTAAGGTTAGTAGTGTTAAGTAGTGTTGTGTCCGAGAAAGAACAACATGCTTATAACCTATGTTGAAGTTGTGAATGGTTATATTTTGGCCCTTGTGGGCCTGCAAATACTTGCCTGTTCACACTGACCATTTACAGACAACACATCAGTCATTACACTTTCAGCAGTCGGTGAACAAGAAAAATATTTTATATATACCATGATTTTTGTCGGTATAAAGAGTAAGAAAATTTGAAATGAGAGTTTTGTTTTCTACTAAACTTTGTGCTTATCATTCTGATTGTAACATGTTAGACGGACGTAGTCTATCACATTTTACGTCGATCCCTTCGCTAAATTGCAAATTAGTTTAAAGGGAATTTGACCAGTAAAGGAAAAAATACGAATCTATAATTTCAGGCCTGGCAATCACTAACTGTCATTCTGATGTCATATAATGATTATTGATAACAGAATAGTAATGACTTCATTATTCTCACATTACGCGGATTAATGAAGGTTTTGGTATAATCTGTTTTAACGTTCATATTTTATTTTTGTAAATCGCCACTGACGAGAGAGCATTAGGCCCCAAACGATGATGTTAGTTTATAGCAGGATAATGGCGCGTAAACAATGTAAGTCGCGGATTTCAAGACAAATATTGGTTCAACCTGTTTTACTGTTGTAAATGTATATACATTTATTATTGTGAAACGCTCCCACAAGCAATTATATATCCTTACCATTCTAGTCAACTAAAAACAATTCGACTGTATACAAAATATTGCAGGCCAATTATGGTCTTGTGAATGTGCAGATAAGGTTCATGGGGATGCAGACAGCTCAAGGACACCGGCTTCACAACTATGAAAATAAAAAACAAATATAATATATATATATTATATATATATATATATATACTGTATATATATATATCCCAGACCCATGGGATCAACACGTTGAGGCACCCCAGTAGCATCTATACTTAGAGGCACCACAGCGAATGAAAAAATAAAAAATAAACTTGAAAAACCTAAGAGAAACCGATTAATATCAACGTAGGTTTTCAAAGTAAATATGACTATGGTTACAGCTCTATAATTAATGCATGGTCCTTACCGAACATCCATAGTGTTAAGTAACAAAGCAAACTGCTAATACTTTTATTATTAAGACGCGCCTCGAGTCCATGACACATCTCTCGTTATGACTAGTTAAGATGAGAGATCTTAAAGACCCCAGCATCCAGGACACTCTGAACATTAGCCACACCTCTCGTCCGACATACAGACCTTGACCCTTGAAACCAACCCTGACGCCGATGGATAGGGTTGAATTATTTGATGACCCTGCAGTAATTAGTGGTTTGATATCACTGACATCCAAATTCAGAATATTACAGCTGGCGTGAAATTACTCATTAAATTTCGGCATTGAAATTTAGAAAGTATTACAATGTCAAATGCAAAGTTTAATGACGAGTATTTACATTAATCTCACTTTAATATCTTAACGTAAAGGCAAAAATTGCAAACAAAAAGGGTATAACCACGAGAAAAATATGACAAATCAATCGATCAGGAAAACGTGTGATAAGACAGTGTAACACCGTAAAGATGTTTAGCTTTATTTTACATTCGAGTCAGTTATACATGATAATTGAGGCGCCAGACTATCTGTCTTTAGAAATTAAGAGGTCACACCTAGGGATTTAATCGTCAAAGGTTGATTTTGGGTCAGGTCGTGTGAACTGACTCTGCTTTCTGCTAAGCCGATAATTGCAGACGGTTGGCTGAGTTGTGCCCATCAAACAAGCCGCTGTTTAAGATGTGCTAGGTAGAGAGCCAGAAGCTATCTACTTAGTAGGCAGAGCTTAGCTCCCGGTTCTCCATAAATACCCAGGGAACTGTAAATTCAGGAGATCAGAGAGGATTGAAGATCGAACAGGAGCGAGTAGATCGAGGTTCCACCCGCCAGACTGGTTTCCCCAGGCCAGATGAGGGACTCTGCCTGTCAACTGTAGCCACCCCTTACCCTCTCTATCCAATTTAGATTCAGAGACTTGGTGAGTTGAACTTTGAGGTGACAAATTTGGTGTGTTTTCAATTTAAGGTGTTGTGTGATTTTCAGGGACAGTCAGCCGTAGTGTCCTCAAATTCTTGTGTGGTGACTCACCTTGTATATTATTGTTGTCATTTAACATCCAAAGACATGAATGAATAATGAATTCCATATGAGTGAAGATCTCATGTTAAATATTTAATAGATTAACTTATGTTTTTTTATTGTCTTTAATTTTGATCACTAAAACTTCTTATTTTGAAAGCAAGGGTGGAGAGCCCTCTGAGCTTACTGACTTAAAAGATTCTTGAATGTACAAGTACATGATTCCAGTTGATATATGCTACCATTTGATAACAGCTTAAAGTACAGACAAGTTCCATTCCTTGTTTTGTATGTACTGAACTGGAATGGATGGCGGCAGCTCTTTCATCCTTCTACTTTCTACCTTTTTCTACTAATCTACTTTCTATCTTACTCCTCACTACTCCCTTACTCCTCACACCCCCCTCTTCTTCCTCACACCTCCCTCACACCTCTCTACCTCCCTCACCCTCTGCCTACACCTATATTTGTAATTTCTTTTCTTTTCATGTGATCAGTTGACTTGATCTCCCGCGTACCAACCTGTTGAGCGAACAAGTTCCAAATGCGAGTTAGTCTAGGAATGAATGATCGCTGATGCAGTGGTGTTCTTGAGAAAGGATTTCTCTCTCTCTCTCTCTCTCTCTCTCTCTCTCTCTCTCTCTCTCTCTCTCTCTCTCTCTCTCTCTCTCTCTCTCTCTCTCTCTCTCTCTCTCTCTCTCTCTCTCTCTCTTTCTTCGTCCCTCTTCCTTTTCTCTCTGAGAGGCAAGGAGAGAGAGAGAGAGAGAGAGGGAAGGGGGAGTGGGAAGGAGAGAGGGAGGGGTATGTGAGGGAAGAAAGGTAGAGAGAAGGGAAGATTGGGGAGGGAAGGATAGGGATGAGGATTTCAGGGGTGAGAGGGGGAGAAAAGTAGAGAACGGAGGATAAAAGAAGAGAGATGACAGAGGGATGGATTGGGAGAAGGGAGATGTAAGTTATAAAGAGACCCGGATCCTGCCGGGTATTCGATCTAGTATATATATATATATAGGAAGAGAATAGCCAGTTGTAGGATCTGGGAACCACATTATGTTAAATTGGTTCGGAACAAGACTTGTCTTATCGTCTTTGTAAAGAGACAAAGAAAAAATAAAACTAGATGCATGTATCTATTCCAGCAATGATAATTAAATGTCTAGCTCAGAGAATACAAATGACGTATGCGAGAAAAAACATTGCTAACCTTACATAAAATTAAGTTCAATATTCCAGAGATCAAGTCGGCAAAGAATAGAAAGTGTAAATGCTCCGGAAAGGGTAAAGAGTTGTGGATATAAGCTAAGGAAGATACAGTGATCAGATCCTAACGGAGGAAGTGGGTATCGAGTAGTACTCAAGACGGGACAGAACAAGTGACTTTAATGTTATGAACATTTTGGTGGGATCCCTGGATTTGAAGGTTATAATAATCCATCCAATCATTTATCTAGCTGACGCAATATTTTCTTGGTTATGCTCCCTAAATGTTAGATCATTATTCTCAGGTACGGATATGTTAATCTGAAGCATATGTAGGCTGATGAATATGCTGTTCCAGATTTGAGGTTGTAGAAAAATGTAAAGCTTCTGAGGATCAGCGGAAGACTTAATTAAACCAGTCTTTGGCTTCCCACACCAATCAGATTTTTCCTCGTGACTTTTCCATCACATTTTCCTGATTTTTCGAACTAAATTTTATAAAGTTTATAACAAAACACAGAAAAGTGGAAATGTACACCAAAAATAATAGAGTGATAGATACAATAGAAAATACGATAGAAACAAAAAAAACATAGTCTAAGAAAACAAACTTAAGATACAAATTTAGAAAAATCAACAAAAATGGGGAACTGCCACAAATTAAACAAAATCCGTAAATTTCAAATAGCTGACTGGAATGAAAAGAACAAAAATATATGGACAAAAATTTGGTTTACTATTTTCCTCGTAGATGATGAAGACAACAAATGCGGGCGGTGATTCTTGAGGTTATCTTGAGATGATTTCGGGGCTTTTTAGTGTCCCCGCGGCCCGGTCCTCGACCAGGCCTCCACCCCCCAGGAAGCAGCCCGTGACAGCTGACTAACACCCAGGTACCTAATTTACTGCTAAGTAACAGGGGCATAGGGTGAAAGAAACTCTGCCCATTGTTTCTCGCTGGCGCCTGGGATCGAACCCAGGACCACAGGATCACAAGTCCAGCGTGCTGTCCGTTCGGCCGACCGGCTCCCCGGTGATGACGACATTGGTAGCACGTGATGGTGTCTGCATAACCCGGAAACAATAATGATGGCTCCTCTTGTGCATCAAGACACTTCCCTCATGACCACCATTTAAAAAAATAGTATAAAAAAAGACCACAAAAGTTCAAATATTGCATCTTTCTTCTTGTTGACTGTGAGCGCGCACCCTCGTGGCTAGTTTAACTCGCACAGCTTGGGAACGATTATTCCCAAGACACTAATAGAATTAGCATTGCATTTGCATATTAAACTAAGAGAGTGAGTGGGAAGAGACAGGAAGTGTCGAAAAGCGCTGAAAAAAACCATAATGAGCGGAAGGGGGGGAATTAATTTAATGTAGTCAGACGGGCAGATTATCATGTAAACACATCCAGCGTGAGTGTAATGTCTCGCCCGTGACTAACACCGAGGCGCGGCTACACTACACACCAGGGGTGCCAACCATGCCGCCCCCTCACCGTTCTACACGCGTTCTACAACACGTTCTACCGTTCTACAACACGTTCTACAACATTTCTACCGTTCTACAACATGTTCTACCGTTCTACCGTTCTACAACACGTTCTACGGTTCTACAACACGTTCTACCGTTCTACAACATGTTCTACCGTTCTACAACACGTTCTACCGTTCTACAACATGTTCTACCGTTCTACAAGACGTTCTACCGTTCTACAAGACGTTCTACCGCTCTACAACGTTCTACCGTTCTACAACACAACTAATAATTTCAGTTAAACAACTATTTATGTTCTGTCAAATTAAGGTTTTAATCTGTTGTGGCTATTTAAAGAGAGGTAATTGAAGGTTTCGAAGACCTCATCCAGCTTTTCTGAGGTGGGGTGAGTGCCCAAGACACAGCAAGCATTTCCTCTCTGGATCACGACATAGAAGCGCTGGAATAGGAAACTGGCCGCTCTTGAGTATCTACTTTGCCAAATTAGTTCCTCGCCCACCTCTCGTGTTTGTAGGGACCCTCAGTCTCGAAAAAGAGGGTATGCATTACTTGGTGATCTTGTGGGGCCCTAGTGCGCGAACATGTTGTCTTCTACCAACCTTATATGTTCACAAACAGGTTCTCAAGTTTCTTGGTCAATATTGGCAATATTAAAATATATAATATGTGAATATGTTGGTCAATTAGTTACAAAGCCAAACAGTTTCTCACTCAGTGTGCCAAACGATAGAAGATTATTAGGGCTCTTCTTGAAGAGCTGAAAAGTTGGTCAACTTGGAAAACAGCATTCGAGGGCGGTACCTGAGTTTCACACAATGTTTCATCCATTACTTGTACCAGGGACTTTCCACATACTTGAAGGTAACTGAGGGGCTTCAGCCGACTAATAATTCTTTGACTAGAGAACAGAAAGGCATAGATTAGGTTTTCATTCATAATTATGTGACTGAACGTCTAAGTGTTAGATATTTCTGCTCATTTGCATATTTGTTTCTCCATTTTAAAAGTGTTTACGTATAAGCCTGAACGGGTGCCAGGCCTCAACGCCCGTACAACATATACGTACTCCACAATACCGACCAGAACTGTTCCCAACACACAATATAGAACAGTTTTATGTTCAAACAACCAAAGAATTTGCTTTGGTCTCATTTTTAAAAGCAATAGTAACGCAATAATCTTTTATTGCTTTACAGTGAAACTGTATTTGACGCACTGTTGCAAACATGCAATAACGTGTGTATACCTTTAAACTGGCATGCGCACACGCTTCTTGTGTAATGTGCCAATCTCACTGAACAAATTTTAAGTCCAATTCCCATTGTTAGCAAATTTGATTGCATGCGTCATGCCTTGGGATGCTGTTTTCGCAATACTTTTAAAATTTTGGAAAACATCTGCCATTAATGCAAAGCCGCATAATAACACGTCATTACATTTATCAGAGTAACAATTACCAAACCTCACTTCCAGCAAACAAAGCAATTACTATAACTAAAAACACTATAAACTGGCTCTACGTGGTGTAAATTAAATTATTTTGACAAGCGAAATAAATAATATATATATATATATATATATATATATATATATATATATATATATATATATATATATATATATATATATATATATATATATATATATATATATATATATATATATACACACACACACACACCCATAATACAGAAACATAAAATAGAGATACATGGCGATATACACGTTATAACAGGTCAATACATATACCGTAGCCACCCACACACCCAGTCAATGGGTATAACATTTGCTGCCGCAGAAACTTTTACCCGGCTCACCAAAAGAAATAATTACAGCATGATCAAGCGAATGCTAACCCAACAATTTCGGACCTCAAAAGGAAAGCGACCCTTAAGATAGTCTTCTACAAGGACCAAAGCCGCCCTGGCTCTCATAATTGGGACTGGGCGGCCACATTTCCGGGTGGGCTCTTACAGTGTACAGAGGCCGGGGGAGGTGGTAGGGAGGGTGGAGGGTAGATTGATGGGTGGAGGGTGGACGGCTGAGAAGAGGCAGGATGAGATGGAGAGGTAGAAGGGATTGAGTAGGGAGAGGGAGGTGCAGAAAGGATAAAAATAGATTTAACTGGGAGTTGAACATCAGGATAAGAAGAGGACCTGAGTAATGATAGCCGCCAGCATCCTCTAGCTGGCACTGACGGCGCCAAGCAGTATACGAAGGCAATGGAAGGCGTCGCTAACTTCGTGGAAAAGAAAAAGGGGAAAAGACCGAGACGAGATAGATATGGGATAAAACAATAGAAAGATATCGATAAACTAAAGCGAATAGCAGGTAGACAACTAGACAAACCGTCCAACGTAACATGACAGACAGACGTCAATGGGTATTGAGACAATATAGTGAAAAGCCCCCCCCCCCCTTCCTGCATAGGATCAAAGCCAGACCAATTTAATCCCCATTTCCGTGAGTCAATGCTGGAGCTACTGATGATGTTGGTAGTAGTTGAGTTGTAAATGTTGGTGGTGACTTAGTGAATAGTGCTATGGTTGATGATGGCGGTGGTCTTGGTAGTGTAGTGAATATTGCGGGGAGTGGCGGAGGGAATTATGGCGTAGGTGGTGAACTGAGAAGTGTTTCTGGTGATGCAGAAAGTTTTTCAGGTTATTATTGTGTGTTATTAGTATCATCTTAACTCTTGTGGGTTGTGATGAGATCTGCCATTTATGTGTATTTTAGTTTGTGTTTTGATAGGGTATTAGGTATGCTTAGGGGTGCCTTCTCGCCATGCTCTGTGGGGGGATTGGTGCCCTGACGCTACATAAACACCCTATACCCCCCGAAGTGGCAAGGGGAGTTAGGGGACAAGAAGTAGCGGCATATATTTCTGGTGGTGATGGTGTTGTGAATGTTGTTAATGTAATGAATATTGTGTCTGAAAGTACAATATTATTGTATTGTTTTGAGTGGCAATAATTATGAATGTTACTGTTTTGTGTTGAGATAATAACTAATGATGATGATAGTGGTGTAATGAATGCCGTTGATGACATTAAAGTGAATGTTGTTGGTGCTGGATAATAAGAGAATGACGTTGGAAGTGGTGCAGCAAAAGTGAATATTGTTGCTATTATAGTGATTTAACACTATTCTTTATTATAGTTTAACTGGCACAATCAGAAAATTATCCTTACCAAATTGATAAAAATCATTGTCATTCTTACTTGACTGAACAAATATACAACCGTAAACATAATACATTTTCAGAAATAAATTTATTAACACAACTTAAGAGAATATATTTTTTTTTATTTACAAATGTACAACTAATTATACATTAGCCTTCGGAAATTACAAATATATAATCAATGACTTTTCAGCTGTTGAATATGATTTGGGATTGCAACTAATTAGGAGTAATTAGGGTTTCAAGAACACCTCACGTCAGAGGAACGCATCAACGAGATAATTCCACTTCTAAGATTTAGTTTCCATCAGGCTTGAGAACCCTTCTCCTGAAAGACGTGTAGTCGCATAAGGAATACGAATGATCAACCTTTCCCTGCTGAACCATTCATTATATTATATATATATATATATATATATATATATATATATATATATATATATATATATATATATATATATATATATATATATATATATATATATATATATATAACCTGAATGTGAATTAGTACCAAAAGCATATGTTATTTGTCATTTATTCACCATGTGGAACTTAAAAATGCTATGTATGTTTACTACAAGCAATATTCATTTCGTGTAATGCTACAAAGCAAGAAAATGGGCCAACTATTTTCTTTTTTAAAACAGGTTGGTATAGGAACCGACGACCGGTGACTCCTGTTAGCAGGCTGAGTGAGAGCTTTCCCTTCCCATAGCTCATGGTAAGCGTTATCCATTAGTTTCCTGAAACATGACTCGCCAATCGTTTTGCAACCAGGTACCTAATCACTGCTTGGCGAACAGAGGCGTACAGTTAAGGATTGGCGCCTATTTAATCCTGCCTCGCCAGGATACGAACCTATGTCAAATCGCTCGCGAAGCGCGAGGCGAATGTGTTACCCCTTCTGCAAGTTAAATACCTGCAGACAAAACAAGTATGGCTACTCATTAGCGAGAAGCATGACACCTCCATTTTGCTAGGATCACACCAAGCAAGTTGGCTCATTAGTGGGATAGAGTGAAGGAGGGGTGGAGGACGTTAGCAGCTGGTGCCCGTGTGATCACTTCCTGGTGATTGT
>NC_091170.1:32402005-32439505 GCF_040958095.1 Procambarus clarkii
ATCATTCAGAACCTTGTATACCACATTTGTAAGGCCAATCCTGGAATATGCGGCCCCAGCATGGAGCCCGTACCTGGTCAAGCACAAGGCAAAGCTTGAAAAAGTTCAGAGATATGCCACTAGGCTAGTCCCTAGTGACAGAAGACTCTTCTGTCTTCCAGTGTCATGAGGAGCATTTCCCGCAGAATTTCCTCGTAACTCATGCCTCTTAGTTCTGGGACTAGTCTAGTGGCATACCTCTGAACCTTTTCCAGCTTCGTCTTGTGCTTGACAAGGTAAGGGGTCCATGCTGGGGCCGCATACTCCAGGATTGGTCTAACATATGTGGTATACAAGATTCTGAATGATTCCTTACACAGGTTCCTGAAGGCTGTTCTGATGTTAGCCAGCCTCGCATATGCCGCAAACGTAATTCGTTTTATGTGGGCTTCAGGAGACAGGTTTGGTGTGATATCAATTCCTAGATCTTTCTCTCTGTCCGTTTCATGAAGTACTTCATCTCCTATTCTGTATCCTGTGTCTGGCCTCCTGTTTCCACCGCCTAGTTTCATTACTTTGCATTTACTCGGGTTCAACTTTAACAGCCATTTGTTGGATTATTCATTCAGTTTAGGTCATCTTGTAGCCTCCTACTGCCATCCTCTGTTTCAATCCTCCTCATAATTTTTGCATCATCGGCAAACATTGAAAGAAACGAGTCTATACCCTCCGGGAGATCTTTTACATATATCAGAAACTGTATAGGTCCAAGGACTGACCCCTGCGGGACTCCACTGGTGACGCCTCGCCAATCTGAGACCTCACCCCTCACAGTGACTCGCTGTCTTCTGTTGCTTAGGTACTCCAATGGAGTACCTTCCCTTTCACTCCAGCCTGCACCTCCAGTTTTTTCACTAGCCTCTTGTGTGGCTAGTGTGTGTGTGTGTGTGTGTGTGTGTGTGTGTGTGTGTGTGTGTGTGTGTGTGTGTGTGTGTGTGTGTGTGTGTGTGTGTGTGTGTGTGTGGAAAAAAAGTATAGAGGAGGGGTGGAAAGTTAATTATTTTTTAAAAATTCCTATAATCTTATTGCTATGACAAAAGGCACTCATTAATAAATTAATTAATCAATCAGACAGTGAATTAATGTGAAAGAGGTATTTCAATATCAGTCAGGTATTTAATTCGTTAGATAATTAATCAGAAGTAACTAATCAGTTAGTTAAGCAGTCAGTCTGTCAGCAAGTTAATTTAATGTCAGTCAATCAGCTATATGTCAATCATGACCAAAAAAAAGTATATATGTACTGTATATACTTATTCCGAAGTGACTAAGTAAAGAGTTAACGCAAGACTGTGTGTGTCTCTCTTTCTTCCACACACCACCAAGGTTCAACCTTAGTTGACAGCCAGGCAGACGGTAACTTTTAGTTTGTTTCATATTTCCTTCACTTTTGCTGACGTTATCGACAACTATGTTTCTTTGATTCCTCAATCGCCTTTTTTCATTCTCTTTTGCTGATAAAAATTGAATTGTTAAGTTTATAAGATAATAATAATAATAATAATAATAATAATAATAATAATAATAATAATAATAATAATAATAATAATAATAATAATAATAATAAACAAAAAGAAAAAGAAAGGCAAGATATCAGTAGAAAACTATAGGCCAAATATTTTTGCCTTTTGTCTGTGGAAAGAAAATTGAAAAAAATCTATGTTGAAAGTCTAGAAATGCACCTTAATGAAACTAGTTAATAAGTAACAAGCAATTTGGTTTCATAGATCAATGAAGCACATCAGATTTGATACTAGCAGTGAGGGATCAATAACCACTAACAACATTCCCCATAACCATCTGATGCTCACGTTCTGTATGATTGGGTGGAGTGACACAACAGATCCAGGAGTATGATTTTCATTTATTCCCTGATTAACATCTATAATGCCTCTGATACTATAATGATACACTTTACCATTATCACTAAGCTTGTCTCTAATGCTTTCCTTATATTTTCAATTTAATTTGTTTTTGTTCAGCCAATTTCATCATCTTTGTTCATCTGCTATCGTCCAGTGATGCTTGTAGACTCTTGACGAAGAGGTGATATCAAGTGTTCTTTCTAGGGAGCCCCTTCAAAGGGAGGGTCAAACACCACTGAGCTACTATTCAATTTAAGCAAGAAAAGTGTTTTGAAGAGTCATCTTGCCAAATATTTACTCAATCGACTTAACAACTCGGACGTTTTCTGATCGGAGGAGAGGCTAACCTTCCCTCCTCAGGCGTGAGAGGGTTCTTCTGAGGGCATTGCTTTGTATGGTGGTTTTCACCACACAAATACAGTCACGGTGACTGTACTTGGAAATGATTAGTCGTGTGGCGATTGCAACAGATAACAAGAAGACTCTTGTTATCTGTTGCAATGTAGTCCTAGTTCCGGAGAATAGTGGAACTAGGTGGAATGAAATGTCCAAAGAAGCGATATTGTTGAGTTGGATTTTTAATTCCATTCCAGAAAAATTATAATACGATTAAGAGATTCACCATCCTTGGATATATTTTTGGTCCTGTAGGCACCGTAAAGAAAAAGTGCTGTCATTAGAAAACTTCCCGTAACAGGTTATTCTTGCAATTTTGGAGAATTTATGATATCTTCTCTGGTGAAAATGAAATTACTAACAAACCTTCAACAACAAGTCGATTAATAACATCTTGCTAACATTGACACTGATATAGGGTGAAGCTAGTTTAAGTCTTACCAACCCAATACAGTACTGGGGTTGTTACAGTACTGTACAGTACAGTACAGTACAGTACAGTACAGTACTGGGTGGGGTTGTTACAGTACTGTACAGTACAGTACAGTACAGTACAGTACTGGGTGGGGTTGTTAGAAAGCTGCTCGAGCCATATCAGCTTAGCTTAGTTCGTTGTACCAAATGGGAATGTCCAATGTATTTAGTCAGCTCCTGGAGGACATCAAAGGTCTGGTTCGGAGCTACCACTTGCCTTATGGGCCTACATTGTTTACACGGAATCTCCTGTTGCTATCATCATCCCCACTTATCTTCTCCCGAAGGTTATATTATGCCTTCCGAAAATTTATCATTATTGTCCGTAACTGTTGCCAATTCCTATTCTAAGAGCCCAATAAATATCCATTGAACCTTGTCTCAATGTTTAATTCCATAGCATTCTTAACAACTAAATGTTTAATCCTGTATGATCACTACTACTTTTCCTGTTTAAACATTAAAGTATACGAACTACAATCTATTTAGCCACAAGTAATAGTTCGCCTGCTTACCCTCGTTACAGCAGATTATTGTTTGTAATCAAAGGCAGAAAACTACACTTGGTCAGTATTAGAACTGTTGAATTGTCTGGAAGATTCTCACTTTATGTTACCATAGACCTCCAATTAGAGCTGTTCCACCTGCACTCTCACACACCGTCTTCACAGTAACTCACCTCACTCTCGCCTCCTAGTTTTAATAACACTCTTAATGAACAAACCTTTCCAAAAATCGAGAGCCCATTCCTGAAAGATGCTTCTACTGCATAAATCACATATATAATGAAAATGACTTTTATGTAATGGCATTAAATAAATTAAAACGCAGATCAACGATGATCTGCGATGGTACCCTCTATCACGAGTAGGGGGTACGATGGGTGAAGGGTACCACGGGTGAAGGGTACCACGGGTGCCGATCACGGGTACAGGAGATCACGGGTGGAGAACAATCAATGAAGAAGCCCCTCCAGCTGACCGGCGCGGACCTGGCCGTCTTAGGCAACTTTAGGCCTATATAAGAGAGCATAAACTTGAAGATTTTGTATATTATTTTATCCCGGTTCTCAGTGTCCTTTCCCCATTCCTCGTCCCAAAATATATGTGAAGGAATATTCTCCACTGTCAAATACGAGAGGCCATTCATTCTTTCTAACCACCAAAAGAAAACTACCACACCAAGCGCGAGGACCCACCTCTAAACTCAAGACTTGGGCCACAATTTAGGACAGTAATGAATATCCTTGATATTCCAGACTACATGTGTAAGGATAAAAATATAACAAAAATATGAATACAAATAATACCACAGTCTGTATTTTCACAGGTGATATCAAGGCAACGTACGAAGAAAGGCGGAGAGAAAGTGTCACCCCTCATACAGGATTAGGAGACGATGGAGGAGGGGAAGGGAGAAGGGAAGGGAGAGGGGAAGGGGGTGGGGGAGAGGAAAGGGGAGGCTGAGGAGGGGGAGGGGGGGGGGGGAGGGGGAGGTGGAGGGAAGGGGGGAGGAGGTGTAAATACTCCTAACACGGTGTATAAAATCCGCGCGAGCACATATCAGCCACCACCAGCAGGTCGTAAAGTAAGGCAAGGCTGATGAAGTGGAGGAAACACGGTAAAGGTATTGTGGAAACAGCGCAAGTTGCTGAGCAGTAAGTCCCCTCCCGCCAGGTGTAGAGGGAGAGTGTGGTGGGGTTAGTGGTGGTGTAGAGGGAGAGTGTGGCGGGGTTAGTGGTGGTGTAGAGGGAGTGTGTGGCGGGGTTAGTGGTGGTGTAGAGGGAGAGTGTGACGGGGTTAGTGGTAGTGTAGAGGGAGAGTGTGGCGGGGTTTGTGGTGGTGTTGAGGGAGAGTGTGACGGGGTTAGTGGTGGTGTAGAGGAAGTGTGTGGTGGGGTTAGTGGTGTTGTAGAGGGAGAGTGTGGCGGGGTTAGTGGTGTTGTAGAGGGAGAGTGTGGCGGGGTTAGTGGTGGTGTAGAGGAAGAGTGTGGCGGGGTTAGTGGTGGTGTAGAGGGAGAGTGTGGCGGGGTTAGTGGTGGTGTAGAGGGAGAGTGTGGCGGGGTTAGTGGTGGTGTAGAGGGAGAGTGTGGCGGGGTTAGTGGTGGTGTAGAGGGAGTAGTTGCCATATCTCGACGATGCCAATTGTATTATAGACCGATTATATTGCACAATAAAATGCATTGAGTTTAGTAATACCATATACTGTATTTTTATCTCAAGTCCCATATAACCAGTTCTACTATGGTCAAGAGAACACTATAACGGTAGGCTGGTCCCTAAGTATGGCCAGAGTCTGATGAGAACACAAGGGTATGGTAATGATGCTACCTCTCTGAACCAGTAATAATGTACCCTAATTTAATTATAAACATGTCCACTTACTGTTCATTATTATAAAACGTATTTACTAGCATCGTCAGTTTAATTAACTATCATATATAAACGTGGAATACAAATAAATGTTAAGGGAAAGACGTAAGGAGATGGAAGCAGTTTTGCGGACGCTGAGGAGGAAGGTGTTGGCCGCCGCGCTGCCTCTCGCTCTTCCTCACCTCTACAGCTCCTACACCAAATCATATAAACTGAACCACAGAATTATATTTTGAAAACCTAGACTCTTAATGTGCTTAGGATGGGTAATATCAGGTTACAGTAAAGAACACTATATTCAGTAGTAAACACAACTTGGCCTCGTTCAGCACTACACGAGGCCATCATTGTTTCCGCTGTATCTAAGTGTTTCCGCTGTATCTAAGTGTTTGTGCGCTTATATTGTACTTAATCCAAAGGTTACGAGTATATTAGGTTATAAAGTACCATTATCTTGCACCCAAATAGCGGAGCGCTCCATAAATTTATGCAAATAGCACTGCGGTTAGCCGAGAAAAACTGTAAAGTCCCTCACTGACGGGGCGGGTATCATCACCCAAATATATATATAGGTATCACACCAGAATATAAAATATGTATTTTGCAATAGTCCAGTGTATAAATAATGTACGCATGCAATATTTAATCGTTACTGTAATAATTTATCATGCACACCAGACACATCCTATGGAGGACAGAAGAAAATGTATATATGCTAGTTAGCATTGTAAATGTGTGGCCACGTCTGTGGTAGAAAATAATAATAATAATAATAAAAACATCCTGTGGGCGATAGTGGAGATTGTTACAGCGGCACATAATGGGTTTAGGAACTGACCCCAATAGTTTATTTAGCTAAGCTAGTAACAGCGGCACATAATGGGTTTAGGAACTGACCCCAATAGCTTATTTAGCTAAGCTAGTAACAATCTTCTATCATACATCGGGAGACCAATATGGGAAGGCGTCAACAGGTGACAAACTCTGGTTCTGTCATTGATTTTCTCATTTATCTGTACATAGCTTCAGACACAAGCACGTCATGGTTATGCCTTGGGCAGCTGAGCGCCGTCAAGGATGACGAAGGAATCACAGTTTACGGGTAGACTTCGGATACATATATTGGTCTGCGTGTAGGGATTATGGCAAACAATGATGTCTGAAGATTGGAGAGTTATTTATACGAGTTACTCAATGCATGTAAATGCATGTAAAGTTATGCATGCAAAGACATGAATAACTCATTGCACGTATAAATATTATGCACGTGCATTACTCCAGCGTGTAAATATTGCACACGTGCATTACTCCTGCATATAGACATTATGTACCATTTGTTTGGCCACTCCTGGAGTTGTCAAAGTCTTCCTGTAACTTCCTGCAGTCTTCATATGTTTTCAAGTTTCTTATCAGCTTTGCATCATCTGCAAAAACTGACATGTCCGAGTTCACTCCTTTGAGTGTGTCGTTCACCTAAGTTAAGAACAACAGCGATTCCAGGATAGAGCCTTGTGGGACCCCACTTGCTACATTCTTGAAACCTCCTCTCTGGCTGTTACTCTTTGTTTTCCGTTTTTCAGATACTTCCTTACCCAGTTCAGTGTTTTCCCAATTATCCAAGCCTGCTTCGCCATCTTGTTCAACAGTCTTTAATGGGGAACAATGTCAAACGCTTTTTGACAGTCTAGAAAAATACAGCCTACCTAGCCTTCCTTTTTCCTGACTTATTCTATTAACCTGATCATAAAACTTAATCAAGTTTGTCAGGCACGACTTTCCATTTCTAAATCAATTTTGTTGTCACTCGATCCTCTCAAGATGTTTCAACATTAACGACCTGATTACTTTCTCCAGCACTTTACAAGGAATACTTGTCAATGACATTGGTGTGTAGTTTAGTGCGTCCTTTCCATTCCCATTTCAAAATTCTGGGACTACGTTTGCTGTTTTCCAGACATCTGGAAGAGTTCTTGTCTCAAGCATTTTATTAAACATTTTAGACAACGGGTGACAGATTACTTCTGCAGCCTCTTTCAGCAACCATGTTCTAATTAGGTCTGGCCCTATAGATGGCAATAGTGTACAGAGAGAGAGATGACAGTGGTTTGCAAAGATGGAGGAACGGCAGTGATATACAGGGAGAGGAACGGCAGTGGTATATAGTGATGAACCAAGGAAGACCACAAGGGAAAATGAGAGAAAAAATCATCAGGAGCGGTGAGGTGGGAGGCAGGATAGGAAAAGTTGAGCAGTGATCATTCCAGCCGGGTGACTACCGGAGCCCCCGCGCAAAATCAGCACGTATACCTTCGTCAAGTCTCACTCAGCGGAAGAACTTCGGCCCTACTTCAGAACTTTGTAGAATTACTTTGGTCCTACTAAAGGACTTGACAGAATAAATTTCAAGGATCGAGAACTTCAAGGGGATAAGGGATATCAACAAGGGAAATATGAGCGAGCTTTTGCAAGTTTCGACCAGATCAGAACCTTTAAAAAAAAATGTTTGCTGGAGAAGTTGTGATTCAAGAAGGATACGGAAAAGTACGGGTTCAACAGCAGAATGGAATAGGCTGCCTAACATAACTGAGGAAAATGGTACAGCTTGCTTTAAGAATAGGGTCGATAGCTACTTAGGGAGAGAACGTTAGATCTAAATGGACACTGTCCAGAAGTGGCCAACATGCTGATTTGTGTAAGTTGTTACGGATATTGCCATCTATTTCAAATTAAATTCTAAAACTTTTGTTTTATATAGCTGGAAAAATCTTTAATCATTTGACTTAGCTTCAGTGTCATCATAATCTCTATTGCTTTTCCTATTTATTTATTTACATTTCTCGATAAACTTTAAGATGAGTTTCTTAGATGAGCATCAAACAGATTATAATTCCTACATATCCCTATATCGACATTATCAATAACATTTAAAAAAAATCCTTGGATAATAAGTGTAATTTTCTGACTGTTTATGCTTCCAAATTATAGGAGAGGCTATGATCCCCATCAAATATTGCTTTGACTTTTGCCCAAGACAGATTAGGGAAGACGTCTTGGAGAAACTGGAAGGCTGCTGAGTTATGTAACAACGCACCACAGCTCAACATAAGGAGTCAGTAGTCTTCAAGTACCCTCAAGACGCCTCTTCCCTAGTCTGTGTTAGGTAAAGGTCAAAGCAATTTTTGATGGCCTTTTCTATACTTGGCAGGCATGAGCAATCACAAAATAACACTTACTAACCCAAGAACAAAAATTATTACATAGTATAATGTTTCTCCGCTAGTTAAGACTTTTGATATCGTGTTGGTTCAGAGATTAACTGTTTAAGTAGTGATGTAAGAAATCTTCATCCTTAGCAATACCTATATCGTTACTTAGGTTTACTCTACCAAATTTTAAATCACGATGAAAACATTATTGTATAATGAGGTTTTTGTTACACTTTCCCCCATTGCTCTGTCCAAAGTTGGCCGCCAATAATCAGTTCCTAAAAATTAATTTGATTTCCTTCACTTTTTCCTAATCAAGTGGTTTCTGTAAATGTATGTTATAGTTAGCTTCGTATTCGAGACAACTATCAACTATATCTCATAAAAACTATTACGCCTCCTCATCGTAACTATTCCATCAGTATGAAGCTATATAAAACCTTAATTTTAATATTTGATAAAGTTCCGTGTAGTATCCATTTATCCATGTGTCCGTTCGTGATATAAACAACGTTAATTCATACATTGTATTTCAAATGCTTCAGATATTTGTATTATTACATTATTTACGTTTTTGCCTTGTTTACTTGTATATATATTACTTGTGATAATTTTGTGATATTAGTTAAGGATACATCGTTATTTCTCTATACTATAACGCTCCTAGTGTACAACTGCTGATTGGTTTACGAGCCTCCCCCCCTCCCAGTACATACTGATAAAGATATCCTCACATCAACAGCTCCCTCTACTGAAAGTGCCAAAGTTGCTACCCCCCATCCTACATAGATACAAATCCTCCCTAACACACATTTTGTTCTCTTCCATAAAATACGCTTCAGTTTAGTGAGTGATATTTGTTTTGCAATATTTGTTCAGCAGACAGCTGATATCAATTGTCCTAGAAACCAATTCATTGCCTATGTGCATTCCTGGTCTATGTGGAATGTTTCTTAAGACTGGGATCCCTCTCAGTCTTAATTAATTTTATAGATACTCTATACTTGGCAAGCAAGTGCTCACTCCTGTTTACCTATATCGTGGTCACATGTATTAAGATAAATTGTGAGTTTGTTCTCATTTTGAGACCTAATATTTATTGTCTATTCTACTAAAAAATAATCCCTGATTTTAGCTCTAGCAAAACAAACCCACATCCTCCGTTTAGTGACCTAGTAACAAGCACTATCCATGTGCCTGATCTTTGAGTCTCTAACTGTTACAAAATATCATTCCTTCCTTCTGGATTTCCTCCACTGAACATTGAACACTGCATAATCTACACTATCGTGAACACTGCTTGCTTCCCTCCTACAGTAATCATCCATGCTGCAAGCAGCAATAATAAATCTGACCTGTTGAAGCGTTGACAAGATTACATCAATTTCCCAAGTCATCATCAATCACAATTTCGCACTCATATTCTACACTCACCCACAATTTGGACTATATTGCCACGGCAAAAAACTGCTACTCTTTCTCTCAAATATTTTAGGTATTGCTATACACTCGTACAATCTCCTTATTACTCTCATCATCATTTATTAATTATTATCCGGTCACATGCTTTGCAAAAATTTAATGCAAAATGATCTACACAAACTTTACAAATAATGAAATGATTAACTACAACTAATTTATAATGAAAAATGTCAAACTATATGTGTAGCACAGCAGAATACATCATAGAAAAATTATTGAAAAGAATGCCTTTATACTTGTGAAATGTTTAAGAATTGTCAAAAACGTCTATCAACCTTTGCCAGTATCATAATGAATATGAGCAGCACTACGAAAAATATAGAATCAAACATATCTTTCAAAATGGGCATAGTCCTCAATTGGTTGGGAAGGGGGCTTAATATGTCTATGTACGAAAAAAAATTGGACACGCGTCAAACCGTAAGAATGGCAAACCAGAAATATATCACGTCACTGATATATATATATATATATATATATATATATATATATATATATATATATATATATATATATATATATATATATATATATATATATATATATAGATGCCAAAAATCATTCCAAAACTATGTTTATTTGAATACCAAGAAGCTGAGACCTAAAGGACTCGACATATCTTGAAACATGACATGTCAAGGTATATCTCAAAAATAAATTTATGAGACAAAAGCATAATAACTTTATCCCAGGCAGGGCGAGACGTATGGGCAAGTCTTCTTACACCCATTGCCTCTGTTCACCCAGCAGTGATTAGGAACCTGGGTGTTAGTTCGACTGTTGTGGGTGGCATCCTGGGGAATGGTCAGATGCTGCATATATCCCAGGTATACTCGAATATCCCACAAACGCCGCAAGGCACAGCACGAGGAAAACAGCCGGAAGACTACACATGAAATATGCCGCAAGGCAAAGAAACTTGAGCCGCAAGATCACCGAAAAAGAGTGGGTTGGAAAATCCTAGAGTAAAAAAAAAAAATGGTTCACGCTCGAAGTCAAAGAGTGGGTTCACGCCCAAACAAGATCACTACAGGCCGATCATATTTCAAATATGTATTGTGATAAAACTTCAAGGTGCCCAAACGTCTCATCATGCCCTTTAATCAAGCTCAGGACCATTAGGTTGTGAGATGGTTGAGTTAACCAAAGGCAAAAGTTGTTAACATTTTAACGTATTGGCCAGTCATACAAGCAATATTTAAACACTTTTTGCTACGTTGTAGCTGTGAGCATAACATCACAAACAAAATATTTTTAAACATCTTATTTTATAAGATTTATATCTGGCTCAGTAAAACAAATATAATTTAATTTGTAGTCAAAATAATGTGCGAATACGATTAAAGCACCAATGTCACTGTGTGTTAGATCAAATCATTTGAACGTAATGGCTGTATCATGCAAATTACTACGCCACATGTCGTTCGTGGGCCGTGTATATGGAACTGGTAAATGGACTTTAATACTGTATTTCTGCACCATTACAAGTAATTTATATGGCAGCAAAACGAGATATCAAATAAAGCGTAATACTCTTTTGAAAATTCGATTTTACATTTATGCGTCTTTATTTAATGCAGTGAAATATTCTCTATTGTATTTTTATTTGATACGAGCACCCAAAACAATTTATTTTCCCGTATAAAGCAACTTGCAAATCAGCTGTACTACATGAGATGAGCGGTCATAAGAATCGTAGTCAAGGAAGAAACGTAGCCGGGTCAAAAGAGAAGAAAAAACCGGGTCAAGAGAGAAAAAAAACCGGGTCAAGAGAGAAGAAAAAAACCGGGTCGAGAGAGAAAATATAAACGAAAAAAAAACGAGAGAAATTGTGTATGGAGCGTCTCCGCTGTCAGCCATTCACATGTAAATTACAAATGAGTCAATATTCCCTAGAGACTAGTTGCCAACATGAGTGCTGGAGTTAACGTTGAGGTTTCAATTATGGGTTTAATTGTATTACTGTAATATTATTGGCTTTCTTTCATTATTATTATATTGCCGAGTATTAACTATGTAAGTCGATGCCTAATAGTAGTAATAAAAATTTTGCTTAACTATGAACGATATGATGTATAAACTGTGGTCCAAGCTGAATTAGTGTGACGTATGTATTGTGATCCAGTGTAATATTGCGTCTTTCTATGCGTCACAGTAGAGTACTAAACCTAGCTGTGTTGTTGTCGGTAATATAGGTATACCAGTACTGATGGGTGGCAGGCCGTACAACGAAGCGAAGCGTATGCATTAATATATGACGTGTCTCAAGGGTTGAATACTGGCAATTAACCCAACCTGTCTACGAAAAAGTTTAGTACTTAGAGCAACTATTGGTCCAACGTACACAGATGGACTTTTGTGTCCCATAAAAGTTCACGGTTTGTACTATTAATTTTGTAAAGTGCAAGAGAAGGAAGACAACAAGCAAACCTAAACTATAAACATATGTAGCAAATTAGGCCTAAAATAGCTTATATTAGGCCTAGGATTCCTTAGGCCGAGAAAAGGTTAGGTTAAATTGTTTGTTACTGTTCCATTTAAAGCCTGAAATTTGGAGTATTCCAATAGTGCAAAGCGTTAAATTTCGGGTTCAACAGTTCATTTTTGTACGTTCGATCAATAGTTGCTATAAGTTGTATTATTTTGGGAGGACGAGTTGTATTAACCTCATAAATGAAAATGAAACTGAACTGACTTGAGGTGATTGGTGGCTAGAACGAGCCTCTAGTTATTAGAGTAGCAATCCTAGTTGGTAGACTGATATGTTCATTAGTGCCTCTCCTCGCCTTACAACCACAGATGAAATCATTCATTATTATGAAAAAAATATTACCATAAAATATAGCTCCTTGGCGCTCTATAGTTGCATTCACACAAAGTTCATCATATTCAACACAATTACCGCACTGCATTATCATCATCATTGTCGCACGGTTCTACCTGTAAATGTGTACACTTGTCCTACGGAAGTCACCAAACCATTTGAGCCGTTGATCAGCAGCAACTCGTCAGACAACTCTCACAACTCCGTGAATCCACATACCTAGAAGAAAAGAAAACCTGTTAAAATGTGGGATAAGTTACACTAAAAGCTCAGGAGTTAGAGCAAGAGTTTCATATTGTGAAATACGAGCTCGTTTTCTGCCTCTTTACACCTCGCTAAATACTTGAGACTTGTATTCCTTGTTTGGTACTTCCCACTGTGAAATCCCTTCACCTTGACAATAATCCAACAACACAGGCGTGCTGTGCTAGTCTCAAAATGTTGCTGACCTAAAGTAAGTTTCAATTTTCTCGTTTTATTTATTTCCTTGCAAAAATAGATAACGAAAATACTTTGGGAAAACATTGATTTTTTACAATCGTTGTTTACAAAGTGAGAAGCCTCAGATTATGACCATCTTTGTACAATATTCTGAAAAATAACATACACTATTTTTTTATATGCAACCATAAGCTCTTGACCTCTGAAGTATTGGAACCCAGTCCGCCAGGGTACCATCCCCATGGCTGTCTAGTACTATAACCACTCAAAGATGATCCTTCTGAAGATGTATTATTAAATACGAAAGTACTTAAGGAAATTCCTGTCTTTATCCCTTAATTCTTCCTTAGTGGTCTGACAGTCATGCACACACACACACACACACACACACACACACACACACACACACACACACACACACACACACACACACACACACACACACACACACACACACACACACACACAAGATAGGAGGAGAATGGACAGATTTAAACACAGATGAGAGTAGATGGAGCACGGTTGAGGAATACAGTATAATGATCACCCGACATCACGTGTTCGCACAACTTGCTATCCAAACCTGCTAGACACTAAACACGCGTAAAGTCAATAAGTGCTAACTAATTTCTTTTTGTTACCCAAATATTTAAACGCTGCAACATAGCCTCATGGCCATTTAGAACATTAATTTATACATAGTGTATGACCTCCTTCACTTAATCTAATATTATATATGTTCTCCCGTGGCCTGTCTCTGTTTTTGTTTCTCTTGCTCTCTCTCTCTCTCTCTCTCTCTCTCTCTCTCTCTCTCTCTCTCTCTCTCTCTCTCTCTCTCTCTCTCCCTCATGGATTAGTTTATCACAAAAGCAGTCTTGAAGAGCGCTAGTACAATTTCACTCTACACAAGCAAGTGCTTTAATATATATTTACATTTTGTGGCTTCCAAATTAGACCCGCACGAGCTGGTGTGTTTGAGGGATGAGCCACTTGGCCGGGAAGATTAGCTCAGCTGAGATTGGTCTCATTACCTTGGCCACGCTCACCACCTCCTGGTCACGCTCACCACCTCCTGGTCACGCTCACCATCTCCTGGTCACGCTCACCACCTCCTGGTCACGCTCACCACCTCCTGGTCACGCTCACCATCTCCTGGTCACGCTCACCATCTCCTGGTCACGCTCACCACCTCCTGGTCACGCTCACCACCTCCTGGTCACGCTCACCATCTCCTGGTCACGCTCACCACCTCCTGGTCACGCTCACCACCTCCTGGTCACGCTCACCATCTCCTGGTCACGCTCACCATCTCCTGGTCACGCTCACCACCTCCTGGTCACGCTCAACACCTCCTGGTCACGCTCACCACCTGGTCACGCTCACCATCTCCTGGTCACGCTCACCACCTTCTGGTCACGCTCACCACCTCCTGGTCACGCTCACCATCTCCTGGTCACGCTCACCATCTCCTGATCACGCTCAACACCTCCTGGTCATGCTCACCACCTCCTGGTCACGCTCACCACCTCCTGGTCACGCTCACCACCTCCTGGTCCCGCTCACCACCTCCTGGTCACGCTCACCACCTCCTGGTCACGCTCACCACCTCCTGGTCACGCTCACCATCTCCTGGTCACGCTCACCATCTCCTGGTCACGCTCAACACCTCCTGGTCACGCTCACCACCTCCTGGTCACGCTCAACACCTCCTGGTCACGCTCACCACCTGGTCACGCTCACCATCTCCTGGTCACGCTCACCACCTTCTGGTCACGCTCACCACCTCCTGGTCACGCTCACCATCTCCTGGTCACGCTCACCATCTCCTGGTCACGCTCAACACCTCCTGGTCACGCTCACCACCTCCTGGTCACGCTCAACACCTCCTGGTCACGCTCACCACCTGGTCACGCTCACCATCTCCTGGTCACGCTCACCACCTTCTGGTCACGCTCACCACCTCCTGGTCACGCTCACCATCTCCTGGTCACGCTCACCATCTCCTGGTCACGCTCAACACCTCCTGGTCACGCTCACCACCTCCTGGTCACGCTCACCACCTCCTGGTCACGCTCAACACCTCCTGGTCACGCTCACCACCTGGTCACGCTCACCATCTCCTGGTCACGCTCACCACCTTCTGGTCACGCTCACCACCTCCTGGTCACGCTCACCGCCTCCTGGCAACAATCACTGCCTCCTGGCCACAATCACTGCATCCTGGCCACAGTCACTGCCTCCTGGCAACAATCACTGCCTCCTGGCAACAATCACTGCCTCCTGGCCACAATCACTGCCTCCTGGCCACAGTCACTGCCTCCTGGCAACAATCACTGCCTCCTGGCTACAATCACTGCCTCCTGGCCACAGTCACTGCCTCCTGGCCACAATCACTGCCTCTTGGCCACAATCACTGCCTCCTGGCCACAATCACTGCCTCCTGGCCACAATCACTGCTTCCTGGCCACAATCACTGCCTCCTGGCCACAATCACTGCCTCCTGGTCACGATCACTGCCTCCTGGCCACAGTCACTGCCTCCTGGCCACAATCACTGCTTCCTGGCCACAATCACTGCTTCCTGGCCACAATCACGGCTTCCTGGCCACAATCACTGCCTCCTGGGCACGATCACTGCCTCCTGGCCACAGTCACTGCCTCTTGGCCACAATCATTGCCTCCTGGCCAAAGTCACTGCCTCCTGGGCACGATCACTGCCTCCTGGCCACAATCACTGCCTCCTGGCCACAATCATTGCCTCCTGGCCACAGTCACTGCCTCCTGGCCACAGTCACTGCCTCCTGGGCCACAATCATTGCCTCCTGGCCACAATCACTGCCTCCTGGCCACAATCACTGCTTCCTGGCCACAATCATTGCCTCCTGGCCACAGTCACTGCCTCCTGGCCACAGTCACTGCCTCCTGGGCACGATCACTGCCTCCTGGCCACAATCATTGCCTCCTGACCACAGTCACTGCCTCCTGGCCACAATCACTGCCTCCTGGCCACAATCATTGCCTCCTGGCCACAGTCACTGCCTCCTGGCCACAGTCACTGCCTCCTGGCCACAATCACTGCCTCCTGGCCACAATCATTGCCTCCTGGCCACAGTCACTGCCTTCTGGCCACAGTCACTGCCTCCTGGCCACAATCACTGCCTCCTGGCCACAATCATTGCCTCCTGGCCACAGCCACTGCCTCCTGGCCAGTCACTGCCTCCTGGCCACAATCACTGCCTCCTGGCCACAATCATTGTCTCTGCCTCCTGGCCACAATCATTGCCTCCTGGCCACAGTCACTGCCTCCTGGCCACAGTCACTGCCTCCTGGCCACAATCACTGCCTCCTGGCCACAATCATTGCCTCCTGGCCACAGTCACTGCCTCCTGGCCACAGTCACTGCCTCCTGGCCACAATCATTGCCTCCTGGCCACAGTCACTGCCTCCTGGCCACAGTCACTGCCTCCTGGCCACAATCACTGCCTCCTGGCCACAGTCACTGCCTCCTGGCCACAGTCACTGCCTCCTGGCCACAATCACTGCCTCCTGGCCAGTCACTGCCTCCTGGCCACAGTCACTGCCTCCTGGCCACAATCACTGCCTCCTGGCCACAGTCACTGCCTCCTGGCCACAGTCACTGCCTCCAAATATTCTTCCTCGTTATTATTTGAAATATTCGCCTAAAAAAATAGCTGCATAATTGTAGCAACTTAATATTAATAATTTTTCATCCAGCATTTAGCCTGTTGTGCTGATGCTAAAAGTGTATTGCTGTATTCAATCTAAGCTCTTTTCCTTATGGTCAGAGAGAGACAGAGAGGAAGCTAGTTAGGCCAACGAAATACCTTCATCACGATGCAAACCACGACAGTCTACTAACTCTCGACTTCCTTCTTTCTACTGTCTGAACTGTGGCATCTGGTGTATATATATATCTTTGCATTTTTCGTGAAAATAATTTTGTATATACTGTATTCGATTGTCAGGCTTATCTTCTCCATCCTCATGGGTAAGTCAAATTAAAAAAGGTGGCACATGAGAAAAAAATTGTCCCTCTCAAAATAGCAATAAAAATACAATGGAAGAAATCCCTTAAGAGAAAGACCATATTAAGATAAAAACTGGTTCATGAAAAGGACATCCTTAGGAAAGAAATAAGCCGACGAGGAATATTTGATATACAAAAAATACATAGAAAAAATAAAAATTAAAAGAAAAAGACATATTCAAGAAAAACACTAAAACAAAAACTTGGTCCCAAGTTACACAAGAGTTCAGTTGACCAAGTAAAGTCGCATTACTTTTTCCCCGCTCTCCTGGAGAGCATACAAATTAAGTATCTGGGGGTGAAAGGGATGAGATTTTTGCTAAGAAAAGCAAATGAAAAATGAAATACTAAACTTTATACTTCCATTAACCATCACAGGAATGAAAGGGGCGAGTGTATTCTGCATCCATTATAGTGAATGTTGAACAATATACATTGGATACATTTTCCTTGGTAATGTAAACGATATTTTCGAACATATGTATAACCTTATAATGTTATTTGGAAGATGTACTTGTCAGGCGTAAATGCGCCTGTCAATACTGTTCATCGCATAACTCTAAATTGTGTTAAAGTATTTAATTGTGAATGTAATTTAAGAAGCATTGCTGATTAGAAAACGCTTTTAGCGTTATTAGTACAAAATTAAATAATATTAATATTATTGTTATTATTATTTAGGGGAAAGGTGTGGATTTGCCAAACCACTTGCTAAACTGTTGGATTGTGCTAAATCTGTTTTAGTGACAATTGTTGTTGGTTCAATATTGTTTCGCCGACAGACCGCTCCCTCAACTTGTCGTCCTCGTCCTGAACGCTCTCAATTCATTGCGTAATCGACCATGGTGTAAAGATTACTGCGGTTTATGGAAATTAGGAACACCGCAATACTGACGCTCTGGTAGGTTAGGTGAGTAGCCTAGCGTCTGGTTAGGCTAAACCACTGCATTTTTAAGAAGGGAGAATCCACAGGGCGGGCTCGTAGGGTGGCATAATATTTGGCCCGCTGTATACCTAAAAAGATATATATATATACTCTGAAATGCATATCCAACTTAGCTGTGTATATACATTGAGAGTTTACTTTATTTATGAACCTTTCACAGAACTTACACTTGCCGGCGTAGTTAGTCAACACTTGTGAAGGTGTTAATAACTCTCCCAAGGTTAAATAAGCAGAGGTCTCTGCTCTCAACTTAACCATTTAGCCCCACTTGAAGAATCTGCCCATCGTGTGGCCGAGCAAAAATAATACCGCACAAAAATGACCATGACTGAATAATAACTTACCGTAGACATAATGTAGCCTATCCAGGCCTAATATAACTTCGCTAGTCTGTAATGTATGTGCTATTTATAGGCCTATAAGTGGTGAAGTTAAATTTGTTTCATCGTTAATTTTCTGTATAATTTTATTTGAGTGAGAAATATTTTACTCAGCGACAAAAGTGCAAAAAAAAAAAAAATCGGCCATAATATTATAAAAACGACATACCACCAATTTTTTCAGAAAATGGAATAAAAAACAGCATTGATATATACAAATGAATACCATTTAATACAATAGGTTTGCGCACACACACACAATATATATATATATATATATATATATATATATATATATATATATATATATATATATATATATATATATATATATATATATATATATATATATTACATATTCTTACAATAAATAATATTACAGCCACCCACAATATATAATAATATTACTCCCACAATATATACTAATATTTCATCCACCACACGTGTAATATAATAATATTACATACACTCATAATATAATACCAGTTATTAATTTATATTTGGGAAAATTACGTTTTTATTGACTGTATGAAAGATTGATTTGGTTAGTCGAGTGTCAGATGTATATATCAAATCCTGAAATAAGTAGAAATGATAGTCTGCTTTTGTATATGTGCCTCAGTTGGAGGATGGGGTGGAAAAGGCTTCTCCCACGTATTTTAAATACAAATAGCTTCGAACAGAACCAAAACACAACCTTGCCTACGTCCAAGCATGTACAAATCCATGACATGATAGTATTTGAGTAAGATAATGCCGTTTTATTACACTTTAAAATATTAACAAATGTACCTTAGAAAAGGCTGCGGAAATGACGAGCCTTGACTAAACAATGGGCTGCTTTGATTTTTTTTTTTTTTTTTTTTTTTCTATTCCAGATAGACATGGTGAGAGAAAAAGAGCTGAATTTGCTCATATATAAGTGATGATATTAAATCAAACTGTTTAAGTTCTTCCCTTCGAATAAACAAGTAATCTCTGCAAGACAGTGTGTGAAAAGCTAAAAACCTTAATTATATAACGTAACTTAAAAAATATAAATACAAATCCGTAAAAAGTGACGAGAAAATCTTTGATACTCTCTAAGCGTTTCGCCTTCGTTGGCTGGAGTTCGGAAGATAATTGACATCTATTCATGAACAAAGTAAAAGCTGAGGAGATTAAACAACGACGCAGCAGGATAATTAAAGAGAACAATTAATATAAATTAAAGTAAGATAAAAGAGAGATGTATGAGAGTAAAAGATGGCGACAGAAAATGAATCACAGAAAAATAGAGAAAAATGTAAATCTATACGAAAACAGGATGGATGAGAAGTATGAAGAGAGAGACAGAGGAAGATAAGGACCACTCAGTTAGCTCTGTGAAAATGCTGTCTGAGATCAGGTAATGGACTGGCGGGGCAAGGACCGAAATGGCCTCAAAGACCACTTTTTATTATTTACCTCACGTTAAAAAATACAGTGGAAGCACCATTTTTCCCCCTTATTAGAATAAAATGCAATAAAAAAATAAATTAAAAATGCGAGAGGGTGTGCGAACTTTTAAAATGTTGCATAATGCAGTAGTCAAATGGGTGAAACACGGCTGCTTGTCCACTTCCTGGTCTAGTTATTACCGAAACTTTCACTCAGATGCTGTCCACGTCCGCTAGCTGATGGAATCAAAACAATAATGTTGAATATTGCACGATCGCTTACGGTTATTTTGAGCTTCAGTGTCAGTTCTCCAAAATGAATCCCCTGAACCCATGACTTCATATGACATACATATATCAATATTTTTACTGAAATAATAAATAAAACATAATGTCCACCGTCGGGCAGGAGAATAAACAACAAATATGCCGGCAGAGCCTCGTTACCATGGCTGCTGGCATCAGAGCCAGCAACCTCTCTCCCTGCCTCGTAGTTAGCTTGTATGTCAAAGGAGAACAGCACGTCTTTGATGTTAGAGTCTGGGTAAACCTCCATCAACGTCAACACCTCTGCCTATTCAGCCACCTAAGACGGTTCTTCCTGCAACACTGTCAGCCATCTTAGACGGTTGTTATTGCTACACAAGACCGTTGTTTCTCCTATACTGTCAGTCATATGAGACAGATATCCTTCTTACACTAACAGTAACCTGAGGCGGTTCTTGCTACTACAGCGTTAGTCAACTAACACTTACAGCTGACACTGTTCCTTCTACACTGTTAGCTGACATGGTTCCTCCCACACTGTTAGCTGACACGGTTCCTCCAACACTGTTAGCTGACACTGTTAGGGGACATGGTTCCCCCATATACTGCCAGCTAAGGCAATTACACAGCTTTCCTGTTCACAAGGAAACTCTTTATCCATTGCATATTCTCTGTGATTAAATATTTTCGGAAAATAGTTGCAGAAGCCAAGTTTTGTGCATAACATTACTTATACATACAGATCAAGAATAAACAGGAATAACTTATAAGTTGGTAATATTTATAAGGTAATATTTTGTTTTGAAACTTCAGCTTAAAGTTACTGAAGGAGGCCAACTCATACATTGAAAGTACACAAAATGACTGAGAATTCGAAAAAAAAATTCCAGTATCAGATGTAGTCGGTATACTGACCTAGAATCTTAACCTTTACATAGGCAGGTGCACTGCTGGCCGCTCAGTGTAGGACACTCTCCCAGCAAGTGCCATACACGTAAAGAGACCTCCCAAAGTTATTAGTTATCTCCCTCAGTCTCTAAGAAATGTACTGATTCCACATAAGTAGTGTGTATACTATTAGGTGATGTTTGTATATATAGTTTGCATGTTCCATTATTAGTGTTCTGAAGTTAATAATTGGTCGTCATAAATGTAAACTTACCAATATAATAAGTACATAACATTATAATTACCAAGATATAAGCTTCACAGACAGGCGCTTAGTAACAAGATCAGTGTCTTTTTTCAATATTCTGAGGCCGACAAAAATGGTTTTTATTAGCACAACAAATATAAATCTCATTTTGATACACATTTTTGTTAAAAATATCCTGCAATCGTTTGGGTAGGCCTTTTTGAATTGACTTTATAGACCTGCTACATACGATCTACATCACTGTAACCATCTAGCTTGGGTATCAGATATTGCTCAGGTGAGAGGCTGCATCTTCACTATACACGACCATCTCGTGTGGTCGTGTGTAATGTAGTCGGTAAGGCTTGTGTGGTCGTGTGTAAACCATTTACACTACAAAAAAATTTCATCATTGTAGCCATGTAAATTACCCACAGCCTTCAACGCTGTAAACATCTTTAATATATACAATCTTTACTGCACACGTGCCTCATCACTGTAACCATCTTCACCATATATAAACCTTTAGAACTGTAATCTTCACTACACACTACCATTATCACTGTAACCATTACACACACCATCTTCAATCCTGTAACCATTTTCAATACCATGACCATCACTGTTACCTCCTTCACTACACAGTCCTCGCCACTATAACCATCTTCACAACCCGGGTGCCGCCGTGTGCCCATCTAGATTCTGGGGGCTTCCAACACTTAATCACGTATAAAATAATATTCTGGACGAATCTTTGCGAGGACAGAGTCTGGAATACAGCGAGATTGGAAGTCGGAGTGAACTGAGTGTTTTGGGGCCGACCCCGACCCCCCTTATGTCCATCACCCACAACCACCAGTCACCCTGCAACGTTCACCCTGCAAAGTTCACTCTGCAAAGTTCACCCTGCTAGTCCAAAGCGTCTGGCCTTCATCCTTGGACACATAATTTTTGTTCTGATAAAGATATCTAATAACAGAAAGTTCTAGTATAAAAAGAACCAAGAAAAACGAGAGTTAGAAATTAACTGAGCGTTGCAGCCGTGCCATAGATGACCTGGTTTACACAGCAAAGTAGCAAGTTTGTTGCTATCAATATGTTTGTAGTCACGACTTATCGTCTAAAATTAATGAGGTAAATATTTACGATCATACAATGTATAATGATTGTGCTCACGAGCGTGTTAATGGTAAGGCAACAAGAGTAACAAGCACAGGCTAATGAATTCACCTGAGGCCTTCATTTGCCGTAATAACTAGTCCATGCAACACCTGGGGGGACTCAGTGGCTCTTACTGACTCCTATTGAATTCAGATTCCTCCACTGTTATTGTGGCAAGTATATCCATTTCTGTTCTCCGATATATACTTCTAGCATCCGTGACTCCTGTTACATTTAGAAACCTCCAGGTTGTGTTGCTAACTAGCTGCCATGATATTAAGGTATGTTCAGTGTTTGTATGAACCCTATTGGCTAGTAGATATCTTAAGCATATATGCGACTTCTGTTAGCGATAGCTGGTAGATTCCTGCAGTGTTTATTTGGCTACTGTTAGCTATAGGAGAGCCTTCATGTGTACCTGTGATACATGTTAGCAAACAGATCCTTCGAGTGTATCTGTGACTCCTGTTAGCTAGCACGCCTTCGTGGGTTTGCGACTCCCGATGGCCTGACAAGTTCTTCAATTGTTTATGTTATTCCTGTTCCTGTTGGCTGGAAAATTCCTGGATTATGATAGTGCTTCCAACTGACGTGAAATTACAACGAGCTCTCTCCCCTCTCTTGCTCAGGAAATTAAAGGCTTTTATACTATTGTTAGTCACCGGGAGTTGGAGCTGTTACTATTTCCACCTATTGGAAGAAATGAAGCAGATATTATTGGCTTTAAACGGCTCACAAAATGTTCCTGACTCTTGAGTGTAGATCCCACAGAGAACAGTGTTGCAGCATCTATATTTAAAACTATATAAACATACCACAGAACTCTTTAAATGCGAACTCAGTAAGGAGCCAGCGCCTCCTGACTCCCATAGCCGCAGTGTTTCCATACAAGTGGCAGTATGACGAAACATGTGAGGGGCCTATATTTTTATGCAACAGTGAAGTACCTTTCTGACCAATAGTGTGCTTATAATGACTACAACTCAGTAATTCTATTGAATACACTGCTACCTGTTTAACCTATTTAGTATTGATTAAATGTGTGTACATGGAATTTTGTATATGGATAAGTACAAGAATTTCACGTATATAAACCGTATGCCGTTTAACGCAACGTTTAGATATATCTCTAAACGACTAAATGTCCATACACTTCCTATTGCAAGTGAACTTGTTGTTCATACAAGCTGAACTGTCAGAGACCCGTAGCCTAATGGTATGCAATATGTGACTATGTATTAGTCTACTGAATGTTACCCCTCGCATACAAGTGTTTCATTGAAACAGACAATACATCTGCTAGTTCCTGTTTCTAATTCATCAGAGTTTTCTTCTGATGACACTTCTAAGGCTTCTCTTTTATAGTCAACCATTATATTGAATACTGTGTCAAACATTAGGGGCAGTGACATCAAACATGTAAGCTTCGACAATCCAGTTACAGGACGGAATCCTATCTCTGTGTTTAAATTTTAGCTTGAAACTCTCACACCATATTGATTTGTGGTGATTACATATTTTTTTAAGTTCATACAGATATACGAAATACTTTCATCAATTTGATCAAAGAGTGAATTTGAACATTTATTTTTTCCCCAGTACTTCAACATTCGGTCGATCGATAACCTGTTGACTCATTATTCACGCCCAGTGTCCACTTATTGTCACCGATAAATAATGCATTCACATACACAGTCAAAAAATTGTTTTATATTGTGAGCGATGTGCTTTATGACAGCCAGTGAATGGCACGTAGGGTGTTTTGATAAATGCGGCCAATTTCCTTCCTGAATATCACCAGCCCAACGTTTTCATAAAGAGAATGTAACAATGAAAAATAGTTTTTCTTTCTGTATTTTAAATATTCAAACTGCATAGTTCATTTTTATTTATATATAAACATATTGTATAAACATATACTCTCGTTTAGTCTCTATCCCTCTCTCTCTCTTTCTCTCGCTCTATCTCTATCTCACAGAGTTAGACGTAAAATATCGCTTGGTGATATAAATACTGTACCTGTCAGAGGAGAATATAAAAGTTGAATTGAACTTTTTTTGTAGTTAGTTTACTGTTCTGTGACCAACTCTTTATCTACGTTCGGCTATATAGTAGTTTTATATTAGTTTTTTAGGGAACAAATATAGATTTTTTTCTGTAAGTTATTAATGTAGTCGGCCCTCAACTGATAAGATCCGAGATGGATTCCAGAGCAGAGCAAGACCTTTGGCCACCTTTCCTTACACCTGATGATTCTGTTCACCTAACAGTCAATATAGGTACCCGTGAATCAGGCAACTATTGTGGATTGTAACCTGGGCCAGTCAGTCGTCTGTCTATGAGGCTCTCAGTCAACATAAGGATTCCCGTATGATGTTAATTAACAAACACGTGAACTCAATATACCATAAAAGATCGAGCCGCCAAGGTATTCACCCTGGATCCATCCCCCAGGTAGGAAAGGCCGGCTTGTTGTGTACTTTCAGTTATAACAGTGTGCCACAGCATCTATTCATAATAATGATATTTAAATAATTTTAATATTAGTGTTGCAAGTAATTATACTTTGCTTAGTATAATTGTTTCTTAATTCTGAATAACAACTACTGGATTGTTTTTACACTGTATGTGGGATGAATACCGAATTACTCACCTCAGGTTGAGCTCCAAATTACTGAATATAAGTATTTTCTAACTCACTGACTGTACGTTGAGTTCCGATTCACTGCGAAATACAATCAACCAACCGGTTTACAAACGGATTCCCAATTACTGCTGGGAAAACAGGGGCGAACAGTTAAAGATTGGAGACCAATCAACCCATTAACGGTTCGAACCCTTAAACCGATAATGGGTTCGATTAATCGAACGTTGATAACGTTAATCAACATCGATTCAACATAGATAATGTTCATTCAACGTCACTCGAGCATATTTTCCCCACTGGGAGACAGAGAGAATGGGAGGGAGACAGGGGCAAGGAGGAAGGGAGAATGAAAGAGACGAAGAGACGAACAGACCTGGATACCCCCGGACCCCCCCCCCCCCCCCCCCCGTCTAGTTTATTATAAATTTAAATTTCTTAAGGACACACGTTGATTTTTTTAAAGCAGTAAATGTTAACCTCACAGATATAAGCTCCAGAAACCAGGAGCCATCGTCACCTTCCTTTGCGCTACCCATCCTTCACCTGTCTCATGCTTTTTAGTAAATAAAGTGCTAAATATAGCACAGGGAAGGGATAAGGATTTGGGAGGGGACGGAGGGAAGGAATGGTGCCCAACCACTTGGACTGCTAAAGAGAAACTGATAACGTAAATGTTAACAGACCGTGGATAAAATAACGCTCCTGGGATTTTTAAATAAAGTCAAATTTATGCAATTTTCACAGCCCAGACCACCACCATTGCTGTCGCGTCGATATTTACACACGTTGTGGGTTTCATTGATGTTTCATTTCAAAGTGGAGAAAAACCGTCCTTCTCATCTCTCGGGAACTCTCTCCCCTTGGCTGCAAAAGCACTAGAAAATAAAGAGCACAGATATGAAGGCAGATACGTTAATGATGAAGGGGTTGAAAGAGAGAGGAGAGACAGAACGTGCTCACATGACTGAAAAATTTATGATATAAATGAGTGCATATATATATATATATATATATATATATATATATATATATATATATATATATATATATATATATATATATATATATATATATATATATATATCTGCCAACAGACTCCGACTCACCCTCGGCTGTTGTAGACAACAGATGGTTCTGAGTCTCTCCGACAGGCTTTTTGTTCTCCCCGGCCGCTGGCTTTAATCCACTCGGCGGGGTTTTTACCCCCCCCCCCCCCCCCCCGGGCCTGCTTTTCATCCCTTGCCTTGCTTGTGTTCCTCTTCTTCTTCTCCTCAGCCTGTGCTAACATTTCGAATAGTTCTGATCATACCAGCTTGTTTAGATCCCCTTAAATAATTTTGACTTTCCTTCAGATCATTTTGACTACTTTAGTTTTGACCTTCTCTCGGCTGGTTTTCAGACCATGAGCTGGTTTTGATCCTTCATTATTTTTTATTTATTTATATATACAAGAGTTCTTACATTCTTGTAAAGCCACTAACGCGCACAGCGTTTCGGGCAAGTCCTTAATCCTATGTTCCCTGGAATACGACCCCGCGAAAAATCGTTTAACAACCAAGTACCCATTTTACTGTTGAGTTAAACAGAGGCTGCAGTTAAGGATTTGCGCCCAGTAAATCCTTCCACACCAGGATACGAACCCAGGACTCAACTGATGTTGATCCTCCCCCGGCTGTTTTCCAAGCTACATACTACTGTACATACGCGTTCTATAAGCTTGTGTTGCGTTAACAACTTATTATAATTATAATGAATATTATAAGTATTCAGTATAATGTAAAAAAGCTAATTTGTGTTGTGCAGAATTGGACATGTCACTGGAAACTAATCATATGCTATTTTGTGAGTATTTGAATAATGTAGCAGCCAACCAGATACTGACTCGCATATGTCTATAGATAACTGCTAACCGGTCAAATACTGCCTCTTCTGGATAGATGTACCAGAGTGCGTAAACACAATGTTATCCTTAGCACTGTCGCCTACTTGGTCTGCAGCACCCACTTCACTTGTTGTTATATAGATTCAGCTACTCGGAACAAGTTCCAAGTAGCACGGGCTATGGTGAGCCCGTAGTGGACTTACCTGGCACAGTAGCGGTGCTGTCCCCCACTTCAGTCTAGCAACATCCTTAAATAACAGATGCGCTCTCGTGTCATTACTCTCGCGGGCCGGACACGTTCCCAGCTCCCGACCCCAAGCCTAAGTTGGCACTGACATTTTTATGCAGAGGCGGAGCTGCTCCTCTTCCCAAATTGACGACACTCTTACCCGCCTTAATGGGTGGGTGGAGTCCGCCCGCCTGGCATCACCCCCGCTACAGCACGCCCTCTCGTACACCAGTAACAGTGATGTACTATGTTGTGCAATATGCGTTGCTTTCAAATTTTTTTTTTTTTACTGTTGCCTTGAAAGAATTCTAAAAATATGAACCTAAGTTATAACATGACACAATTAAAAATAGACTTTGGGATTTAGAAATTATATTGGTAAACATAATACTGGTAAATCCGGAAATGGGACTGCATATCTGGGGAGCAAACTATGAACATTTTTGTTTGCATTAGGAAAAAGGAAATGTGTAAATCTTGCTCATTTGAGCTGAAATTGTTTATCATTAGTGGGACAAGTATTTCAATTGCACTGACTAACTTTAAATTGAAGCTGCTAGGCCTGAGTAAATAGACCTTCTGCAGATTCCTATATATTATTAAAATGAATCTTTCAGATACGACAAATAGCAAATTACTCGGTATAACTTAGGAACATTTAATAAATACTCCTCACTATTATAAAAGGATAATTCAAAATAACTTTAGTAGTCTACTGATATTCCCAATCTTTTCATTTGGTTTTCTACAAATTTTTTACATGTTATATTTGTACAAGTGCGTATGTACAGAGATTTTGTCAAGTATTATCCCAACCCATAGCTGCCCTGATGGCGCCACGAGGACCATCATCACAAAGTTATATAACCGTAGAAGGTTTCCGCCTTGCACCGAGTTTGGGGACCAACATCTAATATAGTTATGTAGATTCAGAAGCGGCTCATCCAGTATGGGGATTACTGAGAATGATGTTATGCTATTAAAACTTGGTGCAGGGGTCGGTGTGGCGCGGCCGATGGGTATGCTGAAATAAGGAAAAGTTTAATTTCCGTTGTCGAAAAAAGACAGGAAGCCTTTTCTTAGGTTTATCTAGGTCTTCCCCTCTAGACCATCTACTGATCTTTCCTAGGCTGCAACCCACAACAATTGCCTAATTCCCTGTTTAACTGCTATGTGAACAATGGCATTAGGTGAAAGAAAACATCCTCAACCGCTTCTGTTGTGCCCGAAGATTGAATCCAGGTCCCTCGGTTGTGGTCCGAGGGTTGGGAGTGCTTACACGATTTAAACTCCAGAACAGATCAAAAAGATCACAAGTATAGTAATTCCAACTTGTCTATTTAATGACCACACAAATTTATGTCCGTGTAGGAAACGCTAGACCTTTATTAAAAGGACGAAGGACGGGCAGTTGCAGTTTGGTGCTGGAAACTGTAGGGTTCTGAGCTTGAGAGGTAATAGTGGAACTGCCAGATATCACCTGACGGCGATAAAATTGCCAAGTCTGAATGCGGTAGGGGATCTGAAACTCGGGAATAGCAGGGATCTTGAGCCAAAGAATCAATACACAGATGTGCGGAATGGAGCAAGTAGTATGTTTGAATTTATTTCTTGAGGTGTTGGCAATGAAGCAACTAATATTGTTTTCAGCTTTCTCTTTCCCTGCTTGGACCGCCATTTAGATTTTAAAGTTCAGTTTCGGTTTCCATACTGTGAAATGGACTTGGAGTCCCTCAAGTACGCGTATAATTGGAGGCCTCCTTAGTGAATAGATTGGCGACGCTAAATTTATATTCTCTATAGGCGCGAAGAGTGGAGGAGGAGGGGGGGGGGCATACAAAACTGAAGTGTATTCATGGAGGAAACGTTATAACATAGAAGATACGGAAGGTGTCCTAAATACATTAAAACATGAGCACAAAATGGTTGATTCATCACGTTAAAGAGATTTCAATGTGTATGAGTTGGATGAGTTTGCATTCAAGATCTAGGTAAATACGGCTTTAAAAACAGGCGGCAATTATTAATGGAGCAAATTACCGAGTAGCATAAGAGACGCGGGATTGCTGGATTATTTCAAGCTCACGTACGACATGTATATGAATGAGTTTGGGTGGCTATGAATTCTTGCCTCGTATCACCCAAAAGGCCTTCTGAAGTTGCCTTCAAACGTATGTTATTATGTTATTATGTTATATTCTTACTAATTTTTGACCCTTTTATTCGGAAAGTTTAAGTTAATTGACAATATTGAATGTTTTGAAAAGCAGGTATCATTAGTTAATTTAGAAGAGTTCTGGCGTAAAATTTGTTTATTACTCATTTTCATAACTACGTCATAACCATAAACCCTCTATAAGATTATTACGTAGGTCTGAACTAGCATTAAGCATTCAACCCCATATTATCCCTCCTCTCAATCTCTATAACCCCCCACATCTCACATATTATAACAGATTACTATCCACACACACACACATATATGCCCTCTCCAGCCTCACACACCCACCCGCACTTAATCCCCCCCCACCCCCTCAACCCCCACACACCAACCCTCTCAACTCCTACACATCAATACCCAAGCCCCTACACACCACACCCATTCAACCTCCACTAACTACTCTCCACCCCCTACTCACCATCCGCTCTCCATCCCCACTAAATCCCTCTCCACCGACCCACACACACACACACACACTCCTCTACACCCCTCCCCTGCCCACACACCTAACCCCCTCATTACAAACACGCCAATTCCCTCCTTATCCTCACAATGACCAAGAGAAAAACCCCTCTCACCTTGCAAGAATGCAACCCCACGCTCTAAAAATTATATCTCCAGCCTTCATAACATCAGCGTCGAGCCGCGTAGGTGTGAGAAAGTGCAGGAAATGCATTCCAAAGGGGAGCCGGTCGACCGAGCGGACAGCACGCTGGACTTGTGATCCTGTGGTCCTGGGTTCGATCCCAGGCGCCGGCGAGAAACATTGGGCAGAGTTTCTTTCACCCTATGCCCCTGTTACCTAGCAGTACAATAGGTACCTGGATGTTAGTCAGCTGTCACGGGCTGCTTCCTGGGGGTGGAGGCCTGGTCGAGGACCGGGCCGCGGGGACACTATATAAAGCCCCGAAATCATCTCAAGATAACCATCTCAAGAAGGGGCAAGGAAAACAAAAGAGAGCGCACAATGCGGTAAGAGATAACTCCTACTGAGGTAAAGAGACAACATCTTCTGAGGTAAGAGACAACATCTATTGAGGTAAGAGACAAAACACATTAAGGTAAGAGACAACACACAATGAGGTAAGAGACAAAACACGGAAAAGAGAATAAACATCACGAAAAAGCACCCACTGAAACAGAACAACTAAGGGTATTAACACACATTAATGGAGAAAGAAATGAGTCCTGCATACACTTCCTTCCTTATAACAGGAGTATTAATATTAATAATTAGTTAAGCACATACTTAAAATATATTTCGGATGCACTATTACAAAGAAATGGTTTGCTGACGAGGAATCTAATACCTGTTACATGAGCAATGTGTTCAGAGTTTGATCCTGGTGGACCCAGAGTCTACTGATGATTTAGAACTTATCCCATATGTAAAGTTGTCATATATGTGATTCTTTATCGCTTAATCTGACTTATCCCATATGTAAAGTTCTCATATATGTGATTCTTTATCGCTTAATCTGATGTAAAGATAAAGTACAAGTTACATTATTCATATTTTAAGGAATATATGTTGATATCCAATTTAACTATCATATTTTTATTTCATATTGTGTGTTACATATTATCCGCAAGCTTAACTAATATACTGTATATTAAATATTTGTGTGCATTTATAGCAATGAAACAAAAAATCAAAAGCATATGTACGCGTTATATAATAAATTATCGCTTAATAATTAAGGTATTGAAAGTGAAGAAAAGATTAAATGCATGTGTGTATTATTAAACCGAATTTTCGGATGAACTTACATTCTTCATCAAAGTGCTATAAACAATTGTTGACAGAACATTGATAAAGGATGTAGGTTCATCCGAAAGTTCAGTTTAATAATACACTTACACATGTAAGAAGCATTAATGCTGCAACTTCCATGTATCTTAGGATACATGTGGTTTATGTCGTAGTTATCTTCACTTCGATGCGATAAGCATATTGATAGTTGTTATACAACACAGACCTCGCGGTGTGTAACTTACATGTAGTTATACAACACAGACCTCGTGGTGTCTAACTCATGTAGTTATACAACACAGACCTCGTGGTGTGTAACTTACATGTAGTTATACAACACAGACCTCGTGGTGTCTAACTTATATGAAGTTATACAACACAGACCTCGTGGTGTCTAACTCATATGTAGTTATAGAACACAGACCTCGTGGTGTCTTAACTTACATGTTTACTCTTTATCGTGAATAATCCATCCATCACTTAAAACTCAATTCAAATGAGCAATAAAACAACTCACAATTTATAAAGGCTTTTATGCATGCAAACTTATGAGGGGGGAATTATCAGAGGAAAGCGCCAAGCCATTACGACTATATAGCACTGGGAAGGGGTCAGGATAAGGATTTTGGATGGGACGGGGGAAAGGAATGGTGCCCAACCACTTGGACGGACGAGGATTGAACGCCAACCTGCATGAAGCGAGACCGCCGCCTACCGTCCAGCCCAAGTGGTGGGGCATTATAAACAAAAGAAGTGATAAACAACGATCAAAACCCTTGAGTGCAAGTATCCTCGAGATGTTTGTCAACTTCTCAATGTTTTCAACGTTTGGAGATTCTTTTCTATTGGGCTTACCTGTAAATTGTTAGCGTCTTGTTTTTTTATTCGTTCATTTCGTTTTCTTATATTTTTCTTAATTCCTTTCTTTTTTCAATTATTCTGTCCTCAGCATTAGGCACACTTCTCATTATCTTTTACTCTCTCTTTCTCGCACTTCCTCTTCCCTCATTCACTTTCCTTTCCCATTCTCTCCCTCATTCTCTCCCCTCACACTCATTCTGCTATACTTCTTCCGCCACTCCTTCCGCTATAGTCTCTTTATTCACTCTACTTGCCCTCTCCCTCCCTTTTCCGTCTATCCTTCACTTCCCTCAGTTCCAGCGCTTGAACTGGGGCCTGAATCATAAACAAACCAATCAGTCTCCTTGTTTAACTCGCACTTTCCATTGTGCTCCTAATGACCCTATCTTTGTTGTCTTCTCTGTCTTCTTCCGTCCCCTTCTATCTACCCTCTCCTCTCTCCTATCACCCCCCTCCCGCTCATTCCTTCAATCCTTATCTTTCCACACAGCGATTTCTCGCTGTTGGCTCGACCTTTCCTTCGAGGCGGGTGTTGTGCGGAGGTGCTACACTTGATGTAACTTGGTAACAAAGATGCCGCTACACATTAGCGAGGTCGTACATGCCTTGAGGTAAAGTCACGTTTGAATGTACAAGGGTAAAATATATTAAAATTAATAATAACTATATTCTATAATGTAAGAGCATGTCTGTTTGTTTGTCCAAAGATGGAGATCAGACGTTGGGGCTAGCCGCATCCAAATTTGTAGGAGAAATGGTCTGGGGTGTAGGACGGACATAGGCTGGTCGGGGTGGTCCTACGTTAAATACTTTAAAGATATATTAGTAATAAAAAACACGCTATTTTCAAGGAAGTGTGATATATGGTGTGTGATTAACGAGTTTTTTTTTTTAATAATTTAACGGTCCGGCCTCTGGGCGTGTCCCACTCAGCAATGCTTAAAATATTTACAATTATTTTACGATTTCTTTGTTATTTGTTTAGGTTATAACTATAAATTACGTGTAAAAATGTTCGTAAATGAATTCTTTAGAGAACACACATTCAAATATCTGTTCGGCCAGATTTGCCTAACAAGCCGAGTTTTCCTGAGTTATATTTGCGCAGTGCGACCACTGAACAGTCCGCGGCGCAGTGGTAATACTGATGAACTTGGCCAAAAGTTCAAAAGTTACATGTCACAATGCAACAGTATCAAACGTAAGATTTGATGAACGAATATTTAAAAGTGTTGCAAGTCTCAATTAATTGCAGAGCTAGTTATAAGATATTGCCCCCCCCCAAAAAAAAAAACAGCAACGGAGAGGAAAATAAAGAATAAACAGGGACAGGATAAAATCGAAAGACGTAATTACCAGAAATATGTATTAAATAATAATACAAATAATGTTTATAATAATAATAATAATAATAATAATAATAATAAAAATCATCATAATAATTCGTGAGAACAATAAAATCAAAACCTGAATAGAAAATATTCTACTTTATGCAGGCAATTTAATCAAGATTAAAGATCACATTTTACACACACAGCATTTCAAAGCCGCGTTCCGGGAAAACATTGTGTTGTGTTTTCTCTGAACAGCGCCAAAGTTGCAGTTGATATGCAAAATTTCTTTTCTAAGCCACGGAAACTTGAAATTGCTTTTTACGTCGTCATTTTTTGGTGACGGTCTTGCGAAGTTATGAAATATGAGTACCAATTAATATCATACTACTTTACACGAAAGAGTTAAAAAAATACTTTGCAAGTTAAATAGCCTTATCCATAAATTTTAAATTTAAGAAATTATTGTGGCAATGTCGTGATGTTTCAAGGCAACGTAGGTTAGGTTTGAAGATAATATTCCCTATTATCTAAGGGAATATTTTGTACAACGAGACTTTAAAGTTCATAATTATTGATGTATTATCGAAGAATAAAAATTAAGCAGGTATTACAATTTTTGGGTATGAACGCATTCAAATATGGACAATGAGAGTGATTCCGTTCCCTGAAACATTAGTTAAAGTTTGGTGATTAGTAAAGATGCTGAATCAAACGTCAAGGCCTTTAGCTTCTTTAATTACCTCTTCAGACTTTACGTTCAGCTAATCGTTTTTTCCACAACTTTACCGAATTTCAACAAAGCACTTGTTTATTTTACATTAATTTCCAATACTAAAAGAAATACAGACACACATAAAAATACACGGGGAAAAGGAGAGGAAATTGAGACGTGAAAAGGGAAGGAAATGGAGAGAGAGAGAGAGAGAGAGAGAGAGAGAGAGAGAGAGAGAGAGAGAGAGAGAGAGAGACGGGGGGGGGGGTGCGTGTGTGGGTGTGTGTGTGTGGGTGTGTGTGTGTGGGTGTGTGTGTGGGTGTGTGTGTGGGTGTGTGTGTGTGTGGTGTGTGTGTGGTGTGTGTGTGTGAGGAGTGTATGTGGTGTGTGTGTGGTGTGTGTGTGGTGTGTGTGTGTGGTGTGTGTGTGTGGTGTGTGTGTGTGGTGTGTGTGTGTGGTGTGTGTGTGTGGTGTGTGTGTGTGGTGTGTGTGTGTGGTGTGTGTGTGTGTGTGTGTGGTGTGTGTATGTGGTGTGTGTATGTGGTGTGTGTCTGTGGTGTGTGTCTGTGGTGTGTGTCTGTGGTGTGTGTCTGTGGGTGTGTGTGTGTGGTGTGGGTGTGTGTGTGTGTGGTGTGAGAGTGTGTGGGAGTGTGTGGGAGTGTGTGGGTGTGTGTGATTGTGCGTGTGTGCGTGCGGGCGGGCGTTTGAAAGCACTAATTTTGATGCATCACAGCAGAAGCGCTGCAAAAGTCAGTTTAATTACAGTGAATGTAGGTCAAAGATTTAGGTAAAATCTGAAGCTCATTTTCTATGTAATAAAACATGATTTTTGTCTATGTAATGTAACCTGCCTGGCCAGACACCTCACAATTGGTAGAGATAAAGCAAGTTTAGGATGCCGCATTTCTCCATAACGAAATATTTACGTTCAGACTCTTAATATATTTGTACAATTCATTACTACCTATTTTTTTACTCAAAACTTTTTTGGTTTCAGTCTTCTCGCTGTATAAGGAAAACGGGATCATTATAATTTTTCTATATATCAAATTTATACCAATAAGAAAAATGCAGGGGCAATGGTCTGCGGAACGGGAAGAACATTGGCAGGTCTGGGTAGACCTAAGTTAAATTCTAGTAGGAAATATTAGCAATTATAAACACCACTAGGCCATTTTCTTGTCAAGTGTGAAAAAATGGCGTGTGATTAACTTGAGGTTGTTACTGGAAAGATACAATGCAGATGTACCTAATGTATTAATAAAAAAAATGGACTCTTCACTCGTGTTCATGATGAAATCCTCATAATGCACCCAAATTTTGCCAGCGCAGGCTACTGAACATGTGGCCCTGTATGACTAACCATCCTGCGAGATGGGGACTTCTAGTATCACTGCTACTTTATTTACTCTTGTGTTCATGATGATATCCTCATAATGCACCCCAGAGTCTGCCAGTGCAGACTACTGATCACATACCTCTGTATGACAAACCATCCTGTGTGATGGGGATTTTAGCACCACGTAGTTAGCTTTTTGACACACTGTACTCCCCTTCATAGAGTCTAGGGCAGCTGCACAAATGCAACTGTACCTAAATGTGTTAATAAAAAATGGAAAGAGGAAGAGAAAAGAAAACCAAAACATCTGAGACCCACACATTTGTTTCAGTGCATCTTGAGTGAGGGAGGAGGAGGAGGATGAAGAGATAACTTGACAGAGAGATAGCTAAGATATAAGTATATATAGAGATAGTGAGGGGAGACAGACATATATACCCATCCCTTCTCCCCGCCCCCTTCCCCTCTCCCCCTCTTACATCCCATTTACCCCTCTTGCCCCCCCCCCATCTTCCTACCCTGCCCTCTCACTCCCATCTCCTAATGTCCCCCCTCTCCCCCACCTTCTCTCCCTCATTCTTCCCAGTTTGGCCTCCATCCTCGAACAGAACATTTGCATTTAATACTGAATTCATGTTTTTTTGTTTTGTTTTTTATTAACACATTTAGGTACATCTGCATTTGTGCAGTTACCCTAGACTCTATGAAGGGGAGTACAGAGTGTGTAAAAAAAAACTAGCTACGTTGGGTGCATTATGAGGATAGCCTCAAGAACACGAGAGTGAATAAAGTAATTGCAAAGCTCCAGGTACCTCATACAAACGGGTCTGAATAGTCTAATAACTGGGCTGGAGTGATGTAGTGAGCGAAATGTGACGCAGTTCATGTTCATCTCTTTTGAATGAAGAAATCTAGAGCCAGCCACCTTTCACTGATTTTGCGGGCGTCACTATTTGGCCTTAAACCCCCCCCCCCCCCTCCCTTCCTCCTCTTAATCGGACCGACCTCCGATGAGCCTATGTCCGTCCCGTACCCCAGACCATTCACCAAAGTAAGGCTAGGCGTAAGCGTCTGGCCTTCAACCTTGCAGAGAAACAAACATATATTCTCTCCCATAGATATACATGCAGAAATGTGTTGTCTGAGTGTTGATCCTCTGCCACATACTATGGCTACACCGGTTCTGTATCAACACCACTGAAAGTGCGTGTCGCAAGCTTGTGTACAATCATACTGCAAAACTCGTAGTAACAAAACATTATCTGATGGTTAAGCTGTAATTGAGCTTAGGTTAAGCTGAAATGGGGCTTAAGTCAAGCTGCAATACAGGTGAGAATGCTCAGTTTGTCGGCAACGTGAAACTTTGAATTACAATATTCATGTACAGATCAAGATACGAATATAGTTTTATCAGGGTGTGGTTCATCTTCACTATTGTCTTGAAAAACAAGTTTTAATTTTACATCAGATTTACATGTGGCACCGGATATATAATAGCCGGCCTTAAGTACTTCGAAAACTAATTACAATTACATCGCAATTGAAACGGATTACAACAAATATATCAGGTATATAAAATTTACTGTAAATGGAGACTTTATATCCTTACCTCTTCCTTAACCACAGTTCTTGGGAGCTATGCCAGTGCCAAATGTAGTGTCAGACACGGCCATAATGTTTTAATTTAATGTTGCCATCTGGGAAGACAAATACAGCTTCTTCAGACCCATCTCAGGCTTTACGACACTCCCGAGGGAAAGCTGACATGAGAGAGATCTCCGTGAATTGCTTGGCTCATCTTTAAAGCAAGGCTGATTTAGGTAACATCAGGCGAAATTGGCATTCTGGGGGTCACTGCCAAATCTCGTTGGAGATTCATTGCTTACGACCCTCGCTGGCCGGCTGACCTGGGGAGCCACGAGACTGACTCTTCTCCGGGTCGGGTTCACCACGTGTTAATACACACACACTCCCTCTCCAGCCCAAGTTAAAGATAAAAACTGACACGCAGATTTTAGTAAATCATCCTTTGACTTATACATTAGATATAACCCATTTACAGGATGACTC
>NC_091170.1:32447005-32604505 GCF_040958095.1 Procambarus clarkii
TTCCTTTTTGCCTTGTGAATATTCCTTATTAAATCTCACTCTGTATTGTAGTAATTAATAAAGATTGCATTTTCTTTTGATGAAATAAACTGAATAAAGATAGCAAGGCACCTCAAGCAGTAATGGTGGTCGGGGATCCTCTCAAGTGATCATTAACAATATAGATTCCCAACCCTTCACATTTTTTCTCGTTTTAATTTTAAACCGGGGAGTGATGAGTGACTTATCTCTACGTTATTCCCGAAGGTAATTTGGCCTTAACGCAGCATAAACATAGGTCCTAATTTCCCCAGGCGACACTAGAGAAGCACAGTTCGCTCTGATTTGGAGATTCCAGAGAAATGTGAGTTTTAGTAGAGCTATATTTTGTTGCAATAAAGCGCTTGTTCATTTTTCGGTTGGCGCAAGTGGGAAAAATAAGATACGTCATTCATATAAGAATATATATTCGTACCTCAACACGCTATATATATGCGGATATATATATATATATATATATATATATATATATATATATATATATATATATATATATATATATATATATATATATATATATATATATATATACACAAATTAGTTGCGGCAACCGCATATATATAGCGTGTTGAGCTATGTAGTACTTCGCCGATGTCTATTCTTTTGTGAACTGTCATGCGCCTTTAAGAAACATTGTTGCATTTCCTATATACGAAGATCGTTGAGGCTGACAGTCCCTAAATGGGAACGTGAAGGCATAGACGAAATTGCCTCTTTCAAGTCGCTTGCTTGGTGTCGGTAGAGTTCTTCATGAACAAGTTAGCAGTCTTCTTGCTATTGTAGTAGACTGTCAACTGTATCTTTTGGATGGTGACAGTAGTGGTCATCAACATCACCTCTCCATCACCCAACATCAACACACTCACTTTTCCCTTGACTGACACCAACTACACTCAATTCTCCCTCAAGTGACACCAACTACACACGCTTCTCCCTCAAGTGACACCAACTACACACACTTCTCCCTCAAGTGACACCAACTACACTCAATTCTCCCTCAAGTGACACCAACTACACACGCTTCTCCCTCAAGTGACACCAACTACACACGCTTCTCCCTCAAGTGACACCAACTACACACGCTTCTCCCTCAAGTGACACCAACTACACACGCTTCTCCCTCAAGTGACACCAACTACACACGCTTCTCCCTCAAGTGACACCAACTACACACGCTTCTCCCTCAAGTGACACCAACTACACACGCTTCTCCCTAAAGTGACACCAACTACACACGCTTCTCCCTAAAGTGACACCAACTACACACGCTTCTCCCTCAAGTGACACCAACTACACACGCTTCTCCCTCAAGTGACACCAACTACACACGCTTCTCCCTCAAGTGACACCAACTACACACGCTTCTCCCTCAAGTGACACCAACTACACACGCTTCTCCCTCAAGTGACACCAACTACACACGCTTCTCCCTCAAGTGACACCAACTACACACGCTTCTCCCTCAAGTGACACCAACTACACACGCTTCTCCCTCAAGTGACACCAACTACACACGCTTCTCCCTCAAGTGACACCAACTACACACGCTTCTCCCTCAAGTGACACCAACTACACACGCTTCTCCCTCAAGTGACACCAACTACACACGCTTCTCCTTCAAGTGACACCAACTACACACGCTTCTCCCTCAAGTGACACCAACTACACACGCTTCTCCCTAAAGTGACACCAATCCCCTTTCGTATTCGAAGTGTCAATGAACCAAATTTCGGACGCTTATCAAAATGTAAATTTACGTCTCTTCCACAACTTCCTCATCAACTTCACTGGCAGCCCCCCCCCCAGCCCCATACTTCTCTCCACTCTCCCACATCACCTCCACAAGTCGGTGCTTCCTGCACCCCCATCCCACCCCCCACCCCCCACCCCCTCAATTCCTCCAATTCCCCCTTCGCTCGTTTCACCGTAAGTTTGGTGGGTCATTATTTGAGAAAGACTTGAGTGGGTGGCTGTGAGGGACAGGTCACCAGGCGCCACCACCATTCAACAATCGTCCAAGTTACAAGAAAACTTGGACTTGGTAAAACCTGGATTGGTCTGTATTTTATGGAATTTTCATTCCTCCCAAAATAATTATTCTAAGATTACAAATGATTAAGCCATTAGTTTTATTTATCTATTTGCTAATGTGCGCTGGGTAGGAACGGTTGGAGGAATGGCTATTGTGACTAGACACCAACGCAGAAGAACCGAGTTCGATTCTCGTTTCCTGTTATCTTTCAGGGTATAAAACCCAAACATTCAGCCAAATTAGGGATAAATGGCTTTTGTTGCATTATTTACTAATCTGTTTATGTACTTAAAATTATTTAAACAAAATTTGTTTAAATTAATTAATTTCCTCTTAACACAGGAAGATTAATTAATCTTCCACTTTCCTCTTAAGATTTAGAAGAAACTTAAGGAAACACTGGTTCGGAAATAATGTAGTAGAAGTGTGGGACGGTCTCGCTTCATGCAAGTCGGCGTTCAATCCCCGACTGTCCACGTGGTTGGGCACCATTCCATTCCGCCCGTCCCATCCCAAATCCGTATCCTGACCCCTGCCTAGTGCTATATAGTCGAAATGACTTGGCGCTTTACCCTGATAGTTCCCTTCCCTTCCCTTTAACAATATTTTAAGCAGATACATGAGTGAAATTTGGGTTGAAATGAACCTGTCTCGCATGAGACATTTGGATTTATGCAGCGTTCCCATCCTCTTATGTTGTTCATTTCATATTTTCTTATAAGACAGTTGAAGCCAATTCCATACATAGTAATAAATGTAGATAGGAGACAGGGAAGTCAGGCGTCACTGCATTAGACCATCGAGAGCTGTGAAGAATGTCCCACAAGACATTCTTGTGAGACATTGTGGGACTCATAATTACAGTCAAAAGTAGACGAGTTAGACATTTATGAGAACACGCCATTGACTCCCCCCCCCCCATCCCCCTCGCTGTCTTCAATTTTCTTCACAAACATTACTTTCTTCACCGTCGCTTAATTCTCGCCCTCACTGCCGCACCCTACGCTCTCCGTACCCCCTATGCTTCCCTATCGTCACACCGCAATCTCCCTCGCCTTTATCACCTACTCCTTCTCACCTTCTCTCCGCCCCCCCCCCCCCCCCCACACTGTAACATTTTCTTACCTATCTCTGTCAGGTCGCTCCTGATCATCAAACACCATTATACCTCGCCAAACTCCCTTCTCCAACACCGTCACCGCCATTCAACTCCACCATCAACGCCCCTCTCTCCCTCCTCGTGACCTTCCCTCTCCGTCACCCTGACCCCCAACTCACCCTCACTGGCACTGATCCCTACTCTCACTTGCGCTCTCTTTTTTCTCTCTCATGTCCCCTCCGTCCCCACTCTTAAGTCTCCTCTCTGTCTGCCTACCACCCCTTCCCTGTCTAACGCCGTCGCCTTCCTCTCCAGTCTTCCCCACTTTCCTATTGGCGCGCCGAGCATCCTACCCACCAGTTCCATTATTGGAGATTCCGGTGTGACTTAATTAAATGCTTTCCCTTATAAAAAAAAAATAAAAAATAAGAGCGGGAATTGTGGGAGGGCAAATTGAAATGTCTCATGAAATGCAAAACTTCCGCGTCATTAAATAATTAAACTTTTATTTTTGCATTTGAGAGACGAACTATGCTTATCACGTGGACTCTTGATAGGTCCATCAATTGACTCAAATTGAGACATTAACCATTAAAACTGCCAAATTTCCTACAGAGTCAGATTTTCTATACGAGGAAAGTTAATTTGAGAGCTTTAGCGGGAGTATGTCGGCAGGTAGATGCAAGGAAACGGTGCCAAATGCCGACAGGTGGATAAGGAGCAATGGCTGCACGTGAATGATCGGGAAGTGATGCCACGTGTCAACATGCGGATGGGCAGAAGCTGTGCCACGCGCTCCCAGATGAATGAACAAAATCGGTCACACGTGTTGGCCTAATAACTCAATTACCTAGACTCAAGGTTCGGCTACATTACACATAATTTGCCCCCCTCCCGCTCCCCGCCCCCTCTACCCTAACCCCCCTCTTCGTCCTGTGGAAGATATGCTATTTTTCTTACATTTCTTCCTTTCTAGTAATTAACACCTGAATATCATAATTTATTTCTGGGATAATTATGACATTCTCAAGATCTAACAAATAGCAGGTGATGGTCATTTGAAACCTTCAATCAACTATTAGTCTTATCCTACATAATATACATTTAAGGATAAGGTTTGTGCTGCATGTACAATGTCTTACGTTATGTACCACTTTGCATTAGGTTCAATATTATCTAGCGTTGTTGAATTTCAATTTCAATTCGGACAGATCAGCAGGAACGAATCATAGCTGGTTCATTACTTTTACTGACCAATAGACGATCAATATATCAACGAGCTAAGCGAAGGGCATCATAGGAAGCGCCCGCACCAAATCAGTTCACTTGATAAGATGAAAGCTGAGTCAGTCCGCAAGGTTTTAGAAGGACGAATGACGTTAAGCAGACAATAGGAGGTGCTTATCCTTCTATAATGTGAACTGATCACGAATATCAGCAATTACTGAGTCAAGAAATGCTGTTCTAGAATTAGCGTCAATTTCCCAGGAACATTTTAAACATCAATGTTTAGAATTCAAGTATGAAATATACCCTCATGAAAAACGAATTCTTAAACATCCTACTGCCTTTTTTAGCCTTACATATTAAATATAACCCCCGAGGTGTCAAAACATGAACAATTTCTCAGGAAACTATGATACGATGTTCTGCACACTTCATCAACATCGGTGTTGATATCTCTTTTGGCTTAACAGCTTCGCTTTTGTCATTATCAGATCAGTTATTTTTCTCCTTCCTTTGTGATCTAGTGTTCTCTGTATATTGGGAGATAAAGGATAAATATGTCTGAGGTTTTGCATGTCTATATATCATCTCTTGTATGTGTTAATTCACAGGATAAGGCAGTTCTAGCATATCTAACGCTTGACAATAACATTGACGTCTTGATGTGAGAGCTATGTAGTAACAAACACTGTATTAGTGCACAAGCAACGTTAATTCAATCTGATGAAAATAATATATTTATCAAAACAGAATAATAATCATTTTTCCAGTACTTCTCGATATATGTAGCAACATTCACGCAAAAAAACTCACCAGATGCAATCATAATTATCTAGCTTTTCCTCTGATTACAAAATATACGACCAGAAGAACATAATATAATTCGCAAACTACATAACCAACCAACGAAACATTTCAGCGCATACAATACTGTAAATATCTACAGCGACAAGTTTTAAAGAACTCAAGTAACTCCTCAAACTCTGAAGAAAATATTGGAATGGCAAGACCGGTGTCTGTGAAAATCTTATTTGACACAGTGAAGTTAGGCCGAGGGCGCGGGGCGGGGGGGGGGGGGTAGTGTGAGCGCCCGAGGAGCTGTTGCCACCGGCGTCTGGAGCTGTTGCCACCGGCGTCTGGAGCTGTTGCCACCGGCGTCTGGAGCTGTTGCCACCGGCGTCTGGAGCTGTTGCCACCGGCGTCTGGAGCTGTTGCCACCGGCGTCTGGAGCTGTTGCCACCGGCGTCCTCAGGCAAGACCTTCCTGGCCCGTGGCCTGGTAATGAGGCTCATTTATGATGAGAAAAGCGACAGTTTTTGTAAACTGTTGTCACTGTCGTGGGGAGGAGAGTGTCACTGTCGTGGGGAGGAAAGTGTCACTGTCGTGGGGAGGAAAGTGTCACTGTCGTGGGGAGATTGGTGTCACTGTCGTGGGGAGATGGGTGTCACTGTCGTGGGGAGGAGTGTCAATGTCGTATTGAGGTGGGTGTCACTGTTGAGGGAAGGTAATTCCAATCTCGTGTGGAGGAGTGTGACAGTGTCATAGGAAGGGGACAGTGCCGTGGGGAGTGGGAACAGTGTCATGGGGAGGAGGGGCAAGTGCCGTGGGGAGTGGGAACAGTGTCATGGGGAGGAGGGGCAAGTGCCGTGGGGAGTGGGAACAGTGTCATGGGGAGGAGGGGCAAGTGCCGTGGGGAGTGGGAACAATGTCATGGGGAGGAGGGGAACAGTGCCGTGGGGAGGAGGGGAACAGTGCCGTGGGGGAGAAGACAGCCAGGAGCGAGATGAAGACAGACGAGGCAAGAGGACATCATATGACGCGTATCTTCCAAGAAGAGTCACAGAGAGGTGTTTCCAGATCTGGTGTGTCGTCTGGTAACAAATGTAAGGCCTTCACCTTCGGACGCCGGCGTGGAATGGTAACACACCTGACCAAAAAGCCGAAGTTCATCCCCCCACAAGCATAACTAGATGAGTACACACACACACACATACACACACACACACACACACACACACACACACACACACACACAGTATTAATAATAACGCTATATTATTATTATTTGAGAGGCTGGACCAAAGAGCCAGAGCTCAACACCCGCAAGCATAACTAGGTGACTATATATACACACACACAACAAGATAACCAAACATTACGTGGAAATATATAGCCAACGGTAACTGAATCTGGGAAGTAGTGGGCAATATTTTCGCATACAAAAAAACTTAAACAACTTCTTTTTAATATGGCGTGGCACCAAAGCGTCACGTTCCCGGCACTGCAGCCAGAGGCAGACCCTGGAAGGAGCCAAGAAATTATTCAGGTTTGTAAAGCAACTGCCACCGAGGGAGGAGCAGGCAAGGTGACGTCTCAGTGTGGCAGTAACTCAAGACACAAGCCCAGATAACGTGGCTAAATGATGTCGGTCAAACGGTGTTATTTGTCGTCTATGACCCAGTTTCTTTTATGTCTATATCAACCGCTCTACCTCTCGGCTAATGTAAGGTAGCTCTCATGTGTATCCACCCAAAACCATTTTTCCCGAGTACATTTCTATAACGTTGTTTGTATTCTTTTATCAAACTCACCATCTACATCACCTTCTCGGTCATATTCTCCTCCGATCCTTAAGCTTGTGCACACTTCCGCCACACAAGTATTTCAGTAATTTGTTGCATATTACCACATGACTGTGGTGATAACGCCTCATCCTACGAGTCAAACTTGCACTCTGAATCTTTTCTGAAAATTATTGTCCTTTAATTTGTTTTCCTTTTAACGCTACCCATGCAAGTAAGTAATTATCAAAAGAAGGCACCAAGCCGGGAAGGCAATGTAGCACCATGGCTATGCATGTAGCAGTGCCTAAGTCACTTATCCTAACATATAATGACAAGTTAGAGTAAGCGCTTCACGCGCCACTCTAGACGCAACCTGTCCTCTCTATTTTTAGAAAATAGAAAGCTTACTTCTAACTTTAGAATTCACTGATCCATCCACTTTCCATCCGTGATATACGTACTCTCTTTAACTTTAATTGCACAAATTCCGCTTAACAAATTCGTAGGAGTATATGCATTTGAAATTAATCACATAAGTAGTACAATATTCCGTTTCCTTTATTGTTGGCATTAATTTTGACAACAAAATAATTATTTGTGAGTGTGCTAATATATTATTATTATTATTAATATTATTTAATGGACATTATGTATGAATATTATGATAATGTAATTCCTTAAGCCAAAAGTGTGTGTGTGTGTGTATGATTATATATATATATATATATATATATATATATATATATATATATATATATATATATATATATATATATATACACATATATGAGCAAAATATATTTTTTTTTTATATACATTTATATGAGCCAAAAGATCACATCAATTAATCTCAGGAATGCAAATTAACCACATATGAAAAATAAAGTCTAAGTGCTAAGTGTTCGAACGAAAACAGAATCTATATTCTCCCATAAGGCCCTAGCGCGGGAAGCCAGGAAGAGAGGTCACTAGTATGGGGTGCACAATAAACTAACCGCCTCTGGCGGCAACAATCAATCAAAATACAAAGCTATGATAAAGATAGATAAGAATCTACAAACATAGTACCGGCAGGAGCAAGAGGTATTAATAAAAAAATATGTTGGAAAATTAAAATAAAATATTAAGAGAATACTATAATTAAAAATTGTCGACAAAAAGCGACCTTATTAAACATTTACTTATTAACCCCCAGGTGCACCAACTGGCGCTCTGCTGACTGTACCTGGCACCGCCCGGCTCAGCGGTGTTGTCCGTCTTATGTGTAAGGAATAAATTCCTGTAGACTCTAACCCAAGCATTCCTTAACCTAGATGCATATTTGGGCGATGGAATAAATTCACGATTGAGTGTTAAATTCATAGTGCCACATTATCCCAATAATTTGTTATATTTACCATTAACCCAATTCCCGTTTTCGATGTCTGTTTCTGCCTTCAGACTGGAGTTCTAATTATCCATGTGGTCAGTTCCTTTTGTTTTGCATCTTTTTACAATCCTTATGTGTTAAGATTCATAAATAATTGTGCATCATCCGCAAACATTTATATGAATTCATAAACTTCATAATTTAGGTTATTCAATTATTACCAGAAGTTCAGGTCCTAATAGGGACTTTTGGGATGCTCCACTTGCACTCTGGAGTGCACCACAGAGACAATGGAACAGGAAACTGTTGCTCTGAGGTATCCGGAATGTTTCCTGGTCTTCTGGGACTTCCTGAGTGTAGCTACATCACCTCCATAGGAAACCTGCACTGTAAAGAGGTGTCAGCCAATGTGGATTTACAAGCGTTGTTCCACATTACATGTTTACCATCCGTCCATATTTTCACCTAGACAATCCTGACTGTTCTCGGGAAAGCACATTTGTCGTTCCATTTGTGCTTGACATTTGGTTGAAGTGAGACTTGTGTTAACAATGTCACTTACTTCCCCATGTCTAGTAATCTTTACCTCTGATATACGGTAAATGGCAATGCAGAAACAAACATTCAAACACACACACCCACACACACACACACACGTACATCTATATCGTGTTTTACCATTTGGCAGCAATAACGATGTAGATGATATTTAATTCAGAGTATGAATACTGTTCATCCTATATATGCTTATATGATCTGGAAACCATTAATTATTCACTAAAGACCAATAATACATTCTTCTTTAATCCTTAATTTATACAAAATGGGAATTACCTACGTCACGTCGTTAATGGGATCACCTCATATCCACTCAGGTCGTCCGGCCAGTCATCAGCCACTCTTCGAAAGCATTGAGATATGTCTCTGCCTGACTCCCATCTCCCCAGACCACGCCCCTTTAACTCAGCCACCACCCCCTTGTCCCACTCCCTCCTACTCCTATCCCCCTACTCTCTCTCTCTCTCTCTCTCACTCTCTCTCTCTCTCTCTCTATCTATCTATCTCTACAATGTCCTCGTGGGGAATAAAGACAAATCTCATTTCGTGTTAGATGATTTCTTCACATTCCTCCTGGACATAACTCTACTACCTCCCTGAAATGATAGAAGCCGCGCTCTCTTCCTCACCACCACTCAATCGCCACGACCCATTGCTTCCTCACCCGCTCTTCCTTCTTCCTGCATTTCTCACCTCAACCTCTGTTCATATTACATTACTCGGATCACCACTTCCCTGCCAATCTCTCTATTCCGTCAGTCCAGCATCATTTATGTGGCCCATCGCTACCCACTTAGAATGAATGGTTCTCATCAGCTTACTACTCAAACCTTGTATATGTTTCACTCCGTACTCCGCCGCTTCCCTCCCTCACACTTCCCTGTCAATAACATTCTCACCTCTGGCGCTGCCTCCTCTCTCTCTGCCCCTCCCCTCTCCGTCCCCCTACATAATACTCCTCTCACAAGTGCCTCGTTTCCCTTATATCTACATCAATACCCAATTACCTCTACTCCCTCTCTCTTCATTTCTATGACTCTTTTTCTGCCATAGTTCTCTTAAAACTCTCTCTCCACCTCTGATTACTTCCCTCCCTTCCCAATCATTCCCACACACTGCATCATCCTCGATCCTTCCCTTTAATACTCCTATAGTTTGATCTTCACCTAAAATAATCTTAACTGCCTCTACCCTTACACCCCGTCCGTCACCTCACCACACACACTCACTCCCACTCTTGCTCAGCCACGACTTGATGAAGAGTTCACACTGGACTCAAACGTCGTCACTTTTCATTTTATTTTATGAAAGATTTATAGTTCTTTATTTGCGTAATTCTAAGACGTTTTGGGTAATGTTTGAACCGCTCATCTTCACGCAACACATTGAAAATGCACTTATCAAGTACTGAAAAAACAGCTAAGGCTTTTCTATACCCCACTAAAGTAACCGTTGTGCACATAGCCAACCCATCCTCCTGTTTAGGTAGTGATTTTAGTAACTATGTGGACCATCGTATATATATATATATATATATATATATATATATATATATATATATATATATATATGTATATATATATATATATATATATATATATATATATATATATATATATATATATATATATATATATATATGTATATATATATATATATATATATATATATATATATATATATATATATATATATATATATATATATATATACATATATATATATATTAACGTAATGGACAATTGTGTAGTAGAATTTGGTATTATTCACTTTACAGTCCGGAAAAATCAAATCTTAAAACCAATCCTAAATATTCCTAGGCCTAGTATAGAATATATTTGTAATATATGAGACCTCTAGGTATTAGGCCCTGGTTATGTTGTATTAGCAGCATAAATACATAACATTTTCCGGCTTGTCCAAATTCAATAGTACCACATTCTTGTCCGCCTCGTTAACGTAAGTACCATCTAAGCAGGAGGAAGTGCTGACATCAGTCTATGGAGCCCCTCGTGGCATGATGTCTTATCAAGTTAGGAAAGATGATTAAATGTTTTATTCAAATGTTATTTAGCCCAAATATCAAAGATAAAATTCCTCCAGCCAATCAGAACGCACGCTTCCCGTTGCTTAAGCAATGGTTAGTCGAGCCCAAGAACTTTACTTTAGTATTAGGTTTGCAGACTGAACCCACTTAGGTCACTGTCCAAGAATAATAATTTACTTGTGATCATAAGCGCATGTAAAGTGGACTGTTAACATATGGTGCCGTCATGGTGACTGGAGGTTCATGCGGTGGTTGCTTCCTCTTACAGTGCTGATACCGCTGATGTGAGGGTATCTGTCATCTGGTGGCCATTGATCGTTCGCCAAGAGTTGTGTTTTACCATGGCAATGCGCGCGAGACGTCTGCCACTGGGACTTGGGTCACTCTGTGAATGAAGACACTAGCTAGGCTACGAGGAGACCGAGTGCTACATAAACATCTTGGCCAAATAATGTGACGAACGGAAAAATATTCAGTGTTATGGAAAGGGCAAAGAAGACAATGAAGACTGCAAGAACTGGGACATCAGACGACCCACTTGCAGCACACAAGTTTCTAGCAGTAATGTCGACCAACATCCCGTTCTGATAATCACCAAACTTGTGCGAACTAACCGGCTGTCGCTACAACATGTGTATGCATGTCAATAGAGGACCAGACACAGGAAGTGGAGCTACCACCGTCACTTGTAAAGGAAAGAACAAAGAGCAACCTCTTCTACGTTTTAAGGAAGATTTAAGCCTATGTCGGGGGAAAACTTAGCTCAGTGCAAGAGGAATGCCATCACATCTCAGCGCCTCAAGACAATTAAAGTCTTCCTAAGTTACATGACACGCCAGATGTTCCCAGGAGAGAGAACAAGATGGACAGTACCTTCCATGTGCACTGTTAAGACTTCGTATACTTTTGTCACACTTATTTTATTTATGTTTAAATATTGAATAATCTTCAACTGTTGTGTTTTCACTTATATTGCTAAATGACTCGATATCTTAATTTTGAGTTAATATTTTCAATAAGTTAAGACAGACTGGAGGTGTTAATCATTAACTTCAAGAATATGAGGTCTTAGATTCAGTTAAGAAATCAAAGGTGCGGAAAACATTAGAAAGTTCACTTTTGCAAACAGTGGTTATCTTGAGGTTATCTTGAGATGATTTCGGGGCTTAGCGTCCCCGGCGGCTGAGCGGACAGAACACTGGACGCGTGATCCTGTGGTCCCGGGTTCGATCCCGGGCGCCGGCGAGAAACAATGGGTAGAGTTTCTTTCACCCTGAAGTTACCTAGCAGTAAATAGGTACCTGGAAGTTAGTCAGCTGTCACGGGCTGCTTCCTGGGGGTAGACCGGGCCGCGGGGACACTAAGCCCTGAAACCATCGCAAGATAATCTCAAGATAATCTCAAGATAACCTCAAGGTAACCTCCCCGCAGCCCGGTCCTCGACCAGGCCTCCTTTTTGTTACACACCCCCAGGAAGCAGCCCGTAGCAGCTGACTAACTCCCAGGTACCTATTTACTGCTAAGTAACAGGGGCATCAGGGTGAAAGAAACATTTTGCCCATTTGTCTCTGCTTCCACCGGGGATCGAGCCCGGAACCTCAGGACTACGAACCCGAAGCGCTGTCCACCCAGCTGCCAGGCGCCCTAGACGGCTGTAACAAGTTAAATGAGAAGGCGGTGGAAGCCAAAATTGTCAGTAGTTTGAACGCGTCACGTACATGACAAAGAGTAATGAGAAGACGGGACACCACGAATGTGGCTATCATCTTGTGCTACACTTAGGCCATGTGTATCCCACTGTATCGTCAACTATCCCACTACTGAACCCGTATATGTTAATCCAGGCAGGTAAGCACCCTTAATAACCCAGCCGACTGTATTTGTGTCGTGTCAATGAATGATGGAATGCCCACCAATAGAAATGCTCACTTTGGAAGACACGGAGAATGCCAAATTCTTCGCACGTAGTGTGGAGAACGCTTATTAAATTCTTGAAATTCTTCTCGGTCATCCGTAGATTCCTTATCTCTTGACAGCCTCACGTGGCAAGTCATGACAACTATCAGCAAGGAGACAATGGTGATGATAGGAGCTCACCAAACACTGCTACTAAGCTCCTGGGCTCTCAGTACGACAGCTAAACTACGGAATTGTTGAAGTTGTGAAGGAGGGAACCAAGGCAGTAAATTAATGATAAAACATGTAAAAATTAAAAACGGTGTCGGTGGGCAACAAATTTTGAAAAGCATGACGTGTTGATGAAAGAGAAGTAACAACATCGATGTTGAGGTGAGAAGCATCAAACATATTCATGTGCAGATGAAAAACATAAACGAGGCATGTGAAAAGTTAGAAGCATTAATGACAGCCATGAAGAGGTGAGACGTATCAACGATAGTCATGTGAAGATGAGAAGCATCAATGACAGCCATGAAGAGGATCAATGACTGCCATGTGAAGATGAGAAGCATTACTGACAGCTATGTGAAGATGAGAAGCATTACTGGCAGCTATGTGAAGATGAGAAGCATTACTGACAGCTATGTGAAGATGAGAAGCATTACTGACAGCTACGTAAAGATGAGAAGCATCAATGACAGCCATATGCAAGTATAGGGCACCAAAAAATCGCCTTATGAAAGAGAAATGCAACAATATCCTAGTGAGAGGTGGAAACAGCCACCAGGGAAAATGTGGAGTACGAATAGGAAATGAAGGAGGAAGAGTAACCGTGAGGCAGTGAGGGGCAGAGCACCAACCCCACGAAAGTGTTGGGCCAGCACAGAGAGGTAACATTAATGGCTAGAAACAGCAACCATATATAGAAATATGACTATAATTGTGAGCACAGAACAATAAATTTCCCATCTAGCTGAGGGTAATATTTTACTCTCATTTGTGTCCTAGTAGTACTCTCATTTATGTCCTAGATGCAAAGGATTGCAGCCTGGAGTTTTACTGAACACACAAGGATTACCTGAGGCTTCTACTGAAGCCGTTCAGTAGAGCTCAAGGTTGCAATCCTTTTGACCACGTCGTGGCCTGATTGTCTGTGGCGAGTGTGTGGGACAACCCACCGCACAAGTTCGAATCCTCATCTCGGCTCCGACGGATTTTCCCATTGATGCAGTCACGTTAGTGTCATTACTTTTTGTGAGTATTAATGATAATAACGATTTGAATGAATGTAAACTATTTCAGATGTTGGAAGCCTTTCTGAAGCTTAGGCACAAATACTACATTTGGCACTTACGGGCAAGAGGACGACGGGCTTCAGGAACCCGAAAGGCAGAAGTGATTCATCGCGAAAAATATCAATATATAAAAATGACACAAATGACGAACGTGATGACCGTGTGACGATGAATGGCCAGAATGACAAAGGCGACGAGGATGAGATGAAAGTGATCGATTATGACACATGGAGTGGGAGGAGAGAATGATGGGTTGGAGGAAAAGTCTTAAAGGAGGGAAGAAGGCGATGGAAAGAGTTGAGGGGGGGGATAGGGTGGGGTGAGGGGGTGCATGGAAATAAGGAGAAAGGGATGGGGCATTAAGGTAAGGGGCGGGGAGGGCTCGAGTGATGGTGACGGCACGTCGAGGTAAGAGGAAATGTGTGCTGATAAAGAAAATAACCATCTTGACGACTATCTTAGCTGGGATGATGACGAGCATCATGATGATGACAAACATCATAATGATGACGAGCATCATGATAACAAGAGTAAAGACATAACAGGAGTAAAGACATAATAGGAGTAAAGACAATAATTGTAGTAAAGACAAAAATACTAGAAGACAATGACAGTAGTAAAGACAATAACAATAGTAAAGACAATAATAACCGTAAAGACAATACCAATATGGAAGACAAGTCTGTTGAAGACAATACTGATGATGACAATTAGTATGATGAAGACAATCGCGATGATGAAGATAATAGTGAGGAAGAAATTGTGACGAAGCAAATAATGATAGTTTTACCTGTAATCAGTTTCGAGAGTTCTGCTCCCCAAGCCGGGCGGGTGGGTGGCCCGGGTTGCTTGATAACAACGTGTTCGATCAGGTTGTTGCTTGCTGCGGCCCACAGACTCACATTTCCACTACAACCCGGCTGATCCAAAATTTCCTGCGGGGGAATTTGTCCAATTGTGGCTTGAAAACCTCCACTTTTATTTCGTCTATAGTTCTTGAGTCGTGAACCTCTGATGTTCATACAGGGTTCCCTGAGTGTGCCTATGGCACCTTTACTCTTCTCTGCCTCTGTTCTGTATTTCCTACCATATCTTTTCGTCCAGTAAGCTGTTATTGTGAATATTTGTGACCTGACCTTCGAGTATCTCCCGTGTGTATATATGACGTGATATTTCTCTCGTCCCTTACCAGTGTATACATTTTGAGTGGTTTAAGACTCAAGTACTCTTGGGTGTTTTACTGTGTTTATGTGTGTAGTACATGTTCCTTGTATTCCATTTATTTCGAACATCTCTCCTGCTTTGAAAGGGAAGAGGAGTAGCTAGCGGTAAGGAAGGTGGGAATGCACAAGGGGTTTGAAGAAAAGTAACATTATGGTGGTATCCCTGGAGTTGATGTTTCTCATCCCTTGTAACAATATAACCCCCATGTACATTCCTTGCCATATTATATCTCCTGAGACACATGCATTCCTTTTCACATTGTCTCCCGCGAGAGATGTGGAACACTTACCACATTATATATCCCAAGAGATATACATGTCTTGCCGCACTGAATGTGCTTGCTGTATTTGAATTTAAAAGTTCTAACATAAAATAATATATAGAAGTTTTTTCTGCTAAAAGTGATCAGTCTTTGGAACAAAAATATATCTCAACTGTTTTTTTTTACTTTAACGTCCCTTCTATACTAAACAAACATTCCAAATATAATGATCATGATCAACACAAATAACATATGTACATACAAAATTGCTATATTCACCAAATCAACATTTTCACCTCAGTTAAGGCCACCACAATACTTTACTGACCAACCATGAAGTATACTTTAGTCCTGAACATAATCCGGGATTAGAGTAAATGTAGTGTATATATACAGCAAGTAATAGGGGGTACTCCTCATGGCATATATATTCTTTTATTGCTTATTATCTTCACTACAAGACTATTTTGTACACTTATGAAAACTATTCGCCCTACAAAAAATAAAGCTTATACAAAAAGGCTTTTGTAAAGCTTTTGTAAAAGCTTCTACAAAAAATAAACTTTCCAAAGAATATTTTGTGATCACAAACTCTAAGTGAACTGAATATGTAGTAACTTGCAAGAGAACTATTAATATTTTTACCAAATTAAATATTCCCTCAATTATAAATATAAAACAAAAAATATTTATTAAACATGATATAAAATAAACCTTAAACTGATATTAGAAAGTTAAAGAGTAATGTCCCAGTTCATCCTAGATCATTATCAAGCTGAAACCGATATTATTACCATTCTAAATCAAATCACCAAATTACATGGCCTCAATGCATATTTATATTAAATCTGGCGCTTTTATTGTGTCCTGATATACATTTGAAAGGAGTAAACAATTTAAATAAAATTTTCAGGCATTCCAAACTTAAATGACACTTCATTTGTGTGTGTGGTTGGGGCCGTGTTAGAGACCCGCCATGCTGCAGGGACAGCTCCAGAATTGGTTCATTTATAGTGAGATTTGTTAGGGGTCCGCTGGGCTCTTCCTGCCAATTTTTTTGTGGCTAACCAATATTTCAACAGGGCCTGGTGACTTGTTTGGTATGGTTGCTTAATTTTGCTCATAAACGTAACTTATTTGTAAATGGTGAGTTGTTTATTTTATTTTCTACCTCCAGTATAAATGGTGTCTACCGAGGGGGTAATGTTTGGATATTTGTCAAAAGCATTGCAATTTTCATTTTGCATGATTACTGATTTTTTTTTTAAATTCTACGAAGCTTGCCTAATCTACCCTCACTTAATTCCTGCCTCTCTTGACTTCATTATGATTGATATTTCTTAATTTGTTACCTACTTCAATATTATAATTTTCTTTATTAAAACAAGTTAAACTACTGTTCTAACAAGCTGGTTCAGAGATAAATTGTTTTAGGAATCAGTAGTAAAAGGCCTGCAAGAAGTTCCAAACCTCAACATTACCCATTTCATCACTCCAGGAAATACTAAAACAATTTAATCCCTAACAGCATTAGCATTGACATATCTTAAGGACTTGACTATTTTTAACAAATATATATTCCCCCGTTAAGGAAATACAACTTATGAGGTGGAGAGTGAAATGTGTGGTTATGTGGGCTGATGTGGACGAATGAGGGAACCAGCGTGTAGGAGGCAGTGAGGAGCGGTGTATGTGAGTGAGGAGCAGTATGTGGGAGGGACTGAGAGGCATTGTGTGGGTAGTGACGGGCGCTGTGTGGCACTCAGCAAAGGGTGACATGTGGGAGGCAGCGAGGGGTGGAGTGTGAGAGGCAGCGAGGGGTGGCGTGCGAGAGGTAGTGAGGGGTGGAGTGTGAGAGGCAGCGAGGGGTGGAGTGTGAGAGGCAGTGAGGGGGGTGGAGTGTGAGAGGCAGCGAGGGGTGGAGTGTGAGAGGCAGCGAGGGGTGGAGTGTGAGAGGCAGCAAGGGGTGGAGTGTGAGAGGCAGCGAGGGGTGGAGTGTGAGAGGCAGCGAGGGGTGGAGTGTGAGAGGCAGCGAGGGGTGGAGTGTGAGAGGCAGCGAGGGGTGGAGTGTGAGGCAGTGAGGGAAGTGGAGTGTGAGAGGCAGTGAGGGGTAGAGTGTGAGAGGCAGCGAGGGGGGTGGAGTGTGAGAGGCAGTGAGGGGGGTGGAGTGTGAGAGGCAGTGAGGGGTGGAGTGTGAGAGGCAGCGAGGGGTGGAGTGTGAGAGGCAGCGAGGGGGGTGGAGTGTGGAGAGACTGTAAGGAGTAGAGGGGACGCGACAGGAACAAAGAGGGAGTATGGAGGGAGATAGAAGGGGCGTGCGACCATTGGTGCAGAGGCAGATAGGAGACTTGGGCAGTTTAATGCTGGCCCGCTCTCTACGCCCCGAGGATCTTCCTCACACATGACCTCCACTTGACTTTCAAAAATAAAATTTGTGTGTGGCGTTCAAACACGAACACAAACACACGAAAAAGCACCGACAAGGCAATATATTTACCTGTGTTCTTAAATACAGTATTTATTAGTTTTAACCCACGTTAGTGTAATTTAGTTTCTGCCTATCTATATTTATATATTAGAATATCAGATTGTTTCTAAGTTTATTTGTCTGTCCAAGGTTGGGGTGACTGGCAGTTGTTAGGCGACTGTCGTAGGTGGGTCAGGGTGGGCCCCCATTATCTCTTTTAGGAGGAGTTGTCTTCCTTAGCGAGTCACATGAAGTTGGCGGAGATAAAAATGGTGGCCACCGAGTACGTATTCATGATCTGCTCATAATTTACATGAGCAGATCATGAATACATGAGAAGGGTGACAGGGTGGGTGTGCGCGTGTGTTTACTACTTATACCTGCAGAATCGAGCTGTTACCTCTTGGACCCCTCCTTTCTAACCAATATATTTGTCCTTTAATATGTCGACTACACACATTATATATATATATATATATATATATATATATATATATATATATATATATATATATATATATATATATATATATATATATATATATATATATATATATTCCAAATTATTGATGACAAAAATACATTTCCCAGTGGGAGGGTTTAGCAGTAATTATAGACGCGAATGTACAAGGTGGGAGGAGATGCAGGTGGGGAGCAAACACAACAACTCCCTGAGCAAACAGCAAGCAGGCGGCGTAGCAATCCTCACACGCGAAGACAACGATAAAGTAATATATTGTTAACACACACTGAAACAATAACAAATAAATAATATGAACAAGAACGAAAGGAAATTGACACAAAATAAATATGTCAGGTATTTAGTTCCTTTAACCGGGGAGTGTCGTTAGTGGTATAAGTTAGTGGCAGTCTAGTCCCAGTGGCCACACTGTTTAAGTGTAACGTTAATTCAACGTTGAATGAACGTTACTCTTGGATATTGTGTCTATTGGGGTGATGGGATGTTGGCAGTAGTGATGGTATATTTTTAGTTTTAACTGCATCTCGGTAGTGGTCATAACATGATGTGGGTACTGGTTACATGTTGGGTGTAGTAGTATCAAATCGAGAATGGTATTCGTACCAAATTATAATAGTGGTTCATATCGGTGGTGCAGATTCAGTGGTAACATCTTGATGGTTGTCTGTATTGTCCTATTACAAACGGCTGTGTAGCTACAACGTCCGTGAGGGTAACAGGACATAAAATTGTAATTAGCCACAAATGTTTGGTGCGTTCAGGAATTTCTACTAATAATGCTCTAATATTCCACTATACACAGCTCAAAGATATCAGCAAAAGCCTGTGATGGATCGCGCACAAGCTCATAAAACTGTCTTGTACCCTGCCAGCCACGTCCGCCTTACCTCGTTTAACATTTTTTGCATGGAAAATTCTTTGTAAAATGGATATGAAAAATAGTTTTAAAATGGTGTCACATGGTGTGAAAATCTCGTAAGATTTATATGGTGGATATTACAATAACAAATAATGATAATGACAATAGTACAAATAAATATTCTTACAATCTGATAAATTATTTGATTTTATCCATAATGTATTTTATTACTAAAATGTAACATGTATATATTAACCTCTGACTGGTATGTATTTTAACGGTTTTATGCTAATAATCCGTATTAATCTGTTTTTGGCAATATCTAGTAATATTACCTTAACTTTGTTAACACCCTTCATTGTAACAGTACAAAACAATGTTATTATCTTTCGTTTATCTGAATATCCAGTAGTACATTAGTTCTGGCATGCTTAGGAAGACCTTGCTAAATTGGTCGATTACGAATTTGGCCGACTGTAGAACCTCCTTCATATGAATACTTTAAAGTCTTGCTTGAACATCAGATCAAATGCATTTTTATTACTTTTGATTTGATTTGATTTTTGAGCCTGTTGCCATGACTCGATAAAAACGCCTCACCGTGTAAAATGTCGTTAAATAATTACTTTTATTATAGTAAGAACATTTTTGACCTACTACTTCACCCGAGGACTACTATATTCCGGTTTATCTTGTTTTTGTTCAAGTATATAAGTTACACAGTTTTCTATGTGTACTGTCCCCTCTACAGTGTTATTTGTGGACTGTGTCTCCTCAACACTGTGTTCTGTCTCTGCATTGTGGCCCCTCTACACACATATACACACACAAGACAGAAGTTAGGGGGTACATGATCACCACATACAAGATACTCAAAGGAATCGATAGAGTAGACAAAGACAGGCTATTTAACACCAGGAGCACACACACTTGGGGACACAGTTGGAAACTGAGTGCCCAAATGTGCCACAGAGATATTGGAAAGAAGTGTTTTAGTGTTAGGGTAGTTGACAAATGGAATGCATTAGGAAGTGATGTGGTGGAGGCTGACTCCATACACAGTTTCAAGTGTAGATATGATAGAGCCCAATAGGCTCAAGAACCTGTGCATCAGTTGATTGACAGTTGAGAGACGGGACCAAAGAGTCAGAGCTCAACCCCCGCAAGTACAACTAGGTCAGTAAAGAGAGAGAGAGAGAGAAAGAGAGAAAGAGAGAAAGAGGGAGAGAGGGAGAGAGAGAGAGAGAGAGAGAGAGAGAGAGAGAGAGAGAGAGAGAGAGAGAGAGAGAGAGAGAGAGAGAGAGAGAGAGAGAGAGAGAGAGAGAGAGAGAGAGAGAGAGAGAGAGAGAGAGAGAGAGAGACTGAAAAAGAAATTAAAAGATATATGTAGACCGACAAACTCTAATGTCTGGAGAGAGACGATGCCTCCCAAGCACAACCACCAGAGAAAACAGGCAATAAGAGAAAATTAAGGATACGGAGAGCAAAAGTCATGAAGAAGACAAAAGATCCTGACCTGGGAAAATGGGAGGAGGATTTCGCTGCTTTATCAAAGGGAAGGAGAAAGTCGTTAGTGCAAATATATCAGAAAAGGTGGTGAGGGCGGTAAGGGTTGTCTAGTTGGCGGGGCTAAGCACGTGCGTGCCAGACCGGGACCGCACCAGTTCCCTTCCCTCATACATCACTCACTCTACGACTAATTTCCTCCCCTTGTCTCTTCTACACCCTACCTTCCTCTTAATATTTTCTACACTTTTCTCTTTTCATGATCGCCACTCTCCGCTGTCTTCGTTGTATTGTTTCTCTTTCACTGTGTACCATTTTGCACAAAGTTTCCATGCAATGCTTTCTCTCTACAATGTTTCCATTTCAACTATTTCTCCTCTGGACTGTGTACCCCCCTGCACTGCTTTCCCTTTTTACTGTTTTCCCTCCTTGTATCTACCTTGTGTAGCTTCCGGGGATCAAAGGCCCTGCGGCCCGGTTTCCGACCAGGCCTCCCGGTTGGTCATCTAGTCAACAAGGCTGTTGGCCGCGACTGCTCGCAGTCTGACGTACGAATCACAGTCCGGTTGATCAGGTATTCCTTGGAGGTGGTTTGTCGAGTTCTCTCTTGTACACTGTGAGTGGCACGCAGTCTCCATGGTGTAGTGGTAAGACGCTCGCCTGGCGTTCCGCGAGCGCTTTGTCCTGGGTTCGTATTCTGGCCGGGGAGGATTTATTGGGTGCAAATCCTTAACTATAGCCTCTGTTTAACCCAACAGTAAAATGGGTACCTGGTTGTTAAAATGATTCTTCGCGGGGGTCGTATTCCGGGGAACATAGGATTAATGACCTGCCCGAAACGCTACGTGTACTAATGGCTGTACAAGAATGTAACAGCTCTTGTATATACAATAAAACAAAATTATCATCTATGTCCTCTCTTCACTATCATTCTCTCTCTCTCTTTGCCCTCTCCATTATGGAAATATGCCAGAAACAGCGCCTGGATCCCGTGAAAGAGGGAGTGGCACTGTTGGAAAAGTTCGTCTGGACAATATGTGTGGAATTATGGAACGTGAGATGTGGAGGTAATTGCCTAATGGATGTGAGATTGCTGCTCTTGTATGTTGAATGAAAAAGTTATTTGCTTCACAAAACGAAACCGCAGAGTTGAAGCGTGACGGGTGTGTTTGTATATATAATGGTCCAATGGAAGAGAAACACGTGTGAAGCACTTGTTTGACCCCGATTTTTATGAAGAAAACTTCAAAGAGAATATTACTCCATTTCACATCTAATTTGCATACTTGATTTCAAATGTATAAATATATAGCAGTGACAGGATATACTCTTCTATTAGCAATTCTCTAAAAGGTTAGCGTGTTCAACTTTGAATTGAACAACGTTGAATATTTCTCTTTGAATAACTTACATATATTATGGGGGCCAGACGAATCATCCATGACGTTCGTTACTCTTTTGCATGATCTTATCAGCAACCTTTGATCTCGTAATATTTTCTTTCTCTTTCTTAATCCTCTTCATGACTTGATGATATTGAACCCTAGTGCAACCAGCGTCTGATCTGAGGTAATCAGCCATCTCTGGGGCACCCAGACAGGCTATGCCAAAAGATAGATCTATTTTGGGATTCCCTAACAAGATGGTTCAAATGAGATATTTCAGCTAGCATATCTCTATATACCTGTACACGGGTGCTGTTACTTACATACATACGATCAAATACTGCCGAGCACCACTGGAGACAAGTACAGAGGTAGTGAGCCCTGTTATGATTACCTTGAGGTTATCTTCAGATGATTTTGGGGCTTATCGTCCCCGCGGCCCGGTCCTCGACCAGGCCTCCTTTTTGTTTTCTCAACACATGACGCTCTAATTTTTTTAAATTAATCTATTAAGACTGTCCAGAAATATCCACCGAAAGATAAACAACTAAAACAACAAGAAATACTCAAGACATTAGCGTTAATTATAGGCATTTGCTGACGTCAAACCTGAATTTTGTTTCAGTGACAACAAGCAATATATCATAAATGGTCATCTTATCTTGTAATTTTTTCCATTAACCAAAGTTAATGGTCGGCGGTTAACCGAATAACAACTAAATCGAGGAAATGGTAGTTTCCATGTTCAGGAGTTTTCACAAGCCAGGATATAAAACTAATCAAAAGTTTTTTCAGCCCCAATGGCGCAATCGACAACTTGGAACGCTAAAAACATGGAAAAGGAAAATTATTTCAAATAGTGATCATGCCTTTAAGATTTCCGACACAGAGTTAACGACTGTCCAAACGTGTTTACACTTAACATGACTTCACTAAGAGCTAAACAAAAGAATGAAAAACTCAGTTAAAATAATCATTTATAAAGCAAACGGCAGAGGATGGAAGGGGCTGCATCATGGTATTGGTGATAAGGTCAGAATAGTGTGTTGTGGTGGGAGAGTAACGTGGTGCTCATATGGGGAAGGGGCGGGGTGGTGGAGAGGGGACGAAGAAGGGTGGTTGGAGATGTAGTGTAGTGATAGTGGGTTGGGCAATATGTTGGTGGTAGGGAGGGGTATGGGAGGGACGGAGGGTGAGGCTGGAAAAGCAACGTGGTGTAAGGGGTGCACCATTGTGGAGATTCCATGCCGGTTGTGCATATTCGAGCATTAGCCTCACAAAGGATGTATAAATTGTCTCAAGTCCCAATTATGGATTTTAAATTCCGTTTTAATGTATGCCAGCTTTCTATATTTATGTCAATGTCATCCTGTTTGTGTGTGCCTCTGGTGGTCAGCGTTCCAATATTATTACCACTTTTACTTTTTTTCCAGAGTTCCGGGAGCTTTCAATTTCGTGTGTTTGTTTTATTTTAGTCAGTGGGAAAGAAAGCACCCCCCCTCCCACACCTTCATCAACCATGGTCAAATGAAGGTTGGTCTTACTGAGTTTGCTGTCTAGTTTATCCAAGTGTTTTTTTTACATTATCATCGAAGAATAAAATATCATTAGTGTTGCTTCTGTTCATCTAACGTTTCCCACTCTAAAGTCTCCACCCTGTGCTACGTAGCCTCGTGGAACCTCTTGTTCATTTTCCACACCTTGTCACGTTCTGTGAGAATAGGATGGGCTGAGATGGGCTACATGGCGAGCGATAGGGATAGAATGGAGGTTTTGGGAGGGCCAGCATGGTGGTTGTGGGAGGGACATGATGTTGGAAAGGGTAAAACTGTGGTGTGAGGGTCAGCGTGTTAGTGGTGGGAGGAGGCAACGAGGTGGTGACGGTGGAATGTGCAGGAACGATACTGCTGTTAGTAGCAGACGAGTGTTAGAAGATGCAGCGCGGTGTGGTGGTGGTAGATACAAACTGATGGTGATGGGAGGAGGGACTACATTGTAATGATGAAAAAGGTATATATACATAAATATTTAAAGTATCAAGTCACTCATAACAGCACCAGTTCTCAAGTTACTGCAGTTTCATGGTTCTCTTCAAAACAAACACAAAAACGAGTAAAAATCAGTTCAGACTAAAACACCGAATATGTCTATATTATATATCACAAAATTAAGTGCTTATTTGTAAGCATATAAAATAAAAATGCTATTCATTTATAAAACTGCAACTATTAGGCTTACAACGACATTTTTGTCCATTAATTAACACTCCACTCAGACATTCTCTTGCAAATGTGAAGTGATTTTCTTCAAGCTGTTATATAGATATTAAAATATTGCAGACACCTTTATATTACTCATATTCGTTATCGTGATAACGTGCAACATTTACCCCTCTGCACTAAACAATATTTTTATTGGCTCTAAAAGCACCAGGGATCTGCATTGCTTAGTTTCCATAGGAAGTTTCCTTTTATGAACATACATAAGTGTTGCAAGAGTTAAGTAAATGAAAGAAGACACTAGTGATAGTGATAGCAACCAATATATAAAATAAGTAAATATACGATGAACTTCAACCCAGAAGGTACCCCCTCGATCTTGAGGTTATCTTGAGATGATTTCGGGGCTTTTTAGTGTCCCCGCGGCCCGGTCCTCGACCAGCCCTCCACCCCCAGGAAGCAGCCCGTGACAGCTGACTAACTCCCAGGTACCTATTTACTGCTAGGTAACAGGGGCATTCAGGGTGAAAGAAACTTTGCCCATTTGTTTCTGCCTCGTGCGGGAATCGAACCCGCGCCACAGAATTACGAGTCCTGCGCGCTATCCACCAGGCTACTAGGTCCCTGGTTGGATTGATGGGGAATATCTAAACATTAATCTTAGTATATGAATTACAATCCAAGTATAGTTTCTTCTTTTTTGCATTAAATATTGATAACAGCGCAACAGACAAATAAATAAGAAAATTTAAACCATCACCATCAGTACCAACGAATTAAGACCATGTGATTGGAAAACCTTAAACTCCAAATACAATCTTCCACGGAGATGGATGCTGCCACCAAAATATCTGATGGTGAACTTTCCGCCAAGATTAGATCAGAGGCACGAGAAAGGATCTTTTAAAAACGTAAATTTGCAGACTTAATCAGGTCCTGAAGTCGTACTGCGTCCGGTATTAGGACTATTTATAGCAAAGAACCGGTGAATCCCTATGCCAGCGTGAAGGGATAGTAGTAATACATCAACAAATAGTACATTGGCCAATGCATAGAAAGCAAAATAATGTTCCCCTCCACCCAAGCAACAATGCTAACAGAAATGACAGACAACTTCACAAATTATGCAAACAATGCTAACGATTTTTGGCACTGCCTGCCAGCTACACAGCTAAAAAAAATTATTAAAACACACTTAAAAACATTCTTAAGGTAATATGCAGCATTATTAACTGATCTAGGTAAAATTAATTTAAATTTTCTGTTGTCAGTAATTTTTCCTTACTCGCATAAAACAGACGATTCTTCAACAGCTTCAAAGGTTTCTCGAGCCACAGATCTTTATCAGAGTTCCAGATGACTATTCTTTTCTTAGTGTTTCAAACCTGTGAGCACCTCTCACTGCCAACCATCCACACATTAGACAATTATATGTTTTTATCCGAGAGAAAAGACAAATATAGGGACAGCAATAAAGACAAGAGACAAACAGACACATAGAGAAAAAAAAAGAAACACATAGAGAGAGGCAGAGACAGACACCGAGGGAGAGAGAGGCAGACAGACACCGAGGGAGAGAGAGGCAGAGACAGACACCGAGGGAGACAGAGGCGGAACGACAGATGGAGAGATGTGAGACAGACGGACAGACCCGGGCAACGCAGGGTACCCCTCCTAGTACAGTATATTTTGCAACGCATACTCTCAAATTATACCTAAGAATATTCATCAACTTCCAGTGTAAAACATTTCTCTCACAATTGAGTGGCTGACCATTAGGCCATGATTACCTGTGTAAATACCGAAATGTGAGACATGCAGAAAGATAAGGACGATATTGATATTAGCCTCTTATTTCCACTGGCGAAGTGTCTTCCTTTACTATCAAGTTCTGCCTCAATGTACGCAACACCTATCATTCCTTCCTTCCCAGATCTCCACTCTTAAGGCACTCAAACAGCTCTCGGGGTCGAGAAGTACTGGTTTACAGCATGTTGTTCACGCTACCGACATTTGTCCCGATTAAATCTCTCGGCTCCCCTCACATGTTCTGATTGTACATGCTAGCAGCTTCCCCCTCTCCATCTGTTCTGATCAAACGTAATATTAACGTCCCTCACCTAACCTGGTTAATCATGTCAGCCGCTTACACTATTGTTCTGATCAAACCTTTAGCAACCTCCTTCAATGGTCCTGATTAAATGTCAGCCTCATTGCACACATGCACGGAACAAACACGCCACCCTCATCACACTTATGTTCCCAGCACATGTCAACTCATACCAGCCCGTTCTCTCTATTTCCCCTCCGTAAAAAATGCAGTAGATTCTATATAAACATCTTCCCTAATCAAGCATATTATACTCTACACAAACCTCTATTAATCAAATTTATCAGACTTCACACACACACACACACACACACACACACACGTGGAGGTGGTGGAGGCCAAGACCGTCAGTAGTTTCAAAGCGTTATATGACAAAGAGTGCTGGGAAGACGGGACACCACGAGCGTAGCTCTCATCCTGTAACTACACTTAGGTAATTACACTTAGGTAATTACACACACACATAAACGACACGTCTTCACAGATATAATAGAACACAATAGGCTTAGCAATCAACCAGGCGCCTGAGTGTTGAGAAGCGGTGCCGAAGAGCTATAGCTCATCCCCGTAACAACAACTGAGTGAGAACAACTAAGTGAGTTCACAAACATGTTCTACCAGTCCCCTCATACTGGTCCCCATCTAACATGCTGGCCTCGTCTCAACACCGTAAAAGATCAGCAGTGTTTTCCCCATGAACATGAAAGCAGAGGCAGACCAACCCCCAGTTTTACTGTGCATAGCCTAGCACCAATTTCCACCAAATTATTGGTTTCAGACTTGCATTGATTTTGCCGATTCAAATAAGAATTATTTTGGCATAAAAATGAATTTTGTTGTACCTTGAACGAATTGTGGCTTGTTCTGCACACACACATAACCGTTAGTTTTGTTCCAACCAATCCTCCTGCTTAGATAGTAGTTTTTGTAACTATGTGTACCACAGTACAAAGACTGACGTACTAAGCAATTAGTAGAATTTGATACTATTCACTTTATAGTCCAAAAAAATGAAGCTAAAAACAAATATTCCTAAGCCTAGTATAACACAAATACGTACTATATTAGGCCTAGGAAGGTTAGGTTAAGTTAGTTTGTCTGCAACATAAATAGAAAAACTAATTCATAAAGAGATATTATACAATAAATGTAAAATGTATTATATAAAATCGTAGGTGTATTCCTTTAACACATTAATGCTGAAATACCTTTACTATTACAAACCGTTAATTTTATTATTGGGATGCTTAACCGATATTCTAGTACAAATTTCGTAACAAGATAAATAATATGAATTATTAGCCTCATGACAATTGTATAGCACAAGTATGTACTTGAAGATAAAATCAAGTATCATCAAGTAATTTTGTAATAAAAAGAAAATATGTGATTTTAAATGAAAGCCGCGACTCACTGGCGAGTCATTCTATTTGTTTATTATTCGCCTCTTTACCTTCCTACAGTCCTCTTATATGTATTTTGACCGACCGCCTGTCCCCGACTCTTTGTCTGTGTCTTTGTATCTGTCCCTGTACATTAAGTCCACTCAGCCCATGTTGCTATTACACATCACTCTAATGTCATCCATTCTTCACTATCTCTTCCTCTCCGTCTCTCCGCTTCCTACCATCCATCTGGCGGAGAGTGGAGAGGGACCCCAACCCTCCCCCCTCCCTTGCCTCTCACCAGATAATAAATAACTGCAATCTTAAACATGAGCCAAATTTAGTCTGAGGTGGTTGGAAAGACGCGGAAGACATCTTTTTTTTTTAAATAGATTCAAGAAGGAATATGAAAAATGGCGTGAAAAGGCCGTGGCTGCTTCCTCTAAGAAGTGAAATAGAAGCACGAGGTGCCGCTTCCTCGGAGTGAAATGAAGGTAAATGGAAGGAAAAAAGTGGGAGTAATTTCTTCATAGAAAGAGGTAGTCATAGTCACTTTTCTAGGAGTGATGGAGGAGTTAGAGACATGATTTCCTCTAAGAGGGAATGGTAGAGGGAAGATTGGGAGGACAATTTCCTCAGAGAGGAAGGCAATGGGATTGGCTTTATTCTCCAGGAAAAGAGCGTGGATAGCTGTTACCTTCAAGAAGTGAGGTCGGAGGAAGAGTCCACATTTCCAACGAAAGGAAAGAATAAATAAATGGAGAGCGGGGCTAGCTGCTCCCCATTCTCTTACAAACACCCTTAACTCCCCACACACAGCCTCCCTCACTCTCCTCCCCACATACATGCACCTCCACACTTTATACTCCATTCGCCTGGACCAGCAGATTCAACCACATGCACCAACAGAGTGGAATTAGACCTGGGATAGACAGCGGAATGACCCTTGGTCACTCAGGTTTGAATCCTCAAGGTGTTATTGAATTTATAGTGATTTATAGCTTGGGGACCATTCAAACATTGTCTCACACATGTAGACTCAGCGCGATCCCAGCATGTTCAAGGATTCGATGACAAAAATGTACCCAATATGCACCACGAGTGTTGCCGGGTGACGGGTGGTTATGGAACCCGTGTAGGAACGTGTGGGTTCCAGGACAGTCCATCGCTTATTAGGGAATCGATGGTGCAATGGTATTAGTACTGGACAGCCATAATACTAAAGGTGAGTGCCCAGAAAGATACAAGCAGAGTTGCCGATGCCAACCATGCTCTCAAACATACCTTTATCTGGAAACAGGTTGACGACGAATTAGGTAGAGTAAGGCAGGTCCTTGTCAATATTGAAAACTCTAATAGATATATCGAAGAGATCATGAAAAGGAAGATGAGCCATCATGCTCAGGAATTTCTTCTCCCGTCCCACAAATTGAGACATGGAAAGAGTCCTGAAAAACATTATTTATAGAAATGTGAGCCCTACCGATACCAACCAGATGACCGAATTAATAATATACCATAAGGACAAGAAAACTGCCAATTTGCTCATGAAAACTCTCCCCGACACCAAACAAAAATCCCTAAAAGAAACGAATGTTGTCTGTGCCTTAACATGCCCACTTGGGGACTGCCGGCCCAAGCAATATCAATATATAGGAAAGACAACACATTTTTCAAGGCGCATCAAACCCACCCAGCCTTCTATCAACAACCACCCAACACCAGGTGACACTCTGATATTTTTCAAGAACACGAGGATACATCCAACATGTTGCCCGAGTCATCACTGAACCATAGGAGATTGGTAAGCTGTAGTACAGCTTACCGTACTGTACTATGTACTATGTACTGTACTATGTACTGTTGGTACATAGTGTGTTGCTACACCTCACCCCCAGTTTCATATTCAGCTGCTCTAAAATTGCAATCACTTGTACTCTGCTTTTGATAATGTTGACAAGGGTCAACAAATCGTACCTCAGAGCATCAAGCCATAATAACGCTGTAAAATTAAATTTGGAAAATGTTTCAACTTCCTTTGTGTTACTAGGTTTTTTTCACACGATCTACATCACCTTTGATGCTATACAAGTTAGTCACTGGCTTGTAGTTCAGTGCATGTCATCCTATTTGTATATTGGGACTACATGAGCTGTCTTCCATATTTCTGGGGTAGATCTGGTAGGTCTCCTGTTTGTGTGTAGAGTTACTATTTTTATTTACTATTTGTACCTGCAAAATCGAGCTATTAGCTTCTGGACCCCGCCTTTCTAACATATCTATTTTTCCTATGTCTATTACATATATTTCTCTCTAACACACGCACTCATATCGCCAGGAAGCAGCCCGTAACAGCTGTCTAACTCTCAGGTACCTATTTACTGCTAAGTGAACAGGTGCATCAGGGGAAGGACACTCAAACCATTTGTTTCTGCCTCGGCCGGAAATCGAATCCGGGCCCTTAGGACTGTCGTATTCCTAAGCCCCAAGCGCTGTCCAATCAGCCGCGAGACCCCTGTGTATGTGGTGTGTGTGTGTGTGTGTGTGTGTGTGTGTGTGTGTGTGTGTGTGTGTGTGTGTGTGTGTGTGTGTGTGTGTGTGTGTGTGTGTTTGTGCTGGTTTAACTGATTCGGTAATTTTTACACCAAACAAAGAAGCGATATTCAAGTTGTTTCACGACGTACGGTCCATGACAGGGGTGAATCAGCAATAAAAAGATCAGGACTCCTGTGACCGGAGGCAATATTATTAACATGTTTACTGCGACAATATGTAGCCAAGAATTTACCTCAGATCGAGCTTTGAGGGAGATGGCCCCCCTCCCCCCCCCCCCCCACCCTTGCAGCAAGAATAACGGCACCACTGTTGCCAGACCCGATCATTGAGGTAATAGCGTAGCTCATGAATGGACAGGAATAGGAAGCAAAAATATCGGAACATCATCGTCCTTACAAAGATAATTCGTTTAATGTAGTTAAAAAAAGCGGATCCTCGTGATTATACTTTTAGTAAATGAACTACTTTCAGTAATTTTTTAATTTTTATATCTACTGACGTGGTCGTCTTATTGGTATTTCCCTGATGTTTTATTAATAATTAATATGGCACGGTGGTAAATGATACTCACACGAGGGTCACAATATTCAGTTACTGTCTATTTAAACAAACAATAAGAAAGGTGGCAGTGATGGGCTTAATATCAACCTATATCAACCTCCAGAGGGTTAAAATAAATATTAATATTTGAGAAATCATATAATATATTAAGTTTTAAAAGTAATCCAGTAATTAGGTAAATGTAAATTGTCGTGATGCATTTAACTGCTATACTTCTATACTTTATTTACTTCGTTTTTCACGAATAATTATGTTACAAGCCTCAACAATAAACACGTTTAGTATTACCACCAGAAATATATATTTGCCGTGACCCTAACATGCGATCTGGCGAGGAAAAAAATACCGTAGTTAGCTCTATGTGCAGTCAGTTTAATCAATCAAATCTGATGACTGCCATTATTTGACTGCCATTAGCTAGGAAACTTACTGTCTACGATACATGTCTGGGGGATAAACCAAGATGGATCTTATATCACCATTCCACAACTTCCAGTGAGTCGACATTGACATTAAATGCAATTTGGAAAATTATGATTGTCTGCGAGCTGGAAATTTTCAAGATAACACAGTGAACCACTTATACTAATGAAAAGAGTGCAATTGGGAAGATTAGTCTGGCTGTGACTATGTTTTCGGATACCATTATTAGGAAACTGGGAATACTTTTTAATTAATTACCTTACTCTCTGCTGTTTGGTTTATCGTTAGGCTAAAGGCTTGCTAAAGGCTAAATAACCGCGGAAGGGTTATTAAGGCCAACGTAACAGCATACTGACCAAGTAGCAAGTATACTTTAGTACTAAATATAGCTCTGGACGGAAGTAAACTCTCAGATGTGTATATACATCAAGACGAGGGATACACCTCTGTGCGTTTAGTCTCATTGTTGCTAAATCACAAGGTAAGTCTTGCTTTGTAAAATAAGTAAAATTATTTCACCCGTATAATATTGTAAAACTACTTCAGCAGAACAATTTTATTTGCTTTTATTATTAGGAATATCAGAGGAAATAATATTTATTTAGAAAATATTTTATGCCTTTATTGCACTTATTACTAAAATAAATAAACAATCTGCAAAATTATTCAAGACTAACTTTATTTCTACAAGATTTAGCTCTTTATTAAACTCACGGGCAAACGAAAATGTTATTAATGATTATGATTTATATTTCTAAAGTTTATAAATTACAAATAAACAATATTAGCAACAATAAAACAATGATAGATAGTTCAAAAACCTTTAAAAAAAGCTCCTAGTAATATGCTTACTTTTCTCGTGTTGGCTTCTTAAGCATATACGGAACAAGAATAATTTAAAAGGAATGACGTCCCTATTGCATTGAAAAGTATGTGTACTCCGAACTGATTTATGAGATTATAAAGGACCAAAACAGTACATGACATTACGCATAAGAAAAAACTTGGTGCAATATAATAAAGCAGTATGATGAGTATAATAGCAGTATAATAAGCAGTATGATGAGGTTTTCTGACAATTCAAACACGAAACCCCATGTAGTGACAAGATCTCCCTAACACAAAGTTTTGCCTCTATCTACATCTACACTGCAAAGGAGTAATTGCTGAATGAAAATTTGTATCGTCATTTCCGAAACCCGAACCAATGAAAACACTATCTTCAATATATAATGGCTTAATTTCCCACTGCAAAATATATCTTCATATTAAATGAATATAAAAACAAATAAGGTAAAACAAAATAAGTGACAGTCAATAATGTTAAGAATTTAAGAAATTAAAACCAAATGTTGTATAGCAAAATACTCATTATTTTCGAGTAGGTTTACGTATAAAAAAAGGGGGGGGGGGCTCTATACTAGGATCGGGCGGAAGTAGAGACTTTCATAACGAATAAAGTGAATCTATCCTATTTCGAAACCATTATTTATCCATGTAATTTCTAAATCTAAACTTATTCAACTGATAAATAATAATAAATTTGTATAAAGGTCACAACATCATTTCCGAAAGCACCAACTTTAAGTAAATAAATTTATATTATATAATACAACAAAGGCAAAATTATAAAACAAATTGTAATGAATTCGTTTTAAGCACACGAAACACAAAACGTATTTAGCAAAGCCCTCAATAGAAAGAAATACAAATAATTTTCTGCTATGAACAATGAACATGTTAAAATAAAAATCAGTGCTTGTGTGCATGGTAAAATAAAACCCTGTATTAATACATTAAACTCACAACATAAATTAAATAGTTTTAATGAGTTTCTCCGTAGTTAGAGGGAAGAAAAACTTCAAATAGGAACGACAAAATACTGGAATATAACTAACATTTCACCTTAAATTTAAAAAATTAGGAGTACAGGAAAAAATAACGATAAACATTAGAAAAGACTTTTGTCGGCTTCTGGAGAAGGTAAAGCAGCACGCAAGGCAATTCAACTTAAGGCTCGACTTATCCTACTTGGAACTATCATTTCCGTAGAATCTTGAACACCTAGAGATGTCTGTGGCCATAATGTCATGCAAAAAGTCAATGTTCTCAAAGTTTCCGGCCGGGCAAAACGTCGTGAACTTCCTTCACAAGCAAAAGCCATCTTCATAAAAGTCTACTATCATCTAAGTGTTTTTTTATACATGACATACATATATTTTGGACTGCAGTAACTTATAATTCTTCATACTACAGTTATCGAATATTCGATGGTTCTTATTTCTTCTAAATCAGGGCTCTTAATTTTCACTTGTATGAGACTAGACCAACGCAAAAAAATGTATAAGCTTTTCTTCTCAATTCCATTTTTATTTGTCTCAGAAGCTATTATTTGATGACTGGAGAGCATTTTTGGAGTTACAAAATATTACACATCCACCGTTTACTTTTATTTTTTTTTTATAGCTATAGAAATTAGTAGTGGTTCAGATAAGGTCATGTTGGTTCAGTCCTTGAGCCTTCATTAGTATGATGTGACAATACAATGTTTGTATAATTAGAAAAACGGCTTTACTGCTTTCTTGATGTGACGATCCATCATCACATTCATAGCATTCATCTGACAAGGATTTTAAATTTGATCAATCAGGAACTAAAGGACAACACTTCTCAGGTGCAAAATTTAAACGTTCCTTTCCTGCAATATTAAACTCTTCTTCGGGAGCTTCTTAACACTAAATCGGTAATATCATAATTTCAAGTCAGCTCTGTTGCATAACGCGAACCTGTTACAACTTCAGGAACCACATGTATGTGCTGCTTAAACAGGCAGCACGTACATGGACACCCATCTAAAGCACAGAGGAAAGATTTTCAAAACACAGAGGTTCGGTACATGACTGATCTTAGAACTGTAAAGGTTGAAATAAACCTAGAAAAGATGAATCAGATGGGACATGATTGCAAACATAAAATTCCTAGGCGAATTAATAGGATAAATAATGCTGGAATACTCAAATGACCCAAAAGAATGATATGGTATGGGTGGGAGCCTGATCCTTATGTCACAGATGTAAGGAATCACCTTTTTAATGTGAGAGTAGTAAATAGATGGAATGAGTTAGATTTGGAGGTACCCAGAATAATTCACAGTACACGACCTACAAAAAAAATCATATGACAAGAGATCTAAAATGACATGATCTACAAAATCCCACATTTTGTAGAAATTTTGTAATCCCACATCCCTCAAACTCTTCCCCCCCCCCAACCACACGGACTCCATTTAACCTACCTTTGGAGCTACAAAATTACAAAACCCTCCCAATAAAAGTCATACGATCGTCTTTCCCTTCACAAAACCCCAAGACATATCCCTCCACAAAACCATACGACTCATATTAAAGGGTGGGTGGAGGTGGAGCTTGGAGGAGCTGTTTACCTTGCCCCCAAGAGAAGGGATTGCTGCGGGATTCGGGGTCCTGTCCTCAAGTTGCCTGGCTAATATCCTGCACCTCAAAACCCGGAGGCGAGGCAGGACAACTTCCTTCCCCTTGCTCGACATTGGTGTCTTCCTCTCTATTCATGATATTGCTCTTTGCTGACAATACTTGGTGAGGTGCACGCCCCATTCTGATATTAGAGAAGACTGGACTCTGTATTATTAGGTGAAGCTGTGCTTTTTCATTGTAATGTAAGTCAAGGTTGAGTACTTTTTGCTGGTAATAGTTAATGAGTGACTGAATCTTCTGATATCACACAGTGAGGGTCAGTACTCCCTTCTTGTAATACTTGGTGAGTGACTGTTACTTGCTATAAATACAGGAAGAAATGCATGCACCATGTTACTACTGTAATACTATGAGAGAATACACTATCCATGCAGGTTATGTTTATGTATGGGTGACTGCTCCTTGCTGGTAATACATAGGTTCAAACTACACTAGGAAAAGTTGAATATTACAGATGTTTCAAGCCACTCAAATGACTGAGCTATTTATAATTGGAAACGTATTCAAAGATAATAACATTTGAACCCATATTATAGTGAAGAAACATTAAATCGTACTAAAACGTATGTCACATTTTAAAAGTTTTGAGCACTAACGAATATATATTATATAATTCACCGTCAGTTCACATCATTATCGTTTGGGTTCAATATCATTTGTCAAAATGTAAGGTACCTGCATTCCAGTATACATTTTTTGAAACAAACAATTTACTAAAAAATATTATATATATATATATATATATATATATATATATATATATATATATATATATATATATATATATATATATATATATATATATTAGGGAGAGGATTGTATTTTTCTCCGGGATGGTGATCACTCAGTGCTCTTCCATTTATTTGTTAATTCACTAAAATCATTTTTGTTACACTCTTATCTTACTCGTTTTAATTATATACTATAATATTTCTGACTTTTTTTCCACATTTTGTCCTACTGCATATATATTTATAATTTATTAATTTACTTATTGCATAATTCATTTATACCGAAAAGCGCGTCCACTCTCAACCATAACAATTATTTATCCTTCCCTCTGGACCAGGGCACACAATGGCGACAAAACCGCTACAAAAACACGAGGAGAAAAACAACACATTCTTTTGTATGTGTGGAACAATTACACTGGTGTTGGTGTGATCAAAGAACCCTCACAGAAACGGAGCCTTGTTAACCCTAAAGAAATTGTGTACAGTTGTGTATTGCTGAACTCTCGGGTAATTTTTAGAAACGTGAGAACAAATTTAGAGAGAGCCAGCAGGAGCTCATACAGATGATGAATGGTATCAATATAACACCAAGGACGAGAGGAGTGAGACTGAATGATCTTTTACCCTAATATATTTCTGGGAAATGCTTCAATATGTGTCAAAAAATCCTCATTTAAATAAACACATGCCTCCAAATAACAGCAAAAAATATATCACTGAATAAAATACAGTTTCGTGAAAAATTATGATTACGAAGTATGACATACCCAAAGAGGTAATGATGGCATTGTTGTTTGTACAACGTCAGACGCCCTGTAAGCGTTGCTGTCTAGCCAATAAATTACTTTGTCACAATTTTAGTACTTAAATAATTCATAAAATGAACTTAAAAGTATTCCTTCATTTTAAGGTAGAGAGCTGGACCATACTATGTTTATGTTTAAAACCGACCACCAGCTGCCACCATGCAGCCACACCCTACTACCAACTGCCACCATGCAGCCACACCCTACTACCAACTGACAAATCCAGCCACCATATCGTACTCCTGTAATGCAGCCTCATCCTGCCACCAGGAAGCCACATAATGCAACTTGTCCTAACATCTTGCCATTATGGAGTCAAATCATGTGGTTGATCACCTCACATTTCCCGAGATTTCACAGACCACGTGGTACCCGCTCGCTGGCTTCAATTAACAACCAACCATTATACTTGTAGTACAGTAATTGGTAGCAAGAAAGCGAACATGGTAATTGGGTCCAAAGGCAAACTGAAATCAGGACGAGCTTTATCGGTGCCGTCGTTATAACATATTGAACGTAAACTAAAGCTGAGTGTCGCCTGTAAGCATCCCGGCTGCCCCAGACACCCTGACTGGGGGTAGGTGGGGGAGTGGCACTGGGATTGTAGGAGTGGTGGCAGGAGAGGTGGCAGAGGACAGGTGGGAGTGGTTCTGAAGTGGTGAGAGTGGAGGTGGGCAAGTGAGAGTGGTGAGGGCAGGTGAGAGTGGCCGTGGGAGGGGGAACGTGGGAGTGGTGGTAGTGTAGGTGGTGGCCGGCTGATGGGAGTTGATGTCGAGATGGGCTGGTGATGGGGGGAGGGGGGGGGGCAAGTGGCAGTGGTCGTTGGAAAGGGGTGCTTGTGGCAGTGGTCGTGGGAAAGGGGAGTATGTGGCAGTGGTCGTTGGAAAGGGGAGCTTGTAGCAGTGGTCGTGGGAGGGGGGGGAACTTGTGGTCGTGGGGAAAGTAAGCTGGTAAAAACTTTTGGTAGGCTGTTTGTTATGGTGGTGAGGTTGTAGTATTGGAAGTGAGCTGGTAGTAGTGGTGGGGAAGTAGTAGTGGTGGAGAAGAGGTAGTAGTGGTGAGGTAGTAGTGGTGGTGAGGTAGTAGTGGGGAGGAGGTACTAGTAGTGGTGAGGTGAAAGTAGTGGCGGTGAGGTGGTAGTAATGGGGGTGAGGAGGTAGTGAGGAGGTAGTAGTGGCAGTGAGGTGGTGGTGGTGGTGGTGGTAGTAGTAGTAGTAGTAGTAGTAGTAGTAGTAGTAGTAGTAGTAGTAGTAGTAGTTGTGAGGTGGTAGTAGTAGTGAGGTGGTAGTAGTAGTGAGGTGATAGTAGTAGTGAGGTGGTAGTAGTGACGGTGAGGTGGTAGTAGTAGTAGTGAGGTGGTAGTAGTAGTAGTAGTGAGGTGGTAGTAGTAGTAGTGAGGTGGTAGTAGTAGTAGTGAGGTGGTAGTAGTAGTAGTGAGGTGGTAGTAGTAGTAGTGAGGTGGTAGTAGTAGTAGTGAGGTGGTAGTAGTGACGGTGAGGTGATAGTAGTAGTAGTGAGGTGATAGTAGTAGTAGTGAGGTGGTAGTAGTAAGTCGTGGAAGAATAAACTCAAGATATGTGAGCCATCTGTCATCCCAAGGCCATCTTCCTGACAAAGGGATGAATGGTAGGAAAATGTGTTGACAAGATCATTACATGGGCATAACTAGCACGTAGCGAATTATCATAAGGAAACCTAAGCACGAAATATGTAGCGATATATTATTGTTCAACATATATAAGCAAAATTCAACAACAATGAAAAAACTAATTTTTTTCACGTTATTCTAATTTATTAACCGAACAATTAGAAAAATCAAAGGAATCAGAAGAAATGTCAGATTTTAATAAGGACAGAACTGGTAAATATAATTTAACATACGCAGAAATTCTATACAGGCATACTCATTACCTAAATACTACATATGTTGAAAGAAAGTAAATCACTGCATTCCACTCTACAAGAATTCCGACTTTCTATCCATGCAACAATCATTTTACCTACCATCAACCCACAGTTCCTCTCTACCAAAATCCACAATTCTCTTCCTTAGTCTCATTTCCTCTTCTACCTTTACAAATGGCCTGTGCCAAGAGATGCCAAATACATTAGTCAAGTTCTGTAAAGTTTTAGAAAAGAAAAGGACTGGAGCATTCGTTCGTTTTCTCTCTAAAAATAACAATGTGAGTGCTAATTACATTTGCAGGCAAAAAATATCCATCATTTGAAAACATGCATTCACATATGTATGGTTTAATGCACAAACGCATGCACGCGCGCGCACTCACATATATACACACACACACACTAGTAAGAGTGCCTGGCGGTGTCTACGTCGACCCAAGCACATGTCAGTATGGCTGACGTGTATCAGTATGTATGACATATCAGTATGTATGATATGTTATCAAGTATCATGTGTTAGCATGTATCATGTTAACACGTATCACGTTTCACCTGTCAGTATGTCACATGTCAAAATGTACAATTTGCGTGGTATGTGTCACACGTATCAGTATAATGTGTTGTATGAATTACATGTGTCAGTAAGAATCATGTGCGTCAGTATGTCACGTATATCAGTACATGTCAAACAAATCGTAGCATCAAACTGCAAGAAAAACAACTGTAAAATAGATTAAGTACTTTCGTCTTCACTTTCTAGCGAAAATGGGCTGGACTGGTTCTCGGGCAACAGCAAGCATTAACTCTTGGCGCCTTGGCGTCTTACAACAATTCCTCAGGTCAGAGGGGTCAACAGGCGGTCCATTCCTATGCTTGCCAAGCTCACTTCTGGCACACGAGACTAATTGATGGCACCAGCTCCACTGGAAATACAGTTCCTCCTTGGACGTGCCATCTGTTATCAGGAAATCGCGAATTCCAGTGACATTATCTCCGCGAGACGTTATGTTTAGGGGTCGTGTCAGGGGGGGAAGATACGTAGGTGAACTTGGGAAGGGCTATAGAACGTTTCTACTCAAAACATTGTGGCCAAGCGCAAGGTAACAAAGGTTTCGGCGTAAATGTTGGTGTTTTCAATATGAACGTTTCTGCATGGGCAGTATATTACAAGCATTTTATCATGAATGTTTCGGTGTGGACCACTTGGTCCCATGCATTTTAGTTAAGGACAAAAACAGTATACATTATCAAATTTTATCGGCAAAGATATACCTCTCGACGTACACATAGTGCATCGTCAGTCATATTCATTTTAATATATTACCACCCTTTCACTACAGTGTATTATCGACATAATGTTTAAAACTGGTGTTGAAACAAATATCTGAATATCAACGAACGAAAAGTCTGAGTAAATAATCGAATTTAAACAGAGTATTTCAATATTGATTTTACCTGTCTATCAATTTTTTTTTCAAATTACGTCTGAAATTCATTAAAAACTATGTAAGGCACTAACATTTTAGAGTACGATGCACGACTTTCCTGCTGTAAAGATGTCATAATTGTGTTCAGAACTGGTTAACGCTATAAACATCGAACAGCGGGTGGAAAAACAAATAAAGGTTTCCCTTTTAGCTTGATTGAAAATTAAAAATGGGCAAGTTATTCATGCAAAGCTACTTTACTTTCGAGTTACGCAAAATCTTCACTATTTGGTCATTTTAAATATATTATCGATTACCTGTATAAATGTGAGTGTGAAAATTAATTATAATTGTAAAAAATGCAATTTAAATATATATAGTTTAAATTGTTATAGCATTTATTGCCGATTAAAACAAATCAGATGTGCGCGATATCGTGTCCCGGCACCACAGAGCCAACTCCAACAAAAACACTCAAATCAGCACACATATTACACTCAATATCTATAGATATAATTCACATTTAAAAATGACGAAATCGAACTTTCCAAAATTAATTACATGCGTGATTCATTCATATATATATATATATATATATATATATATATATATATATATATATATATATATATATATATATATATATATATATATATATATGTAACTCATATGTACCCATATAACCCATATGCAACTCCTTTTTTGTAACAAAGTTCAAATAAAGTAAATATATATGTGTACATACAAAAGAATGGGGGTGGTAGGAGAAGATAATATTAGTGTTCAGTGAGAAACCACAAGGTCTCCTCTGAATACTTTTTATTTTCTTCTCCGAGGCTATGGGTCCCCACATTGGCACCAGAGGTGGTACCCTCACAAAATATTATATATATATATATATATATATATATATATATATATATATATATATATATATATATATATATATATATATATATATATATATATATATATAAGCACTTAGCTACTGCGGTCTTAGTAATCCTCCAGAGGCTGATATTAACTTAAACTAACACATAATCAAACTAGTGCAAGCACAACCGTCCGGTTCATTCCGAAGGCTTTAACTGAATTTTCAGTTTTCTAATGAGATAAACCTTTGTCAATTAATTTGCCTTCTGGATGAGCTACAAGTTCTACATGTAATAGAAAAAATAGAAAAAATATCGGCACAAATCTGCCTATGCTTCTGAACGAAAAACTGACATGAAATTTATGATGAGCATATAGAGTAAAATGTATAATGAGACGTCATCTGGCGCATCATTAGATCAAGAGAGTTTCAGAAAACTATTTCCCTATCCTATGTTTCATGAAATTCAAAACAAAGTTTGGAACAACTTTCATAAGGAGTTCAGTTTCTCGACTCTGGCTTCTTAATGATAGAGGTACCTTCCCTGCGAGAGCAAACTTCTCCAAACTCATTTACTTTCATCAACTAATCTCACGCTTCATTAAGTGCCATTATTGTAAGAAAAAATATGAGATTTCCAAGATTTTGTTAATAACATATAATGCTGCTTAAGATTTAACTTACTACGCAAAGTAGCGACAAGTTATTTATAGTTAGAACACTTCATTGCATTTACTCGGGTACCTCAAGAACAAGCCTTGACCCGTCCTGGTTCAACTAGTCATTTCAACAGTTAGAAAACAAGAGAGATGTCGGCAAAGTTATCATTCATTTTGTATCCGATCGATATTCTCAAGATACTCACACTTTGCCAAACTTTGTACACAGCCAAAATTTTGCTATACAACACAAGATTCTCACTGTAAAGCTGCTTCACTCTGTCACTCTTTAAAAACATCACTTCATCAACTATTATTTATTTCTTACCTAACTAGCATTTGATTTTAGAAATCAAGTGATTTCTTGAATTAAAACTTGATGCAATAAATCAAGTAAAATGATCCAGCTTTATCCAGTACCTAATATGAATATAGCCTAACATTAAATCAAGAAATATATACTAACACTAAATAAATAATCCTAATATACATTTAGTTTATTTCTATATAATGTATTGTACACGTATTCATCAATTAAAAACTAATAATACAAAATTTATTTGATATTTGACAGAGTTGTTTGCAGATAAATGTATATTCATCATCTTGAAATTAGTTACATTGGAAATTTAAGTTCACTTATAAGTAAACCTAATTATCAGTATGCATACTCTTTTTTATATAACGTTACGGCATTCATATACTTGACCAGTTACTGTATACAAAAATACATTTCTTATAAGGCCTTTCCTGTCAGGAAATACTCTTATTACTGATTCAGCATTTTAACTAGGCTGTATCATTTCTTAGACATGGTTAATGTCACATTCCCCTTAAGGATTTACCGATTTTGCTTCTAAGTCTAAACATACTTCTATCTATCTCTCTATCTATCGCGATTTTAATAATTTTGTTGATCTTCGTCAAAATATACAAGATTTCTAGCAAAGAATCTACAAATCGAATACTTCTAAACATAGATCTTACTGGTATGTTGCTCCATGGTATCTTTTTAGATAAAATCACAGCAACAGTAATGGTCCGATCAACCAATATTATAATATTTTAATTATATTATACTGCACTATTATACAATTTATCCAGCCTGCTGGAAAACCAGTTTAACAGAGCGGGCTAACTGCCTGTTCCTAGCCCAAATAAATATATGATTATGAGATGCTAATGTCAATCAACTGGTATAGCCGCTTTATAATAAGTTAATTTAGGCATGGGGCAAGCGTTGGAACTGGCTAGTATGTACAGTGTTCTTAATCGGTTAGTGGATATTTTTAAGCGAGGCGTATTACTCAAGAACAGTAATCTCAACCATAGCCTACTAAAATATTGCTTACGTATAAATTTAAAATGTTAATTGTTAAAAATGCAAGTAATTAACGGTATAGTGGTAAAATGTTCAGCCAATACTAAAAAATGGAAGATATATTTTACACAAATGTGCAGACCTGACAACAGCCACAAACGCCCGGATGGAGTTACCCTGTAGTTATGGAGATGGTAAGTTGTAAGAGGCTTTACGTTTGCATCTACACTGCCTGATACCTATCTATCTCACAGTACGACTGAGAATGGTGAGCTGCCACCTTCAGGGAGACCCAGAAAACTAATAAGTACATGGACTTAGAACATTGTTACAGGTTTTTGACAATAGGCTACAAGTCCCTGGGGTACATGTGCACTTAAGTTCCTAACGGAGGTGGATGAGAAACTTATTTGGCAAACAAGAGACTCAAGAGCGGTCAGTTTCCTGTTGTGTTTTCTGTAAACTGTAACACAATGTAATAAAATTAACCTTATAAATAAATCATATTGTATAAACAAAAATGTAGGGGTGGTAGGAGAGGAATATATTTAAGTGTTTAAGGAGAATCCGCAAGATCTTCTCTGAATATACACTATTAATACAATTACACCAGAGTTGGTTCCCCTAAGTTAAAAAAAAAATTATAATTATGTTTATTAGTATTTTAGCAGTTGTAATATTTTTGTAGATGTGGTCGACGTTATTTATCCTTGGCGGATTTGAATTTTGGTGTTGGGAAATCATTGTAATAGAAATTAAGGGAATAGTTGAAATGCCAATGATGGAAGAGAATGTGAAAAGTTGTTGATCACTTTTTCCAGAGGACAATTTGCTACATGTGATTGTGACAAGAGTAAGACTAATTTATTAATGTAATGTTCTTCCCTTTTAAGTTCCGTTCTATCTACTCAACAACAAATAATTATATATGAAAATACCTTTTTTTTTATCTACAAGTTCTTACATTTTTGTATAGCCACTAGCACGCATAGCGTTACGGGCAAATCCTTAATCCTAATTTTCCCCGGAAAAAGATCCGCCGAATCGTTTAACCAGGTACCCATTCACTGTTGAACAGAGGCTACAGTTAAGGATTGGCGCCAAGTAAATCCTCCCCGGCCAGGATACGAACCCAGGCCAAAGCGCTTGCGAAGCGCCGAGCGAGTGTTTTAACACTACGCCACTGGGACTGCTGTGGTATAATAATAATAATATTATCTGCCATTATAAATGTATACAAAGTGTCAGAGAAACATAGAAATGGAAGGTATATGCAATTCTTTTCATATAAAACATGAAGGGTCTCCATAGTACAAACGTTTAACAATTTACAATAACCAGCATCTCTAATTAGAGACAAAGTTCAACCTTCGCCTCCTCGTGGTTCTTCTCCCTGGGTCACATGAATCACAGAGAACACATACAACATGTGTAAAAAAAAAAAAAAGCACAAACCAAAACAAATAATACATCGTATATGGCTAAATAATCTAACCTGTTCCATTACCTGGCCTCAGGAATAAATCCCCTAATATAATTACAAATTATAATTTATTTATTCATACATAACCAGCTAATCGTTACATTAAGGTCGAAAACAAATTGCTACGCCCAACCTTCTGCTGATAGCATACATGTAGGTATTACTCGCACACCTTCCTTCACTATGTAATTGAGTGCGAAAAGATACATGAATTCTATATAGATACAGCTGTATCGAAAAGATACTGCTCAGGATGGTTATGCAGTGCATAATCAATGCAGTGCATAATTATGCAGTGCATAATCAATAACTGAAAAATAATAATGTCTAAAATACGTTTAATTTGCGTATTTGTCCCGTACGTATTTTCTAAAAAGAAAAAGAAAATATAGCTGAACGCTTAATAAATGTTGTATACTGGCAATCTATTTTTCAAATATTCCGCTACTCACTACAATAACCAAAAAAATTGATCCGTGCTACTGAAGATAAGACTAATATCAGCACGGCTTTACATACACAACTAGAACTACCGTTTATACTGTGGCCGCACAATAAGTTATCAGTCGTATATAACATTAGTGGTAGAGACAGGTGTAGGAAACTGTTAGATAAGTGTATTTACCTTGTCGAAGGTGTAGGTGGTGGTGGTGATACTTGTCCCTGACGGCCAGTGGTCCTTACCTTCCTTCACACACACTTAACACTTCACACAGTCTTCTGCATCAAGACAAGTCTTACTCTCGCTCTCTGGGTCTTATGAATTCTAAGATTCAGCAACAACTGTCCTCGAGTTTAAGAACACAAATTTGTCCTTGAATTCCACACAATGAACTCACATGTATGCAGATGCGACCATCGGGTCACATTGACAAGATAACAGTCCTTGGGCAGTAATTCACTGAGAGAAAAAACACAATACCGCCAATTATGGCGGCGGCGGGCGGCGACTGGTGGCGCCCTCCCGCCTTCCCGCCCTCGTAACCTCACACCAATTGTTTGGAAAATATATATATGGTAACTGAGAAATATCTATGGGATTTTGCGGGTAATAATAAGTATTTTATTAATATATATCGTATCATTTATATGTAAACTATCATTATGTGTTATTAATAAATATCGTAACATTTATATGTAAGCTTTCATTATGTATTAACTTTCATCAACACAAACAAATTTAATGAAAAGAGTTCTCGAAATAAAGATTATTTACGATGTGTGTAGGTGTTGTCTATTAGCACCTTCGCGTTTTTATTTTTTTTTATATAAAATATATTGTTGACCTGTGAAGCTCATTTGACTAAGTGGCCACGCGCGTGATCCATCAACAGTGGAGTTACACATTTAATTTATGTACCTATTACCAATTTATATATATACTTAGTTATTCTATTGTGAATTTTAAAATATAAAAAACTGAGCATTAAAAGTTGTTGTAAACTATGTAAGCCTAACGTTAATGTTGATTATCGGCGTATTGGGAAGTCAACTGACCAAAGCGTGACTACACTGACAGATTAGAGAGGTCTATTACTTAACCGAGTGACCTTTGAAGACGCCCGTGACCTGTCATGTGACCACGGCCACGTGACCTGTCACGTGACCACGGCCACGTGACTGGTCACGTGACCGTGGGCACAACCATAGACCTCTTCGCTCTTGTTTATAAGTTTATAAACAAGTTTATAAATGGCTCTGCGGTGTGGTCTTTATGTGGACTCGGTATTTTATAATGTAACGTACGGATATAATTACAAGCTTCAAATGAAGTGAGCTGAGTGAAGGGAAATATGGTCTTAATATGAGAAACATCTCGATGAATTATATCGTTACCGCTGCTGTTTTGAGTTATTAATACTTTATAACACAAAATAATACATAATTGCATGTTAGCCCTTTTAACCAAATACACAATTCTTTTTAATATATATTTTGAATTATTAATAATTCACAGTATTGTCTGTTGTCTATAGTCTATAGTATGTACAGTATGTATTGTCTATAAAGATAATTCAAAAATTCTTATCCTTATCATTTGTGCAACTTCAGTTATATACAGTATGTGTGACCAATGGAGGTTGCTTTGTTGACGTCAACTACATGAATGTAACTACATTGGTGGATGGTAATCATCGTAAACTTATCTGTTTAATTAAAGATCATTAACTTTTTTATTATTACCTTAATATTTTAAATTGCATACACGCCTTTTTTCTCTATTTTATTCAGACTTTTATGATAGAGAAATCTTTCGAAAATTAAACAATTTCAAATTTACATTTTGGACAATATGATAAATTGTTTTCATAAGGTTTCTTTGTTGGCGATACAACAATTGTTATGTTGGAGGGCTTTACTGGTCGCAGCCTCGTTATGTTGGAGGGCTTTACTGGTCGCAGCCTCGTTATGTTGGAGGGCTTTACTGGTCGCAGCCTCGTTATGTTGGAGGGCTTTACTGGTCGCAGCCTCGTTATGTTGGAGGTTTTTATTGGTCGCAGCCTCGTTATGTTGGAGGGTTTTACTGGTTGCAGCCTCGTTATGTTGGAGGGTTTTATTAGTCGCAGCCTCGTTATGTTGGAGGGCTTTACTGGTCGCAGCCTCGTTATGTTGGAAGGCTTTACTGGTCGCAGCCTCGTTATGTTGGAGGGCTTTACTGGTCGCAGCCTCGTTATGTTGGAGGGTTTTACTGGTCGTAGCCTCGTTATGTAAATGTAAAAACTAAAATGTTTAATTAATTTAGCCTCGTCTTCTCAAACTAGACCTACAGTTTGGAATAGGGCAGACAGTGCTGATCCCAAAACCCAAAGATCCAGCTATATCCAAGGCCCATCTCTCTCTCCAAAGCTGTGCAGCCAAGACGGTTGACAGAATGGCACTCAACAGACTTGAGTGGAAAATGCCTAAACTGTCTCTTTTGTAACGACACGTTCCGTCATGCTCTGGATGAACGCTTCATTATGGATAAACTATACAATACAGTAGCTGTAGGCTTCATTGTGGATAAACTGTATATAATACAGTAGCTGTAAGGTTCATTACGGATCAACAGTGTTCAATACAGTAGCTCTAGGCTTCATTACGGATCAACAGTGTTCAATACAGTAGCTCTAGGCTTCATCATGGATCAACAGTGCACAAAACAATAGTTAAAGGATTCGTCATGTACAACTGTATACAATACATTAGATGTACGCTTCATTATGGATAAACTATACAATACAGTAGCTGTAGGCTTCAGCATGGATCAACAGTGCACAATACAGCAGCTGTTGGCGTCATTAGGAATCAATATTGTATAATACAGGAGCTTCAGCCTTCATCATGGATCTGGGGTACAATGTATATTTTTAAAGTAGATCATTGTTAACTAATAATTACTCTCAGTCAATAAACATTTCAGTAGATACAAAGACTATTGTTAAAACACGTGGTAAAAAATCGTACACAATTGAACCTTAGATCAAAGAACACATATTTTAGAAATCAATGCATGAACAAAGGTGAATAAAAACAGAACAATGTAAGTTGTTTTTTGTCAATGCTGGAAAAATACTATTGTTGATTCAAAGTCATATAGCATGCATGCACAAAAACTGATTGGTTAAATATCCTTACATCCAATACATCAGCGATAACAAATGATACAAATTAGTCTTTTGAATTTGCGGAAAATTTATTTGAATGAATGTATTTTATTTGTAGAGGACGGGCTGGATCGACAATCGACTTGAGAATGGTCCAGGACGGACCGAAATGTCGTCGTCCCTTCACTTTCTAGTGTGTGGTTTGGTCAACATATTTCAGCCACGTTATTGTGACTCCTCGTCTGCATATTGTATTTGTAACTAGACAGTAATTATAAATACCCCTAGTTCTTTCAAATTTTAATACTACAAAAGTAAAGACACATAGATGCCACACAAGGAGGGGAGGAGGAGAGTCTCCACTTGGTCTGTGATGGCTGTGTCCACGTCCATAATCCTTGAAGGTGCTCTTCCACCCTCACTCCAAGAGCCAATAGTTGTTTTGATTGTTTATAACAGCTGCAGTGAATGGTAAATTTTATTTTTCCTGTCTTTACTTTTAGAGGAATGTTAATTACTGTTTATGAACTAAGGCTGAGGATTATATATGGAGCTAAACCTTGATTACATTATTGATGTTGAACTTCAAGTATTTCGACTCTGATATTTGGTTTGAAGCGTGTATGTATGTATGTATAAATCTTCAGATATTTTAAGTCTAAAATGGATGTACTTAGATAAAACTAAACGAGCAGTCAATAAAGTTCTCACATTATAAGTGTTATTTTCTGATGAAATTCTGTAAAATACAGCGTTTTTTTCAGGAAGTAATTTAATCCGCTCTAAAATATATTAACTCCAGTCAATTGACATTAGCGTTATTTTTTTCTCTTTAGTTTCAAATTCTCTACCAACGACACTTTGCTGGCGAAAGTTCGTTTCCAATTGAACATGTTAAGGTAGGTTGACTGGCAACATCCACATTAAAGGATTGGATCAGTTATTTCTTAGAGCGCTGAAATTCGAATGAAGATTACCGTACTTTCTGGATGCTTCATAATAACTCACATATCTCACTGATTTTTACTGACAATGAGAATTACAATTTCTCTTTTAATTCTGAGTTTTTCTCCACTATTTAGTGTCTGAATGTTCCCCGGGCATGCTGCTTCACTCTCTTAACGTACGCTGACATACTCGAAACCTATTACCTCGCACCGTACTTTGAACCAAAGACTAAACAGAACTTTGAACATTAAGTAGCGCTTTTTGTAAAATAAAATATAGTATTTATATAAGGAATACAGCCACTGACTAGTAGAAATAGTGGCTGCAATGTATACAATGAGGCAAGCGAACAGGGGACAAAGAAATCCTTGTTGTTGAAAGCGATAGGGGAAAAATGCCCAAAAGGATTAGGACGTTTGAGGAAATGTTTACTCGGTCCATTCTTTTCATTAGTCAACAAAAGATACCATAAGTAAAAAAAAAACTTTTTTTATGGTACGAAAGCGTAAACGAATATTGAATTTGTATAAATTGGGTTGGAAAAGAAATTCTACTTGACTGAACAGCTGGGAGATATAAACCTATGTTCTGACGGACTTAAATGAAGGCATTAGGTAAACAACGAGAAAATTGCCTGAAAAGCTGGATAACGCTGAAGAACAGAGTGGAAGAGAAAATAGCAGAAGGAAACACCCTTCAGGTGTTTCCTGGGATCTGTGGGAAAGAAAATTATATAAATTGTTCGAGTCGATAAGGGTAATTGTTTCCGGGTAAAATGTTCCGGCTGAGGCTCTAGGAGTGTCTTATAGCTGATGAACGTTGCTCGCAAGACTTTGTAGGTTGGGGAAATTAACGTGAAACCAATATACATTTGGGAAGTGGGAGACATGTATATAGAATTCACGGCACATCATCCTGTATATTCTCCCACCCCCCTCCACTTCTGTTTGTCTGTTTGCTTATTTCTTCCTTCCTCTCTTTCTCTTTCTCTCACTAAAATATCACTTAAAATAGTAACGGTTTACTAACCAAACATACAATTCATGGAGCGTGATATTCTACTTTATTAAAACAAAATTACGTTTTTACAAAAACTTACTTTATTAAAAAAAATACGAACGCTACGGCAAGGAACACAAGCAGACTACTTTAAAGTTATCAAGAAAATGGCATCCCTTCTGGGAAGTATTAAGCAGAGTGTGTTATATTATGTTAGCATTTAGACCTGGGGCCAGGTACTGTTTAGTGTGTTGTGTCTCCACTGTCTCTGTGACCCACGAAGAGCCACAAACACGTAATTGGAGTTGGGGTTGATTTGTATTTTTTTTTGTCTTAGTAACCTGGTTCAAATTCGGGGACTGGATTCCAGATTCTATAAAGATATTTCATCAAACAATTTAATACTCTGAGAAAAAATCCTACAGATATTAGAAAGCAGCCTAACTTGTGTTCAAGATCTGTACCCACTTCTCAGGAAGGTGTGGATGTGGCAGTAGGAGGGCGTGGAGGGGCGGCAGCTGCAGCAAGGGACAGAGAAATGCCTCAGCTCACTTGGAGGCTGCGGGAAAATGATAGCGAATGTGGGGCAAGTCCTTCACATTGTAGGAGAGACATTCACGTCACGCTTTGTGATAGAATCCTGAGAACCGCTTGGGCCAGCAGGAATGTTAAAGATGAGGAACATGCCATGAGAAAGGAAGTAGAGGTAATGGTAAACCTCAAGTAACAGAGAAAGACTAGAAGATAAGCTTCAGTCTTAGAGAAGACAAGAGAGAGAGGACAACACTCAGACTAAGAGCAAACCCCGAAAGAGTTCACATCTTATTCGAAGTGAAAAATAAACCAATACCCGGAGCCTTTAGTGAACAACACATAACAAAATGTAAGAATGGTGAAGTTAACAGAAGAGAAGATAAAATGTAAGTTAACAAAATGTAAGCTTAACAAATCAGTACAAAATATAAAACCAAATTATAATCGAAAATTATAACTCAACTAGGGACAAATATTTAGAAAAGCAAGAGAGATATAGTCCCTGAAGCCTCATGCGTCACTTGGCGAAAACTAAACTGCCTTGGATTATCTCAATGCGATTTTCATGAAGTAGATTTTTCATATTGTTTATGTTGTACGTAGACTTTGAAAGTTTAGTGCTTCATTATATAATTTTTAATAATGGATCTTTGGGGACTGTCAGCCCCAAATATCTCAGCATATAGGCAAGACAACAACGTCTCTTTCTAGGCGATTAACAAAGCATAAACAACAGGGCTCCATCAAGGAGCAAAAAATCTCCACACACAACCAGACCATCACCAGAGACATCTTAACAAGCAACACAGAAATTATCGACAGATACAACGATAACAGGAGGCTCGACATCAGTGAAGCCCTACACATCAAAAAGTCAATATCAGCAATCATCAGTCAATTAACAAATAATTACATTCTACTCACTTCAAGACCCGAACTAGCACAGAAGCAAGAGGATAGAATGTATACCCTTGGTTATATGCCCATTGTATATATCTAATGTATATCCATTGTTTTGTGTTTTGTTTCCTGTCACCTCACCCAAAAACATTTATATCCCACCATCTCACCCAAAAACACATATAAGCACGATCTGAGTAACTATAAAATGTCTTTGAAAATGTAAGAAATGTTCTTACGAAACGCTTCTAGGCGTCAGACCATAAATAAACAAGTGAAAATGAACTTTGGAGAGTTAATTTTGCAACTACCCCCGACAATGAAGAAAAACATCAGAAATATTGAGTAGATTCGTGTTAGAATCATTAATCTTACCCTTTCGGTCATATTCAACAACACACACACACACACAATATATATATATATATATATATATATATATATATATATATATATATATATATATATATATATATATATATATATTTATTTATATTTATATATATATATTAGAAAATACAATTGAAGTTAATGGATATCTATCTGTTTAGTTCAATGGCCTTTTTTAATCGAGGCAATCAGTGATTGTTTATAAAAATGCTGTTTCATCTATACATTGTTGACCTTTCCAGTCTGAAAAATAACAGTGACATTATTATTACGAATTCGGACAAACGTGGTAATAGTAAGATAATAACAAATAAGTGATTACGTACAGACAAATCTCGTGTCTACGATTGTTAATGAGTTCAAGGAAAAGTGAGATGACTTGCAATGTCAAAAATCGAAATGACATTGAAAAGTACGAAGCTATAAACATGTCTGCTTTATTTTGACGGCTTACCTGAAACAAATAAGGAAATATCTAAGCCTAAATTCTAGAAACAGTCTCAGCCTCCCCTGAGTCTTAGACTGTGATAGGATGTTGTGATAGGCTATCTAGATTAGAATACTTATCGATGAATAATTATGATTTACAATTATAAATGACAGCAATTATTATAGATGTCAAGATAATATTGAAACATTAACATAAGAACACTTTGAAAGTTGTACACACGTAAATGTGGCATAAATTGATGGAAAACTATCATGAAAGAATGATGATTATTGATGACCACGGAATGTAGACAACAGCCACCATTCACAAGCACTCGTCCACTTTCTCACCCGACACACTCACATTCTCTAACACTTGCAGATATAACAAATTATATATATATTTCAAAACTTTTAGTACATAGGTGTTCGTATGGCACTGTCATCGGCGAGCCGAATTACAAAGACAGAAATTTTAGACTGAGGGAGAAGCACATAAGAGAATAACTTGAATATGTATTTATTTAACTATGTGTTTATTATATTTGCCATGCCTTATTGTCAGGATTAAGGCAAGAGTTGTCTCCAACTTATCCAACTTCAAGCTGCTAAGCCCATAAGAAGCTAATAATTACATTTATTTGCTAGGATCAAAAATGCATAACTGAGTATATGCAGACTTGTTGTCATAGCGATATTGCACAAATACACGAAGACAGTGTGGAGGCAGCCACATTTAAATTGCCCGCCGGCGGGAGCATTTCCCGCCTCCAGTTAATGCTGGACGGTGATTGGCTGCGCCACTCCCCGGGCCGCGCGCCTCTGTCAGAAGACAACCGGCACCTTCCACAGACAACAGCTAAGTATTCCCGCTACACATTTACGGACTTTGGACCCATTTATTAATTTTGCCTGTAGTTGTATTCGAGACCTCAACTACCAAGCTTTAGGGGGCCAAGATTTGCTTTCTTTAAGACTCCCCAAACTTCAAACTCAAGGTAAGCCTCATTGTCTTGTGTAACCCTAGTCATCTCGTGGAGGAGCCGCCATTACTTTGTGTGGTACGCACGTACCGCTGCAATAGTTACTGAGAGGCGGGAAATCTTTCTAAAAGTTTGCAATTGTAACCAGTAGCAAGACAAAATGGTAGGAAAACAGACATTACTGAACCTCGTAAATAATGCAAACAAATTTGTCACTAACCAGACAAATGACAAACTGTTTCTTTTTAACCCCGGAAGGTTACCTGAATTCTACTGGCCCTTGCATTGAATTGCCACATATGTGGGGTAGATGTGCCACCCCATGTGTGGGGTGGTTATGTGGGGCAGGTGTGCCACCCCATGTGTGGAGTGGAGGGTGCTACCACATGTGTGGGGCGGGGTGCCACCATGTATAGGGCGGGGTGCCACCATGTGTGGGGCAGGGATGCCACCGTGTATAGGGCGGGGTGCCACCATGTGGGGGGGGCAAGGGTGCCACCATGTGGGGGGACGGTGCCACCATGTGGGGGGACAGGGGTGCCACCATGTACAGGATGGGGTGCCACCGTGTTGGGGGGCAGGGATGCCACCATGTGGGGGACAGGGGTGCCACCATGTACAGGGTGGGATGCCACCATGTAGGGGGACAGGGGTGCCACCATGTGGGGGGAAGGGGTGCCATCATGTGGGGGACTGGGGTGCCACCACGTCTTCATCGTAAAATTCTCAGTTTTATATTGTTTTTTTCGAATATCCTCACAAAATATAAGCAAAACGCAATCTGTAAACAGCAAAAAGCACTCAACCTCAAATGTCATCCCACACTAAGCGACTGTGCAATGTGGAACTAGAAGTGGATAGTGGTAGAGAGGATCGGTGTCACCTCTGACTGTTGGCTCCACTATGGCACTCTTACAACGAACAACTGAAGGTGAGAGCTAGTATGGACACATCATCAGAAAATCAACTTTATATTTTAATATATAAAGAATCCGATATACTTAACCCAGTAGTAACATTGACATTTCATAATACTTTTATAAATTTAAAATGATCGACCATACGGTGAACAAAAATTATTGCTCAGGTGCTTAACCCCGGATATTACAGCCTGGTGTTATCAGGAAGTGTGTTCTAAGACGATAAATCTTGTAACTAATATTATTGTGTCAGAGAAGCCTTAAGCAGAGATTGCACCTGTAATTGGAGCAAGACAGCTTTACGAGCGGCAACAGACTGATGTGTGTGTGTGTGTGACCTCGACCAAACATAGATAAGCCTGACGAGTTAACCAGTATGACCTTGTATGGCCTCAGGGTAAACTGAACACAGCACACAGGCTGTAGTGCAACATTCTCTGACTCCCAGGACACTGAGCACAGCACACAGGCTGTTGTGCAACATTGTCTGACTCCCAGAACACTAAGCACAGCTGGTTAGGTGCAACCTTGTCTGACCTCAGGGCAGACTGAGCACAGCACACAAGCAGTAGTGCGACATTGTCCGATTCCCAGGATATTTCGCACAGCAATCAGGCAACAGCGTAACTTGCTTAACGCCAGTACAGGCTGAGCACAACACATAGGCAGCGGTGTGACCTTGTTTGACCCCAGAACTTGCCTACTATTATTTGGTTCTATTCTGGTGTGGTATGGTTCTAGTATTGTTGGTGTTGTCTGGTGCGCTTTAGACTTCCTCCCTGTGGTGTTTGTTTGGTCTTCTGTCTGGTCTTCCTCAGCCTTTCCTTCCTGGTAAGGTCTGATCTTCCTCTGGTGTAGTTTAGTTCTCTTATCATGTGTGATCCAGTCTTTCTTTGCCATGTGTGATCTGGTCTTTCTGTCAGGTATGGATTGGTCCTCCATTGTCATGTGTGGTTTGAGTTTTCTTTATCTGTTGTGGTTTGATCCTCTGCTTGGTATGGTCTGCGTTTTTTTCTGCCTGTTGTAGTTCGGTCCTCTGCCATATGTGGTCTGGTCTTCCTCTGGTGTGGTTTGGTTCTCCAGGAAAAAAGCTCAGACAAGTGCCTTAAAGCGTTCACAATCTCGGCACACGAGATATAAACAAAATTAAACTCCAAGACTACCAAACGAGATGAAGGACACGGAGGAGACTGGGAGCCATAATTATATCATCATTACTAAACTTGAGCTAAACACACACAATTATATATATGCCTTAGAGGCAGAATATTATCTGCAAACACAGTCTTCTCATCTTGTATTTCTCTACATCGTTGTCAGTACTTTTAGGTTTCTTCAGCCATTAATTACTTACTTTATTAAATTTACTTAATTAACTTAATTAATTTAATAATAATTAATACTTACCCAAGAGACACATTTCTCAAGCCACCAATAACGCTAGGCAGCGCCCCGCATCAACAGTAGCCTAGTAACGTCATTAACTTTGTTTATAATGTTGTATGTTAACATTTTGTTGATACCCTTATCATTTATTTATGTTATTACTTGGAAATATCTTTTCCTTTTCATTTATATTTAGCTTTTATTTGTAACAAGAACCATACCTATTCTCCGTAAACTGGTATATGTAACATAACGTTTTGTAAACAGCTAATACTGTAAATATATTAGTTTATGCGTGTAACAGAGTGGACTAATTACATAAAAAGGCTTTTAGGCAATCTTTTAATTACTTGCGATATCCAAGTGTTTTGGTGGATAATAATTAGCGAACTCTATTTTAACTGACAACATCGGCACGTGCTATGTGCTACCTGTCCTCTCGGATAGTACATCGCATTTTTGATGTATTAATCCCCTAAGGGCAAAAACTGTCGTACAAAAAATCGATAACTTCTCGCAAAATTGACGTGATGTCCCGTTTTCTATTCGTTGGTTGTCGGTTAGGTTAGGCTCGGGCAGTTTCGTACATCAGTTTGGTGACGTTGGGACAGCTCGTATTCTTAAGGTTTCCCAACGTCAAGAAAACGGTAAATTTCAAGTGTTCTCTTCTAATCTAAAACAGAAGACGGGCCAGTACGTCACTTTCACGAGCCGTTTCCATTTTCTAGTACGACAATTTTCGGCCTTATGTAACGCATACCAGCGAAAAGCGACGTTCGGTCCTCGACTGAACCGAGGACTCACGGATAGAAAACGGGATACCACATCAATTATGCGATCCGCTATGATTGTTTGTACATGATTTGATCACACGGCAAGTGAATGTGTTTGTGCAGTCAGTCTGATTGATTGATAAAGATTAAGCCACCCAAGACGTGGCACGGGCATGAATAGCCCGTAAGTGGTAGTCCTTTTGAGCTATTACCAGTATCAGAAGCTGATACTGGAAATCTGTGGACAACCCGTTCTCGCAAATTCGTAAAGTCAATATTGACTTATTAACTACGTGCATAGGTGATATACTAAACATAATAGATACCCTTAAAAAGATTCATAGAAAACACCGACCTTACCTAACCTTGTTAGTGTCTTAAGATAAGCATCTTATTGCTTCGTAATTACAATTATTACTTAACCTATACCTATTATAGGTTAGGTAATAATTGTAATTACGAAGCAATAAGATGCTTATCTTAAGATACTAACAAGGTTAGGTAAGGTCGGTGTTTTCTATAAATCTTTTTAAGGGTATCTATTATGTTAAGTATGTCACCTATGCACATATTTAATAAGTCAATATTGACTTATTACATTTGCGAGAACGGGTTGCTGTGGAGGTGCAACTGCACCCTGCGTGACGGGAGATGTCTCCCGGAAACATCCTCATAATATAACGCCAGGTACTACTCCTTCCACGCTTTGTACTACTCCCTCCACGCCTTGTACTACTCCCTCCACGCCTTGTACTACTCCCTCCACGCCTTGTACTGCTCCCTCCACGCCTTGTACTACTCCCTCCACGCCTTGTACTACTCCCTCCACGCCTTGTACTACTCCCTCCACGCCTTGTACTACTCCCTCCACGCCTTGTACTACTCCCTCCACGCCTTGTACTACTCCCTCCACGCCTTGTACTGCTCCCTCCACGCCTTGTACTAATCTCTCCACGCCTTGTACTACTCCCTCCACGCCTTGTACTGCTCTCCACGCCTTGTACTACTCCCTCCACGCCTTGTACTACTCCCTCCACGCCTGGTATTACTCTCCACGCCTTGTACTACTCCCTCCACGCCAGGTACTACTCCCTCCACGTCTTAAAGTCAGTGTGTCGTACCTTCGAAGAAAATAAGTAAACATGTTTAATTAGAAATTCCTTCCGAGAAGCTTTTAACATTTAGAACATTTAAGAACTCTTTGTTTGATATAAAGATTTACAGATTCCCGTATGTCTTCTCTATTGTTAAAATATTATTTTAAAACGTTGGCAATATTTTGGAAAGCAGATATTACATATTTTACGAATAAGTAACTAATTACCTATTCTGTAAACGACAACAACAACTTCCCAGCTCATTATATAGCATAGGAAATGTAATTATCGAGCGTGTTCTCTCATCATATTCTACACTCATGTAAGCTCTTAGAAAACGGTGACCCCCGCCCCCCTACCTCAGTGCGTGCTCAGGGAATGTTAAGGGTAATTGCGGGGTTCTTAATCTTAATTGCAGCTCGCACCTTGGTTCTCAAAATATGTTATCGCACCCCCTTTGATTCTCAAAATTTATGTTCTTGCACAAAATTTTAATGTTTTTTAATATGATAAAAGCAGTACAGAAGTTGTTCTCACAAGCCTGTTTTATGTGTAGTTCTAGAAACCTGACTATGTCACGCACCCCAGCAGAGGGTCTCACGCACCCCAACAGAGGGTCTCACTCACCCCAACAGAGGGTCTCACACACCTTCAATAGAGGGTCTCACGCACGCTTAACAGAGATCCTCTCTCACTACCTAGGGTGCGTGCGCCCTAGGTTAAGAACCAGTGGGACAATACATTGTCGGCTCAACCTGTTATCTAGCCCATCTCTCCGTTAGTCTCTGGGGCTCCACTTTCTGCCCTACGACCACTCACCACCAACGAGAATGGAAGGCAGCCACGCTACCCACGTGTTATGTGGCCGGATATTGGTCCTGCTCTCTCTCGACAAGTGAGAGGCAGGTTCTGAGTGAACTTATACCCAAGAATATAAAGAGTAATTGAAGAGAAGGTCGACTGAATGCTGCAGAGGAGGAAGGAGTTCAATCCTAGAATTACGAAAGCTATAAAAATTTAAAAGTTTATCACAGACTTTCAAAGGCCTGAGAGCATTTGTATAAAAAGGTACGATTTGTTTAGATGTGACATATATAAATAATCAGAACAAAACGATCCTCAGCAATTGCGACATAGTAGGAGTCTCAAGCTGTGGGCCATACAAGCGTATGACAAAGGCTCTACGTCTGCACCATGCAGTGGCTCCAATAGAGAAGATTTCAGAGACAGCAAACCACTGCCATCTGAAATTTATACTTCTCCCAGCCACTGCTTAGGTACCAGGAATTTATAGTCATCCACGCCCACATCATATGAACTGTTAACCACACTATCGTGGAAATAAACATTTCATTCACTTGGGCACAAGGAAACTCGAACTTTCGACCACATGGTTGACAAAGTTATATGACGGTGGCGTGGATCACTAAATGCCTAATTCCTAATTTCCCTAAGGCCAAAAACTGATGTATTATAAATGGTAGCGGCACGCGAAATTGACGTGATGTCTCATTTTCTGTTTGTGAGTCCTCGGGTAGATAAGGTTTGGCCAATTTGGTACATTAGTTTAGTGACGTTGGGAACCCCTCGAGAGGACGGGCTGCCCTCCTAGAGTAAAATAATATCAAGAGAGGAACGTGTCGAGTGCGGCGCGGGCATGCTTTACGCGCGCTCTTCAGTAATACCTAAATAAATGGCACGTTATATTTTCCTTTCAGAAATATTGTTACATTGCCAACAGGGGGAAAAACGTTATTGTAATTCCTCTTTATCGCGTGTATCCGACTGCGAGTTTTATGTCGCAAAAATAATATTTTGTTAACGTTACGCTTCGAAGGTTGGTTATATAAGTTTTTGAACCCATCTTCCTCAAATGATAGTACTTATAGTAACTGTTTGGTCTAAAGTACCAATATAGTGATGGACCACCAATAATTAACATTTTGAAGTTTCAATTTTATAGACCGGAAAAAATTAAAATAATTTAGTCTAGTATGGCACACACAAATTATATATATATATATATATATATATATATATATATATATATATATATATATATATATATATATATATATATATATATATATATATATGTCGTACCTAGTAGCCAGAACTCACTTCTCAGCCTACTATGCAAGGCGCGATTTGCCTAATAAGCCAAGTTTTCATGAATTAATTGTTTTTCGACAACCTAACCTACCTAACCTAACCTAACCTAACTTTTTCGGCTACCTAACCTAACCTAACCTATAAAGATAGGTTAGGTTAGGTTAGGTAGGGTTGGTTAGGTTCGGTCATATATCTACGTTAATTTTAACTCCAATAAAAAAAAATTGACCTCATACATAATGAAATGGGTAGTTTATCATTTCATAAGAAAAAAATTTGAGAAAATATATTAATTCAGGAAAACTCGGCCTATTAGGCAAATCGAGCCTTGCATAGTAGGCCGAGAAGTGCGTTCTGGCTACTAGGTACGACATATATATATATGTCGTACCTAGTAGCCAGAACGCACTTCTCAGCCTACTATACAAGGCCTGATTTGCCTAATAAGCCAATTTTTCATGAATTAATTGTTTTTCGACTACCTAACCTACCTAACCTAACCTAACCTAACTTTTTCGGCTACCTAACCTAACCTAACCTATAAAGATAGGTTAGGTTAGGTTAGGTAGGGTTGGTTAGGTTCGGTCATATATCTACGTTAATTTTAACTCCAATAAAAAAAAATTGACCTCATACATAATGAAATGGGTAGCTTTATCATTTCATAAGAAAAAAATTAGAGAAAATATATTAATTCATGAAAACTTGGCTTATTAGGCAAATCGGGCCATGTATAATAGGCTGAGAAGTGCGTTCTGGCTACTAGGTACGACATATATATATATATATATATATATATATATATATATATATATATATATATATATATATATATATATATATATATATATATATATATATATATATATATATGCGAACAAGCCTGAATGGTCCCCAGGACAATATGCAACTGAAAACTCACACCCCAGAAGTGACTCGAACCCATACTCCCAGAAGCAACGCAACTGGTATGTACAAGACGCCTTAATCCACTTGACCATCACGACCGGACATCACTTCTGGGGTGTGAGTTTTCAGTTGCATATTGTCCTGGGGACCATTCAGGCTTGTTCGCATTTGTGTTCCTCACGTGTGCCCCAGAGAATGAGGTGATTTGGTAAAATGCTATGCCCAAGATTACTATCCGAGTGCCGGCGGTGGGGTGGTTCAAATAGCCTCGGCTATCACCTCATTATGTCCGGTCGTGATGGTCAAGTGGATTAAGGCGTCTTGTACATACCAGTTGCGTTGCTTCTGGGAGTATGGGTTCGAGTCACTTCTGGGGTGTGAGTTTTCAGTTGCATATTGTCCTGGGGACCATTCAGGCTTGTTCGCATTTGTGTTCCTCACGTGTGCCCCAGAGAATGAGGTGATTTGGTAAAATGCTATGCCCAAGATTACTATCCGAGTGCCGGCGGTGGGGTGGTTCAAATAGCCTCGGCTATCACCTCATTATGTCCGGTCGTGATGGTCAAGTGGATTAAGGCGTCTTGTACATACCAGTTGCGTTGCTTCTGGGAGTATGGGTTCGAGTCACTTCTGGGGTGTGAGTTTTCAGTTGCATATTGTCCTGGGGACCATTCAGGCTTGTTCGCATTTGTGTTCCTCACGTGTGCCCCAGAGAATGAGGTGATTTGGTAAAATGCTATGCCCAAGACTACTATCCGAGTGCCGGCGGTGGGGTGGTTCAAATAGCCTCGGCTATCACCTCATTATGTCCGGTCGTGATGGTCAAGTGGATTAAGGCGTCTTGTACATACCAGTTGCGTTGCTTCTGGGAGTATGGGTTCGAGTCACTTCTGGGGTGTGAGTTTTCAGTTATATATATATATATATATATATACATATATATATATATATATATATATATGTATATATATATATATATATATATATATATATATATATATATATATATATATATATATCGTACCTAGTAGCCAGAACTCACTTCTCAGCCTACTATGCAAGGCCCAATTTGCCTAATAAGCCAAGTTTTCATGAATTAATTATTTTTCGACTACCTAACCTACCTAACCTAACCTAACCTAACTTAAATTTTTCGGCTACCTAACCTAACCTATAAAGATAGGTTAGGTTAGGTTAGGAAGGGTTGGTTAGGTTCGGTCGTATATCTACGTTAATTTTAACTCCAATTAAAAAAAAATGTCCTCAAACATAATGAAATGGGTAGCTTTATCATTTCATAAGAAAAAAAAATTAGAGAGAAAAAAAAAAAAAATATATATATATATATATATATATATATATATAAATATATATATATAAATATATATATATATATAAATATATATATATATATATATATATATATATATAAATATATATATATATAAATATATATATATAAATATATATATATATATAAATATATATATATATATATATATATATATATATATATATATATATATATAAATATGTAAATATATATATATATATATATATATATATATATATATATATATATATATAAATATATATATATTGACTCCTAAAGGATTCGAACCCGGTCAGCCAGGGCCTTATAGTATTGGCGTGTTCAATACTATAACCACTCTACCAACAGACTGTACAAAAGTATTTGAAAGTCGTCTGACTTTTATCTCGCAATACCTGACAGCGCTCGTAACAGTTTTGCGCATAGATATTTCATCAAATCACTTCATCATACTAGGGCCGCATAATAAATAGTTGTGTTTACTTATTTGGAGTGTTTTTTTCAGAAGTTGATGTAGGTTTCACTCAGAGTGGATACACATGTGAAGTCCCACAACAGCTGCCTGCCGTTTTTCCATGTATATAATGTGACTCCAAATGAATGACCAACATGATTAACAAAATTATAGGACATTAGAAAATGGGGTTCTCTCTCTTCTGGGCACTTGTTCCAAGTTAAGTACGTGTGTTTAATGATATACTTACGAAATTGACTAAAGAGTACATAATAAGAGGCAGTAATTAAGTTTAAATTTACAGATATAAAAAAAACTATTAAAAATTAACATTTTATCTGGCAAAGTCTACCAACTTTTTTTTACCTAAAAAAAATTAAACGATAGTGTGTTGTTATGGGTAATATTTGGGCAGTTAGGAGTATCTTGGCATGTCCAGCTAAACTATAATTTTGAGAATTGAGATTGTACATTGCAATTTAAGGTTCATTTGGAAAAATGACGATAGAAATTACTAATAGTATGGAGACGCAGTCACCATTTTGCTCTATATGACAAAGAGAACAGCACAGTTATGATCAAATAGTTCTTTAAATAGATGTCAGCCCTCATACTGTTGGTGAGCTATGTGGGTTGTCAGCCTTCGTACTCACAGTGTACTATTTGTTCACAATTACACAATTAAACAAAATTATACTTACACAAAAAATAATGTTTTTTACTTCTATTATGTCGTGAAATCCGACTGTCTAATTCATAGATTAACGGTAAATCCTTCCTGCTTTACAATCAGTTTTACAATAACTTGTTATTTCTTCAGCAAACTAATCATCTATGATTATCCGTTCTTTATTAAGTCTCGTTCGAGCCTTTATGGAAATGTTAATAATTAGTTAAGTGTATTATATAAATAAATAGCTAACAGGAAAATATATCAGCTTGGATTAAGATATGATTTCAATTGGGGAAATGTATAAAAAACTTGGAAGATTGCGCTGAGTAGAGGGGATGACTCACTGAGATGGCCACTTGTTGAGTAAAGGCACTGAAGATGGTATGAATCTGCGCTTTTATTCTGTTCTTGTACAAGATCTTGTGATTTAATGTACTATGTTGTTGTATTGTGTTATTATTTTTTTTTTTTTAGTGTTGCCCCGAAGGGCGAGTTTATTTGGGCAGCGCCATCCCAACTCGCCTTTAGGGTAAAATTAAAGAACTAAATTATTAACATATTTACTACCATAAATGCCTGTAGCTGAGCACGTGGTAGTAAATGCACTGCAATTGATAAAAATGTGTTCATTTATTTACGGTAATGTGACAATTCGTGTTGATGAGTGGTAAGACTAGACTATGTACAGTACTGTACTTGTAAATATATTATATTATGGGGAGGCACTAGACATTGCCTTGGATGAAAAATAGTTCTATTTAGACCACAAGAAGATATCTATTGAAGGCGATGACAATGTGCTTAATTTCAGTGCACTGTACAAGAAAACAAATAAATATTTTTTTTGTATACTAATTCTGCCACATGAAGAACATATATAGAATATTCAGGTAGTTAGTCTTTATCAAGAAATGCCATGGTAGGTCTAAGTGTCATCTTACAAGATGTATAGTGAGTATAAATTATTTAAAAGTCTGAAGAATAGTTGGGAATTTTTAATAAAATAACATTTTAAGATAAGAAACTATATTTAAGGTTGACTGATTGTCTGGTTGTCAGTATGACAAATGAATTTGACCTAATATGTATTGCAGTTACATTCACGAATAACAAACTTATAAGTCAGTAAGTTACACTGGACATTTGAATAGGCCTATCAGTATCCATATTAAAATTTATGGTACACAGAATTTCTAGTTATGAAACGAACTAAATCTAGATTCTGGGATGCATATGAAGCCAAGAACATGAGTCTTATCCAAAACAAGCTTAGGCTAATATGGAAGGCCTGTGAAACATACCAGGCCGCATCCTAGGCCAAAAAAGACTCATAAATGAGTGGCAAGTCCACAAAAAACGTGCATTCTGTGTGACGAAAATCATTCAGCTGTGACACGTGTAGATGATAATAAAAACATGCAGTGTGTATGTTTACACCGAAATGATGTTTTCTAAAATATAATATAAAGAACTTTCAACATATACGAAAACACAATGTGATGTTAAGAAAAACGAATTTTTTAACGTACGAAAAAACGCCTTAGCCCATTCTGACGTCATAATCATTCCATACGTATATAACTTAAACCATTTTATTTATCAGCATAATGTAAGATAAAATTGGAAAAAGAAGCCATGCCAGAGAGTGAGAAGAAGAGCAAGTTGAGAAGGCAGGTGGATGAGCGGTGTCGCGGCCATGTACGCCTGCGTGGCCAGTGTGGAGCAGCAGCCTGGCCGGCGGGACATCAACAGGTAGGCCACCCCCGACACCCTTCACACGCCAGGAATGAAGGGGAGAGCCAGTGGGAGGACTTGGGGATGGAAGGGGTGGAAGGAAGGGATGAAAAGGAGTAGGAAGAATACCTTACCCTTCTCATGACCCGCAGCGAGAAAGATGACGTCTTCATTTTGCCGGATATTCTGGCAGGGAGACGAGATTCGGTGACGGAGATGAGTTGGGATGTGACCCCGGTACTGCAGGGGCGAGGAAGGGTCACTAGAGGGCAGCACTCACTAAACTAAGAGCAGAAAGATGCACTAGTCTCGCTAAGTTTAGAAGGTCATCGCACCATGCTGGGTTCAGTCAAACACAAGTTGTGTTAACGCTAACTACAAAAAATAAGGAAGTTTAGGTTATCGCTACACTATGCCTTTAGTCTAATCTGAGAAAAGTCTTTCAGTGAAAAAAAGTTTGAGAGTTTTTCAAAAATGAATGTCGAGGTAACACTGAATGTACACTGTGGTAGTGGCGAGGAGCAGCTGTGGTAGTGTGGCAGCACGCTGAGCCTGCGGGTCTGGACCTCGACTCCCTCGCGCACTGCTCGGCGCACACAACACTGTAGCTGCCACCTGCTGCCTCACACTTTACGCTAATAATGCGTCCACGCCTGCCGCCTCGGCTGATCTCAAGCAGACCTGGTCGCAGTAACGGCAGCTGTGTGAGAGAGGGAGAGCGTGAGTGAGAGTGAGTGAGCCAGAGGGCTGGGAGAGCGCTACAGGCTGCCTGGGACACGCTGGAGACTGGCCTTCTGCTGCTCCTGCGAGCTGGAGTCTAGGAGAGCAGTGCCATGGCTGCCGTCCGCGCGATGCTTCCCGCCACGCCGGCCCCACCCACACCCATCACCCCCACCTTCACCCTCCACCCCCGCCATCACCATCCACTCCCACCATCACCCTCCACCCCCGCCGTCACCATCCACCCCCGCCATCACCATCCACTCCCACCATCACCACCCACTCTCACCATCACTCTCCACCCCCGCCTTCACCCTCCACTCCCACCATCACTCTCCACCCCCGCCATCACCATCCACTCCCACCATCACTCTCCACCCCCCCCCCATCACCATCCACCTCACCTTCACCCTCCACCCCCGCCGTCACCATCCACTCCCACCATCACTCTCCACCCCCGCCATCACCATCCACTCCCACCATCACTCTCCACCCCCGCCATCACTATCCACTCTCACCATCAGTCTCCACCCCCGCCATCACCCTGCACTCTCACCATCACTCCACCCCCACCTTCACCCTCCACCCCCCGCCATCACCCTCCACCCCCGCCATCACCATCCACTCCCACCATCACTCTCCACCCCCGCCATCACCCTGCACTCTCACCATCACTCTCCACCCCCCACCTTCACCCGCCAGCCCCACCATCACTCGCCACCCCCGCCATCACCATCCACTCCCACCATCACTCTCCACCCCCGCCATCACCCTCCACCCCCGCCATCACCCTGCACTCTCACCATCACTCTCCACCCCCCACCTTCACCCGCCACCCCTACCCATCACCCGCCACCCCCACCTTGACCCTCAGCTCGCACCCACACTTATACCTAACCCCACTCCCCCTCCACCATCAGCTTTACCCCGACTTTTACCCCCTCCAACCACACCTTCCGCCCATCTAACATCCCCACCAACACTCATTCTCAAAATACCCTTAACCACGTCGCACCAAATCCCTACCTACACCCGTCACTGCTACTCTTATGTCTTAACTAACTACCATGAATGTTTCACTGCGTCTTGAAAAGCTGCCCCCTGAGTCATATTTGCCCAGACACCGATACCTCTTGGACCACCTTACTAATTACATTCTTCTCTTGCTTCTCATGTATGCATCTAAATATCTCTTTCCTGCGAGTTGGGAGGTGCAAGTCAAGGAGAGGAAGTGCTGGTGCATCACAGGCCACAACGTCCTCCTAAGGTTTCCCAAACGTCAAGAAACTGTCGTACTAAAGTGCCCTTATCCTAACCTACCAGAGGACCCAAAACAGAAAACGGAACAGTACGTCAATTTCGCGAGCCGCTTCCATGATGGCAGCCGTGCCTGCTAGCTCCTGCCTGTACAGGAGCCGCCCCACGTGTTACCACACCCCCAGCCTCCTACCTCCACACCCTTCACCCTCCTAACCTTGTAGTACTTGTCGTCCACGTTTATTAATCTTAGCCCCTATGCATGTAATCATATATTCAATAGGTTGTTGGTAAGAGATAATAATTTATAATATTTTGTAACTTCAACAGATATTGATGTATGTAATGTCCCAGTTGACCTGGTGGGGGTTAGTATGAAGGCTTCAGGCTCCGGGGAAATGGGGAGTCTGGAGACCAATAATTGCCAACAGCAGAGATAAAACATTTTACGTCCACTAATTATGACCTGTCATCCCAACACAAGTTTAGCAGAGGTCGATGAGAGGATGTGACGCAGCGTTAACTCTCAGGAGAGTCGACCAGATAATTACTCTTAGCTTGTGAGGCACCGTGGATAGTGTCTGTATGTATCACTCTCTCATTAATTATTATACTATATTCATTATAGTTTGGATGTACAGTAGTTTAATAGCTGCACTTTTTGAAGCAAAGGAAACAGATCCCTTAACCTTATCTCAGTCCCCAAAGCAGAGTACCTTTCCTCTCCTGTGATTTACCTGTGATTGGCTTTTAAGTGTCAACTCTTGCAGTCCGGTTTGAGGCCGGTTTGTCCTTGTAACAGTGTAATTCGTTGGGCAACTGCGTGATCCATGGACTCTGCCACCATTGTTTTCCTATATTGACTGAGTGTGTCATCACTGCGGAGACTAGATAATGCTCTCCTTGTTTACCCCCTTGATACTGTGCTGCCTCTGAGGGGCAGCACAGCCTGGCAGTCGAGCCAGGTATGTATACTCACTAAGCTTACCTAATGAATATTATATAATATATATTATATATATATATTTATATATATATATATATATATATATATATATATATATATATATATATATATATATATATATATATATATATATATATATATATATATATATATATATATATATATATATAGCAGAGAAGAAAATGTCAAAGTGTTCAGCGAGGATCCACAAGGTCTTCCCTGAGTACTCTTTCTTTTCTTCTCCGAGGCTATGGGTCCCTACACTTGCACCAGAGGTGGTACCCTTATATATGTGTTTGTGTGTGTGTGTGTGTTAAGTTGAATTTAATTACTGTTGCGTGTTCGCAACAGAGCACTTTGTGGCTTGTTAAATGTATTGTTTTTCGTGTAATTAGTCTCAGGGGTGAAATTGTGTGACACGTCCAGGGAGAGAGACTCGCCAACCAGGAAACAGCCAAGACAAAAATGTTTAACCCACTGGCACCACGGTAAATATATTTTTCATAACTAGATTTTAAATAACTAATGTTTACTAATGAATCGTTTGTTATTATGTGAACAAAAATTATATATTTAGCATGCGTAGGGGTGGATAGAGTAAGAAGCAAGAGGGTTTGGGAGCCATTGTAATTGTTAATCGTTTATAGTTAATATTAAGGTCACACGCACAAAAATGGGAAAATGATAAACAAATGGGCAGAGTTTCTTTCATTCTGATGCGTCTGTTCAGCTAGCAGTAAATAGGTACACACACAACTACTAACATAAGAACATAAGGCTAACATAAGAACGGCCTTTAGAAACTTTTGTATGGAATCTTTTAGAACATTATATACCACATATGTCAGACCAATCCTGGACTATGCAGCCCTAGCATGGAGTCCATATCTAGTCAAGCATAAGACTAAACTGGAAAAGGTTCAAAGGTTTGCCACCAGACTAGTACCCGAACTGAGGGGTATGAGCTACGAGGAGAGACTACGGGAATTAAACCTCACGTCACTGGGAGACAGAAGAGTTAGAGGGGACATGATCACCACATACAAGATTCTCAGAGGAATTGATAGGGTAGATAAAGACAGACTTTTTAACACAAGGGGCACACGCACTAGGGGACACAGGTGGAAATTGAGTGCCCAAATGAGCCATAGAGACATTAGAAAGAACTTTTTCAGTGTCAAAGTGGTAGACAAATTGAATGCATTACAAAGTGATGTGGTGGAGGCTGACTCCATACACAGCTTCAAGTGTAGATAAGATAGAGCCCAGTAGGCTCAGGAACCTGTACACCTGTTGATTGACAGTTGAGAGGCGGGACCAAAGAGCCAGATCTCAACCCCCGCAAGCACAACTATTTGAGTAGACACACACACACACACATTTTAGCGTGTGTGTGTGAAGGATCCATTTTAATGTCAAGGCTCATCATTTTATCCTCTATGTATATATTTCATGTTTGAATTTGTCCATCATCGCCAATGGGTGTGATGGGACTCTGCTCTCGGACTGTGCTGTTGGTTATCTCAACCCTCGTCGGACCACCGTGGGCGGAGAGGCACCATCACACTGCCTATTTACTCTCTTTTCCATGCGGGAGGTCCGCCTTATCTGTCCTGTCCCATTCATGTGTGCTTGCGGGCGTTCAGCTTCGGCTCTTTGGTGTGTGTGTGTGGGGGGGGGGGGGTGTTTGTGCGCGTGTGTGCGCGCGTGCAGCCCGTTCTCTTGAAGATTAACTTTTTACCTCTAACAAGAAACGTATGAACCTACCCTACCCACCGAGTCCGATGCGTAGAAAACGGGAATATTTATGAGCCGTTACTTCTCTTTGATAAGTTGCAATGGTAAAGTTGGTTACAATTACGTGAAAAACGCGACCTATTAGTAGAGAGGCCGGGTTTTGTGGCGGTGTGTATGTGTGTGCACGTTTATATTTGTATGCACATGTGGTGTATAACATGTGTATGTACAATTTCGTTTAAGAACCCTCGAGCACTCAGTCACATGTGAATGTGTGAGGATAAAAAAGACTATTTTGTTGTAGTGTGTGAGAGAGGTGTGGAGGCGGCGGACGGTGGCTCGTTCACCAGCACCACACTTCCTCCCACGAGGCTTCACTCTCCTCACTGTTAAAGTGATTCGCAACTCATCTCTAATAGTGGAGCTTTTTACATTCGTTATGCAAATATATGCACAGATAAATGTGTATTCTTTAATTTGAAAAGCTCGTGTGTTTACCTATTGGAGAAGATACCGCGTTTTCTCAATGGTCGCTTTTTTTCAAAATTGTAATATTCGCTCTTCTCAGCTTGTTTCTGTCTAAGTCTGTCTGTCTGTCTGTCTGTCTGTCTGTCTGTCTGTCTGTCTGTCTGTCTGTCTGTCTGTCTGTCTGTCTGTTTGTCTGTCTCTCTCTGTCTCTGTCTCTCTCTCTGTCTCTCTCTCTCTCTCTCTCTCTCTCTCTCTCTCTCTCTCTCTCTCTCTCTCTCTCTCTCTCTCTCTCTCTCTCTCTCTCTCTCTCTCTGTCTCTCTCTCTCTCTCTCTCTCTCTCTTCTGTCTCTCTCTCTCTCTCTCTCTCTCTCTCTCTCTCTCTGTCTCTCTCTCTGTCTCTGTCTCTGTCTCTCTCTCTCTCTCTCTCTCTCTCTCTCTCTCTCTCTCTCTCTCTCTCTCTCTCTCTCTCTCTCTCTCTCTCTCTCTCTCTCTCTCTCTCTCTGTATTAGCTTATCTAAAACTGCTGGTAAATTAAATTTAAGGAGAAAGTCTATAAGAGTATTTCAAACGATAAATTATCTGGGTGTGAGTGTGGCTTATAGCGCAGAGTGAATGAGAGCAGGTGAGCGCGACCTGGGAGCAGCCACAGCCGTCGACATGTATGAAGGCCTCTGTGTTTGGTAAACAATCGGAAGAGACTAAACGCCTTGCCTTCCTGGAAGCCCCAAAGGCTTCGTATTCACTCGAGTGACCAAAACAAGTCAACCAACGTTACATAGATTCTGAGAGACAGACGAGACCAGGGTCTGGAAAGGTGAATGGATTAACTACGCAAGGAGGTGTTTGTTGGCAGCCGTTTTCTTGGTCGTAAACGTTACATTATTTTCACTTAGGTTCCGCTTCTCAAGAGTGTTTATCGTCTCCTGTGAGAAATTCCACTCGACAGCTACAAAAGTCAGAAGAAATGGGGTAGGACATAATAGGAAAAGCTAGGGAGTAAGGATGGTTAAGACAGGGGAGGAGAACAGTTGTAGAGGAATACGTGGAGAAAAAGATATGGACTTAGAGAAGTAGGAAAGGATAAGCCAGAAGAGAGGGGTTGGAAATAGTACAAAGATGTATAGAAACATTAAGCTGAGAGAAGACTTAAGATTATGTTTCGCCGTAAAGGCTGTATGAAATCTACGGAAACACAGTTTTCATTTTTTCTCAGGTCACTTAAAAGTTGTTAACCTCTATAATTTATTAGAAAATACAGAAAGATATAAATGAAGAGCTTTAATAATATGATCAACAAAACAGACCAAAACTATGACTCGTTCTCCAAGCAGGACAGTCGTGTGACATTACTAACTGCTAAACTATTTTCTCAGTACTTTCTAGTAATTGAAATAAAATATATGTAGGAGAAGCATCTAGGTAGAAAGAAAGATATGAACACGTGCATACCACTTCGTACAGATAATACTTGCATCCCTTGCGGCACAGGTATATCAGAAGCCATACCCAATGAGTGTTATGGAAGCTAAACCCATCATAAAAGTAGAAAACATGGTTGGGAGGATGATATGGAAGGGAAAATTCATTGTTGAAGTGAGAGTTGGAGGAAGTGGGGATTGGTGAGTGGGTTCGGGAAAGGGTGAACTGAGATAATGACGCAATTCGGATGTGTAGGTGATGTGGCAGTGTGTGGGGAGGAGAGGATAGTGCCTCACAGTCAAGGAACAATCCTATCACAATATGACCTTGAGCCACCTTGGTATCCTGAGTCACAAGGGCGCCCGTGGGTTCAGCCAATAAATCTTCGTAATGTATCAGCGTCTGGAAGACTCACTGAAGCCCAGCCCTTACACGCTCTGGGAAACATTATGTCAGGGTGCGTCCTCCATCTTTATCTTCTCACAGTTTACAAGAACATCAGTTGTTACAGGACAAAATATTTCTCTCTTTCTTTCGTTTGTTTTTAATATAATACACACGGTGTTAACTTAATATACATTTTATAAAGTAGAGAAATAAAAGACTGAAATAATGCATACATTAGATATTTTCATAAAAACATTTTATGAAAATCGATGTTTACTAATGTATTCTAAACAGCCTCACCATTTATTTCAAAGCTCTTACTTGCTCTAGTATCATCAAAAAAGGATTCAGTTATACATAAATATTATTGTATTAATCTTCATAGCCTTGTGCAAACGTTGTGACTATGGAGGCGCGCAACATTAACCTCTGCAGAAAACCTTTATATTCTCCGTCAACCATCCCAGTGTCTGATGCCAGGAATGTTTTTTTTTTCTATGTGGCAGCAATTTGTAAGCAGGCTGTGTCCTTTAAAGTGAAGCTTACAGTTAGGCCAACTTTTGATTAGATCCCTTGACATATAACTATATATATATATATATATATATATATATATATATATATATATATATATATATATATATATATATATATATATATATATATGAGGGTTATAAACTGATGTGTTTCTCTCCTATCGAATAGTGACAATCACTATAGATAGGAATCATGATCACTGTGCTAGGCTGCTAAGCTTCCGCAACATTGGCAAAGAAAACCCAGCCAAACTTTCATATGCTTCTATGATTTTGTTGTTTAAGGAATGTATACCGATAAGAACAAATCCTAGTATCTTTCAACTTTTTTTCAGCCTATAAAGAGGTAAATGAGAAAATTAGAATTAGTAAAATTGCAATAACTAGCGACTATTTTCTACTCTCCAACAACAAGCAATGGGAGACCGTCATGTGTATATTTAAAATTATAATTTCATTTCTATATATTTCAATTTATGTTTATAATGTCTACGACATAGTTTTGTGTACTTACACAGTGGCCCGATATTGAGTGGAGTAATAATAATGAAATTGATGTTTAAAAAGTCAAGTTACTAAATACAAATGTCACTTTAATATTAAAATGTACGATAACGTTTTAAAATATGCAAAACTTTTATGTGAAATGCACTTTACTGGCCGTACATAAATACAACACATTATAAATTTTTTTACATCAGTCAGCAATGCTCAGATGGTATTTTAACCAATAATTTTGACAGTTCTTACCTTAGTCACGAATGGCGTCGGGAGAATTTTTAATTTGTTTACACAGCTGGGTACTGGAGCAGACGATTTCTGACTCCACAGAGCTTTCCCTTCCCAACTTCCCAAACTAATCTTAAGTCTTACTGTTCCCAAGCTCATCTTGAGCCTTACCTTATTGTTTTCACCTGATGTACGACAAGCCAAGTCATTTCCTATTAGGTACACAATTACTGCAGGATGAATAAGGGTGACAACCCGTCCTCGACTCTAGTCCATTACATCCAGCGGTCGACCCCACAGACGCATTCATAAATTTTAACATGCTGTTAATTCAAAACGGGAATGTTCTCAAATATAAATTAATATTATAATATATTAACATGTTGCGCATATATAGGCATAGGTTTGGTTAGGCTAGGTGTTTAGGTTCTGTTAGCGATTGTTTGTATTTATTACGTGTATGAAGCATTTACCAACCCGTCCTCGACTCAAGTCCATTACATCCAGCGCTCGACCCTACAGACGCATTCATAAATTTTAAGATGCTGTTATTCAAAACAGGCATTTTCTCAAATATAAATTAATATTATGCATATTGTACATATATAGGCATAGGTTAGGTTATATTACGTGTTTAGGTTCTGTTGGCGATAATATGTATTTGTAGTACGAGGGTGAAGCATTTACAGCCTTGTGGTTCGAACAAAATTCGTCAGTGAAGCACTTGTTCCGGAAATGTTTGAACGTCAACAGTTATGAGTCGTGTGTAAACCTTTTTTCATTCATAAACAGGGGGTTTGGCGGGTGCATGGAATCACTTTTGGGTCTTTGTTTTGAGGACGGGCTGTGGATGTGATGGACTTGAGTCGAGGATGGGCTGTGGTACGCTCACAGCTTGAGGCCGGGTTGTGTGGGTCGGTAAGGATTTTAAACTGTTATATGTAAACTGGTTAGCAGGTAGTGTGCCGGTGCATTTTACATTGTAATAAGGATACTCTCGACTGTATTAAGACGAAATTTGCTGTTTCAGTGAAAAAGAGTATGTTTAGAATCTGTTGAAATTTTACCTTGTTTCATTTTCAGAAGCAGTAGAAGCTCGGTAGAAGTTCAGTTGGAAAGCATTCAATTAATATTCCATTTTACTGAAGTGAATTTTAGTAATTATTAAAGAGGATAAAAGCTCGTGTATGAAATATGTTTAGTTTCATAGTGGCATGTAAACAGTTTAATGATATTTAATGTTAACGGGACCATTTTAGGAAGTGTTTAAACAACCATGATCCGTTCTCAGGCCTCGACGACGCTGGCGGAGCCAGTGAAGCCGATCGAGGACACATGATGATCAACATGAAAAGGTAAGTCAACCCGTCATTGTATCAACATGGGAACATAGTAGCGGCTCTACACGTCATTATCATATTTTGTGGTCACTGCCGAGTATGCAATTCTTGTTCGTTTATTAAATTACAAATTCGCAGCAACTGCAGTAGCCATCTGGGTGATTAAGACCCAGTACTTATTGTGTTTCCTTCTTATTCCTAGCACTCGCTTTGCTTACAGTTATCTGGCACTAATTATGACATTCGTATTATGTAAAGGTAGAATTATTTATTAAATGCTCAGTAGACCTGAAACTCCGTGCATGCGACCAAAGCTTACTACCGCATTTATGATACGGTTGCGTGTGCTATAACCAGAGAACCTGTTGGTCCAATAATGAGCGCTTCCACCACATGGTCTCATGCTGGCCGTTTGCTCTTCGAGTCTAATACAAATACCTAGATTATTGCAGACTGTAGCTTTGCTTAATGTATGTACAATGGTCTACGTTTTCTCGACTCGCACTCTTGGACCTCCTGGCTTTACTGGGCAATGTGCTCCTGTCGTAATTTAATTTTGAGATTTTAATGGAAGAATGGTGGTTGTCTTGAGCCTTAGGAAACAGGAATTCAGTATTTTCAGAGGAGAGAATGTGGGTCTGCGCGCTTGGGTTAAAATTAAACCCTTTCATACCATATTGTATTTGGTGCTCAATAGATTTTGGTGCATATCGGCCAGAGGGGATGGACAGTTTATTGTTGGCTCTATACTCTCTTTTTAGATTTGTTAGTAATTATTGGTTAAATACTTTTTTCATTATTTATAAAATAACAATATTTACAAATAAAATATGAACACACAATTCAAGATACACAAATCATATTCCCGAATCAGCAACACCAACATCCAGCAACATAAAACCCGCGTGAGTAAAGATGAATAGTAACCAAGTACATTACACGGAGCATGAAATGTGTAGCACAACACATAACATAATAACAAAGAAGTCTCTTTATAAAAATTCATGATAAAAAGACCACAAGTGTGCAGTACAAAACCACACACATAAAATACAGACCCCATGAAAAGCAAGGCCCTACAAAACACACAGGCAGTTACACAATACACCCCTAGCCAAGCAAGCGGAACTAGGCACGAAACAAATTAGAAATACAAAACACTAGTACCATAAATCACCGTCTGTGTCCCAAAATAGAAAAGTGCCGGAAAGATACACAACACAAAACAATACACAAGAAGCATCGGAATTAAACAGTAATAAAGAAAACTGAAACACAATGCACTTGCACAAAGTACAACACTAAATACTGACATAATTACATAACAAGTGACAGCCTGAATCAGAACGGGGTCCGCGTAACACGTCGGCTGTTACATCATACCTCTGACCTGTAGAAACTTGTGTTAACAACAAAGTAACCATTACCACCAAAAAATAACTGACCACTAAAAAGAATTTATATATTAGGAATGACAATATTACAGGTGTCGTACAACAAACTCAACTCAAAAGGCACAGTACAAACCATGCACAGTGGAGCACGAGCCTGCGACCCACGCAGGGTTTCCTGCACACGTCACAACCGTCTACTGCCACCCTTGTCGCTTGTACTCGCTCACATTCTCGTTTGTATTACAAAGAAACAAATTTACAAACATAAATATTAAATATAACAAAATCAAATACATAATACAAAACCCAAATACACCAAAACTCCAACACCCAAGAAACAAGTGAAACAAAATTATGCTTTGTCCATTATTATTTCACTGGTCATTGACTGGTATTTTGCCTAAGGTGTTTATATGCAACCCGTCCTCGACTCAAGTCCATTACATTCAGCGGTCGACCCCACAGACGCATTCATAAATTTTAACATGCTGTTCATTCAAAACGGGAATTTTCTCAAGTATAAATTAATATTATAATATATTGGCATATTGTGTATATATAGGCATAGGATAGGTTAGGTCAGGTGTTTAGGTTCTGTTGGCGATTATTTGTATTTGTAGTACGTGAGTGAAGCATTTATAGCGTTGCGATTCGAACAAAATTCGTCAGTGAAGCACTTGTTCCAGATATGTTCGAACGTCAGCAGTTGTGAGTCGTGTGTAAACCGCTTTTCATTCATAAACAGGGGGTTGGTGGGTGCATGGAATCACTTTTGGATCTTTGTTTGGAGGACGGGCTGTTATATGTTCGTAGAGCCACGAATCATTCCACGAAGCTGTGTTTCAACAGCCCGAGTCTCAACATTCCATTGTCTAATATTTATGTTTATGTTCTCCCTAACGGTTCTACTCGGGTCATGTTCTACAACTCCCACCACGCGTTATCTTTTTGAACATTAGGAAGATCCCCATTCACAGGTACTCTTTCTTGCTTGCGCAGGCGCGGCAACTCCTCGTTATCTTACCCATGGTGATCTGTCATGTCAGTCACATGCTCAGTTGTTTTACAGGCTTTACAGACTACATAAAGCAGCAGTACAGTCTACTCAGTCATATATAAGCATCTTTAAATTGAGAAGTTTCATATAGGAGACAAATTTAACTGGTATATCATAAGCGTCTCTCTTACCGGATGCAATAGGTGAGTTTATTTTTGGCTGGTTTACCACTTCTCGGAAGCCTAATTTTGAAATTTACATGCTTCAACAATACATTTTCTCTATCTGGCTGAGATTTATCTCAATATATTGAATAACTATTGCTACATGTTCAGTAGTATGGTATATTATTACAGCCAGATACATGTATGTTAATGTGTATACAATTAACCTTCATTTGCTCAATTCTGCAATTATTATTATTTAGAAAATTTGTAGGATCCATGAGGAGGACTCGAACCTATGTTCTAGGTACTCTCAAGCACATCTTAGACCACTACACTGGGAGTACCTAGAGCATAGGTTCGAATCTTCAAGGCTCTCACTGACTTTCTCATTGATTCATCACGTTAAACGCGATTTCTTTGTGCATTATTATTATTATATTATTATTAATATTATATTATTATTATTATTATTATTATTATTTGTAACTAATTTATTCCTTGCTGTAGAAGATGAGAGAGGCGAAGCTCTCACGCACGGAGTACTCACCTCTGGACCAGAATTGAATACAGTAAGCTTTATGCATTATCTCTTCATATATCCCCTGATAACACCGGATAGACCAAGTGTTCCTGGACGACCGTCTGTCACATTCCATGCTGATGTCCTCAGGATGGAGATACGATTCAAGTGCATTGGTCTAGAGGTAATCGCCGGCGGAGCTCCTTTGAAGTTGATCCTTAGCGTCAGAGCCGTATCTAAACTTAGCCATGTTGCTTCATCTTGCTTCCTCCATCTCCTCGGTTCACCGTGAAGATTATGCCAATAAATGGTACGTGATTATTTGGTGTGTATAATCAAAATGATTATGTATTTGTTTCCAATGTTGATTTCAAAAGCACCGCTTAATGTTATTTTTTACCCATTCTAGAATCATATATCAAACTCATTCTAGGTAATTTGCAAATTGAATTAACAAATATTCATCTAGGTTATGCATTCTAAGAGTACAAGTTGACTCTAATTCGTTCTTTGTCTCATATTGAGGTGATTCTCTATCACTTACTTTTTAGTACTGAGTCTTCACCGAAGAAAGTTTAACGCTTTTTCCATGATGTTGCTGTTTGTAAATAATAATGCAACTCGGTTATTGTAACATTGCTTCCAAGTAAACATTGCTTTAAAATAGATTTTTATAAATATATATTTATATAATTTTTTATATAAAATATAATATATATATATATTTATATATATAAATATTTATGTATATATATATTAAATTTTTATATAAATATATTTTTAAATATTTATGCTCGCGTGTTCTATTTATTTATGACTAGTACAATAAATAATATTTACTCATACACACACTAATATATATATATATATATATATATATATATATATATATATATATATATATATATATATATATATATATATATATATATGTCGTACCTAATAGCCAGAACTCACTTCTCAGCCTGCTATGCAAGGCCCGATTTGTCTAATAAGTCAAGTTTTCATGAATTAATTATTTTTCGACTACCTAACCTACCTAACCTAACCTAACCTAACTTAACTTTTTCGGCCACCTAACCTAACCTAACCTATAGAGATAGGTTAGGTTAGGTTAGGTCGGGTTGGTTAGGTTCGGTCATATATCTACGTTAATTTTATCTCAAATAAAAACAAATTGACCTCATACATAATGAAATGGGTAGCTTTATCATTTTACTAGAAAAAAAATTTGAGAAAATATATTAAATCAGGAAAACTTGGCTTATTAGGCAAATCAGGCCTTGCATATTAGGCCAAAAAGTGTGTTCTGGCTACTAGGTACGACATATATATATATATATATATATATATATATATATATATATATATATATATATATATATATATATATATATATATATATATATATATATATAATGCCGTGCCTAATAGCCAGAGCCGCACTTTTTGGCCTAGTATGCAAGGTCCGATGTGCTTAACAGGCAGAATGCTTTTCGTTATTTCAAACATTTCTTTCCAGATTGGTTCTTTTCTAACAACAATCAATTATATTAGGAACATGAATTTCTGACTTAGTTTATTAGTTATATTAGGTTTGGATAGATTAGGTAGGTTAGATGATTAAACCTAATCTAACTTATAGGTTAGATTAGGTTTAATCAAATTTGTTAGTTTTGACTCAACATAAAATTCCAATCCTATATAATACAATGAAAACTTTATAATTTCATAAGAAAACAAATTGCAATATATTAACGTCACTTGAGTAAGTAGAACTAGTTTTTCAAAGAGCAATTAATTGATTCATTGCACTATAATATATCTAAAATCAAATGATGAAAAGAGACAAGTAAAAAAAGACCCGCTAGACGGGAACAGACATTTCGTATCCATAAATCAAATAGGAAGCCACAGGCAAGAAGTAGGCTATAAAGGAGGCGGACGATACGGCAAATAGCAGGATTTCCCCTTAAATTGAAAGCGAGATAGAGAATGTAAACAAAGTGTGGTGGAGACACGGGGTGGGAGGAAGTGCATGGGAGCGGCCCAGTGTGAATGCCAATCCCGGGTTCGAGGCACTGGCTGAGGTATAAATTATCCCAGGAGTGTTCCCTGGTAAGGGAGATATGGCGATACCCGCACGATGCGGGTGGGGCCTTGCCCAGCGGTCATCGTCTCGCTCTCGTCAGTTGAAAAAATGATGATAATTATGTTAATAATAATTTTGCAATTGCTTTGTATTTGAGAAACGGTTGTAGTTATGACTATAAAATGGATTACACTAATATTTCTTTAACGATCAATTATCATACATAACGGAATTAAAAGCAGATTGAAAAACTTAACCATGCTAGGTTTAAAATATAACACTTAAAACTGTACTTTTTTCTTTCGTGGGATACGATAGGCTGTACCATGCTGGACGATGTGAAAACACCTCGTGTTGGCTTTGAGAAACCTTTCCGATTAGGATGCGGGTTGGTATTTGTTCCTGAAGGATATTTCAACAGCTCTTTGATCCCCCTTAATTTAGATTTTGCTAAATACAAGAGATGTTCTATAGTGACACCAGCCTGGTGTGATTTATTTATTCATTAAATCTTAATAAGGCGAAGTAATAATTATTATGGGAAAACACTAAGCCATTACGACTATATAGCACTTGCAAGGATATGAAGACAAGAGTTTGGCACAGGAATAAGGAAATGAATGGTGCCCAACCACTTATATAGAATTGTTTGTTTGGATTTTCCTAAGAAATGTAAACAATGAAAGAACCAATTTCCCTGTACCCTAGTATCGTGGTGGTGCGCGGGTCTGCTTTTGAGACATCATAGTTCTTGCATTGTGAGCAATTTTGCTGATTTGGTAGTCCCTGATGGCGAAGTGGTGACACACTCGCCAGGCGAGCGGTTTGGTCTGGTTTAGAGCGGATTGACTGGGAGCCAATCCTTAACTGTTCGCTCCTGTTCACCCACCCGTGATTGGGTTCCTGGTTATTTTTTTTTTATCTTTTTAGTATAATTCTCATTAAACAAGTGTTTCATATCATTACAGAGCATGAACTTTAAACCCCTAAATGTTATACTTTTTTTTCTTAAATGATTTATCGTTTTTTCTTTGGTGATGAGTTAAGCGCCAATAATACTTACGTCACACACAGTAAGCTCGAGCTTCCTATGCCTGACGCAAGCGTTATTGGCGTTATCAACAAGGCTGGCATACCCGTATTATATACGTGAATGTAAAACTTGTCACTATTATTACAGGGTGTATTAGTCTATACACCTCTGTGAAGTGTTGCTCACAGCTTCACACTGAATCCTAGGAAATATGTTGTAGTTTATGCCCAAAAGTTCAGCTTCTTAATTTTTCTGATGTAATCAGAGATCTGAAAATCCAGATGTGTGTCATACTGAATGAACTTTGTCCTATTGATAGCTGGTCAAAGTGATTATATAAACCAGTGCCTCAGTTTTGATTGTGAACTGTGAGACCTGCAACATGCCGACATCGGTAAGGTCATCTGTGTTTTGCAAGATCTGTTCCAAGATATCCTAGATATTCGTCCTCGCACTCGGTGTGTCTTGCTGCCTGACCTAAAGGCAACTTAAGAATGAGTGATGTGTGTGTGTGTCCTGGTGTGGCCGAGCTACAGAATATAACAGCCTAGTCACCAGACTCATTTAGCGTGATACCTCGTGTTACGACAATACTCTTACAATTTGGCCTTTGTAATTATTTTATTGGCATTAATTTCTGAAAAAAAGTAAAACGTCACAATTTTAAGTGGTTTGCCATATGTTCCATGTAATAGGCGTTGCTAATTTAATTTATATCACATTTAGTCGATGTAAATTATCATTCAGAGTATATTCTCTATATTGTTTGCCGATATTTGCTTCACCACAATATTTGTGAGCTGCGCATGTTTAACAAACATCGCGGCTGGACACCTGCAATTCCGGCTATAATCCCGGCCAGAAGTGTAGCAACTTGTATACATTTGTTGTGAACTAAACCTCTGAGTGTGGTATAATTAATGACCTTCGCAGGCTCAAGGTTTAATTTTTAGCCTATGCGATTTTCCTGTATTAATATTAGGTATTCTCAGGGTGGTTGTGTACACACCCGGGACACCCTGGGTGGGTGTGTACACAGCCGGGACACCCTGGGTGGGTGTGTACACAGCCGGGACACCCTGGGTGGGTGTGTACACAGCTGGGACACCCTGGGTGGGTGTGTACACAGCCGGGACACCCTGGGTGGGTGTGTACACAGCTGGGACACCCTGGGTGGGTGTGTACACAGCTGGGACACCCTGGGTGGGTGTGTACACAGCCGGGACACCCTGGGTGGGTGTGTACACAGCTGGGACACCCTGGGTGGGTGTGTACACAGCTGGGACACCCTGGGTGGGTGTGTACACAGCTGGGACACCCTGGGTGGGTGTGTATACAGCCGGGACACCCTGGGTGGGTGTGTACACAGCTGGGACACCCTGGGTGGGTGTGTACACAGCTGGGACACCCTGGGTGGGTGTGTATACAGCCGGGACACCCTGGGTGGGTGTGTACACAGCTGGGACACCCTGGGTGGTTGTGTACACAGCTGGGACACCCTGGGTGGGTGTGTACACAGCTGGGACACCCTGGGTGGGTGTGTATACAGCCGGGACACCCTGGGTGGGTGTGTACACAGCTGGGACACCCTGGGTGGGTGTGTACACAGCTGGGACACCCTGGGTGGGTGTGTACACAGCTGGGACACCCTGGGTGGGTGTGTACACAGCCGGGACACCCTGGGTGGGTGTGTACACACCCGGGACACCCTGGGTGGGTGTGTATACAGCCGGGACACCCTGGGTGGGTGTGTACACAGCCGGGACACCCTGGGTGGGTGTGTACACAGCTGGGACACCCTGAGTGGGTGTGTACACAGCTGGGACACCCTGGGTGGGTGTGTACACAGCTGGGACACCCTGGGTGGGTGTGTACACAGCTGGGACACCCTGGGTGGGTGTGTACACAGCTGGGACACCCTGGGTGGGTGGGTACACAGCCGGGACACAGTGTTGCTGTATCTGGCGGTGGTGTATCACGCTCCATTAACACTATCTTCAGCTTCTACTTCCTTAAAGTTCCGGCCAGTTGGCTAATTTACTGGAAAAAGACCTAAATTGCTGGCTTAATTTAATTACCGTCATTTACGGCGGCGTCCAAGTTTAGTGACTTGTGAGATCTTAAATTAACAATTACTTGTATTTATTGGAATGAACATTTGTTGATTTAATCATTGGAATGTTTGACCATTTTCCCATGTGAAAATTGTCTCATTTGACCATGGTTCGAGTTAGCTATTATCTGATTTTAAAATTGACCCATTTGACTGAATAGGTCGCATTTGAATATTGCCCTAGTTCGTATTGTTACCTTTACCTATTGTACGATTTGACAATTGACTAATTTCACAGACCCATTTAACCATTGTTCCATTTAATTATTGCCAAATTTTATCATTAATCCATTTGATCAATGTCCTATTTGAACCTTGCCCCATTTGACCATTACTGAAATAAGTACTTGAAATTTATTTAGACTATCCAGCCCCTCATCTCTGGCCTACGTTTACTTCACTCTAGGATCAACTTATCCTTTATTATTTTATGTTCTACTCTCCTGTATCATGATGCACCGCAGGTGTTGTGTCACGCACTTCTGATACAAATGTTCAGTAGCATGAACACAAATACCAAGATTGTTAGTTTTGTTCATCTGTCTGGTAAGATGTAAATGACTACGGATCCTAGACAGCAATATTTGGCAACACAACAGAGTTAATAATTATAAATAACCACTAAGCACAGTGAACAGCTTGGTAATTATGACACTTGGGCACAAATATAAAAGTAACGCTTATAGTCCTGTTTATATAGTCTTACGTTAATACAAATTAACGTTATGTTAATAGATGTTAACATCCGGTGTCTACCAAAGCACTAGTTACTCAAGGCAAAACCAATATGAGCTTGAGCCGTGTAATGTGCCAGCGAGGCAATCCTCGAGGTATAGAGCCAACTGCCAGGGTCCTTAATGTATTTTGTTTCTTAAACTGAATCATCCAAGAATTTCTTGGGCGTCCAAATTTAGGATGGATTCCAGCGTCGAAAGCCACTAAGCTAAACACGTATAACCGAGCTCAATCACTTTCGCGCTCAGGACAATGGACGTGGGTGAATAAATATAGCTTAAGCTTGTGTGTTACCTGATGAACCAGGCTGTGACTCATTCGTCAGGCTGCCTCAAACAGCCTGGTGGATCAGGCCAGGAGACTTGGTCAGAGACCGGGCCGCGGGGACACTAACTCCCCGGAGTCTTCAGCAGGTAGGTAAGTGTGGTATGAAGCAATTAAGTTTATGCTCTCGTGAAATTGGGAACAGCCCTGAAAACACAACGCAACTGGCCCAATTTTCCGCTTGTTACACCTTGTAATAAAGTTATTACATCTTGGTATAATGTTTTTATGACGTATTACAACGTTGTTGCAACTTGTTAGGTGTTAAAACTTGTTCAAACGTAGCAACGTCGCAGTTACGTCGTGTGTTTGGCGGGTTAGTCTGCCTAAAATTGAGTAGTGAAAAGTTACATACGAGTCTTTGGTGTCGAGTGTTTTCTACTTGTTTATCGGTGTTCGTTATTTTTGTCAAGTTTTGCCGATGTTTAAGTTTTGTGGAACATTTTTTTAATATATTTCCAGACACTTCTTGAAACTGGGTAAAAGACATAGGCGTACGGTAGTTTGTTTGGGAATGTGGCGGTGTAGTGGAACCCCCGGGGGAATATTGGTGGATGTTGGGGCCGGGGTGCTGGGTGAGGACCCCGGGGTGCTGGGTGAGGACCCCGGGGTGCTGGGTGAGGACCCCGGGGCCGGGGTGCTGGGTGAAGGGGCCCAACTGGCAAGTGTCTGGGAGCAAGATGCCTCAGTCGTAGCGGCTCAGGTGGCAGTGTTTGCCCGCAGCCAACATCACCATCGCAATATACGGCCGATTTGAATACCTGCTGCTAGCAACGGTGTGTGTGTGTACTCGGTTGTGTTTGTGGGGGTTGAGCTCTGGCTCTTTGGTCCCGCCTCTCAACTGTCAATCAACTGCTGTACAGATTCCGCAGCCTACTGGGCTCTATCATATCTATATTTGAAACTGTGTATGGAGTCTGCTATACTCTTCATAATTTTTGCGGCTTAAGACAACATTGAGAGGAATGAGTCTATATCCTCTGGAAGATCATATTATATAAATACAGTAGATATATTTAAATAACATAGATTTTTTTATCTTTATTTATTTACAATACAAATCATATATACGTCAATCTTACAAAGAAATACTACATTACATATATACGGTAGTATAATTTCCAGTACACAAGTGTTTCATATTATCACAGAGCACGAACTTTAAACCCCTAAATGTTATACTTTTTTTAAATGATTTACAGTTTTAATTATATTTACATCAGTTTACAGAGGAAATTATTGCATTTATATATATTTTATATAATTATCAGTAAACAAAATTCCCATATCATCACAGAGTATGAACCGTAAACCCTAAATGTTATACCTAATCCTGCCTCGCAAGACCTTCAATATATTGTCTACTGAGTAACCCTCCTGCCTGTCTATCCACACACAAAAAAAATGTAATCAGAAAGTAACATAATTATTGTATTCTTAATTTCTGTTGCATTTTAGGTCAATATGAAACATTAAAAACCTCATTAACTCCACTCTAATGCATGGTCCACATAAAGCTTTAAGAGTGTATGATGTATTACATGCACAACGCTTGGCTGTCAGAGGGGAGGCAAGAGCCTCCCCTCTGACGTGACGGACGTGTTGTATCTCACGTTTTCGTCAGAAAGTTTTGTCCTCTCTTATTTTTGGCGGGGGGTGAGGACGTTGATGGAGTATTGCGTCAAGTTAACACTGACTGATGACAGTACTTCCTGTATTTGGCCCCAGCTGTCGCTCGGCCTGACAGTCTGCTGTGATGCTTGTGTCGGACGGCGTGGTGGGTCTTCTGTTGGACGTGGGCCATGGAGCATGCGTTGGACGTGATGGCTGAATAGTACGTGGGACTTGGACGATGAGAATTGTGCAGGATATAGTGGATTCATTTTACTTTGATGTGGATGTGTCTTACTTGTGGCTTGGTGGATGACACTTGGATGTAGTGAGTCGTGCGTCAGAGATATTGGATGAACGACGCGTAAGACGTGATGGAGAACTGTCGTTTAGTGTGCATCATCCGTGGGACGTGGTGGGTTAATCATACCTTCGCAGTGGAGGCTGAAGTGTGCGTGGTGTCGTGACCAAGATGTTAGGTTCACATAACTACCAGAACCCTTAACATTATCCACTGAATGAGAGTGAACGAATTTTCGGTAATTATGAGAAGGAAGTCCTTAACCAGCATGAGTCTCACACAAGGCGTCAAAGAACCGTGCCCAACCACTCGTACCATCGGGAATAGAACTCAGTCGCTGCAAGGAGCGAGGCAATTTACCAACCAGTCTAAATGAGCTACAAGTAGGAAACTGAGGGCAGGCGAGAATTCAGGTCTGGTAGGCATGACATCTGAACTGCTGACCAAGGCATGACAGGTGGTCAGTGCCAGAGGTCAGCCTGAAGCGTTAATGGTCTGCCAGCGGCACCCAGACCGGAACAACACAGGTAGCGTGTAGCTCCTAGGTCTGGGCACCTAGCTCCTAGGTCCTAGCTCCTAGGTGTCAGGCACCAGAGGTCGCGTGTGTAGTATAGGGGCTTAAGACAAGTTGGCCAGTAGTGTTAAGGAGTCCTGGATGGAGGGATGGTGTAATGTACATTTTTATAATCGTTAGAATAACAGTATCTTACATTTTATAATAACTTGGAAAGGATATTTTGTTTGCTATGCCGTTCTTCTGTAATTCCTGGTGATAGACGCCAGATGGTAGTTATAATGATAAAGTTAAAGTACTTTACTTATTAAAATTACGTTTTGCCATTTCTCATTGTGTGAAGTATAGAGGGGGAACTAGAGGAATGTGTTATGGAGCTTCACTGTGTTTACCTGTGAAGTTGTGATGTTTACCAACACTAGCCATCACACGTGCACACTTGCTCACTAACAGTTTTAAACAAAATCAGACTTTCAAACTTTCAAGAATCAGAGTATTTAGCTTATTATTTAAGCTTAATTTAGCACATTAAGAGTCCTAAAGTTAGTCTCTTGAAAACCAAAGTGTTAACTAAATTATAAATATTCATCCATTTCTAAATAAAGGTTTTGAGTGTAAGAAAGATGCAGTTGGTGAAAGGTTGTAAACCAAGAACATCTGAACAAGTTGCTGAAACTCTCAAGTCAAGATAGAAGTTAAAACATCGGATTCGAATGAGATAAAGTTCGATATGAAAAAGTATATAAGGAAAGATTTGTTTGTCAGAAGATCCGTTGATAATTGGAACAGACTTGTGTTGGGGAAGAGTTGGGAGGTGGGGGGGGGGGGGGGTGAGCAGCCCATCTTCCTAAGGTTTCCCTACGTCAAGAAACTGTCGTAATAGAGTGCCCTTATCCTAACCTACCAGAGGACCCAAAACAGAAAACGGGACATTGTCCATTTCGCGAGCCGCTACCATTTTCTAGTATGACAATTTTTGGCTTTTGAGTATACGTCAAAATGCGACGCTGTATTAGGAGGACGGGTTGCAGGGGGAGAGAGTGAGAGAGAGATAGTAAGGGGAAGAGGTGTAGTGGGCATGCAGAGAGAGAGGTGGTGAAGGAGAAAAGAGGTGGGAGAGGGAGAAGGAGGGGTGGGGGAGAGGAAAGGTGAGCAAAAGAGGTTTGCTGCGTGTCTGTGTTTGACTTGGTATGTGTTTTAATTTGGTATGTCGTGTTTGTTAGTCGCGGCCTAGGCCTATATATGTTAGGCCTAGACCAATATGTTAGGCGTGGAATGTTCTTCATGTGCCTTACAGCCAATTAACCCGATGATAATGGAGTTAATGTATTCCCAACATAAAGAACATATGACCTTGACCTCTCGAGTTCAAAAGTTCACAGGTCAATCTGAGAATAAATCAGTCATAACCGAGAGCTGACTTGAAATAAAAACAACAACAATAATAACAAAAATATTGATAATTAAAATAACAACAGTAATATTATGACTATAACATTCTATAATACGTCTCAAATATTGGCGTTGACTTCAAAAGTTTTCTTATTCAAACTTATGTTATTTATTTGCTGTAATTGTGGGTCATTTAGCGGTGTGGGTGATGAAGGTGATCAGTGTTAGGTATGTTTGTCCTGTCACGGTCAACACTTCTCGATGACTGGTGATAATTCATCTCGGCGCTTTCTTTTGAATTCGCTGAGTTTTGTTTGACTAGTTTTAAGTAGCTAGGGATAGTGCGAGGGTGCAAACAGGGAGAATGGTTGTGTGAAGTCTGTTTGGGGGGAATCTCCTTGCACGTATGGTTATGTCAATGTGTCTGATTAATATGTTTGATGTATATATAATATAATATAATATAATATAGAGTTCTTACATTCTTGTAAATACACGAACACATACACATACATTTATGTCTCTCCTACTTTGACAGGGTAATATAGCTGCTATAGAAACCAGTGTTTTATTAAGCACTTAACCACTGAAGGTGATTAAGTTGCTTTTACAAGCTCAGGTTATAGTTACATCACATATATTGTATAATTGATGCATTACATAATCAGTCTAGGGTACAAGTCCAATATATCTTTCAAGTGTTCCAGTATTCATATAATATTTACAGAGTTCAGCATACCTCAGCCCAGGAGGGCGTCAAGTCAATATGGGACATTCTACAATATAATGTTTAAGTGAGTGCATGTTTTCTATTTCACAAAGTTGACACATTGTGTACTCGACATTTGGGTTTTGAGAAAGCTGCCAGATACGTCTATATCCCAGGCGTATTCTGGCCACTATAACATCACATTGCCGAGTTCTTGCTCTATTAGTTCCATATATAAATGTCTCCTCGCCATATTTATCTTGATGTTTAATGCTACAATTTCCAGGTCTTTGTGGCTTTGTTAGGTCAGTGAGATTTTCATTAAATATTTGTTTAGCATTCACTTTATCACTGCTAATGAAAGACCCATATTAATTTCTACTACTAGTTTTCTAGAGGCTGTCTTTGCAAGTATGTCAACAGAATCATGCTTTGAGATGCCAACATGTGATGGTATCCCCCAAAAATTAATTTAAAATCTGTTTTCTGTAGCAGCTGAAATATTGAACAAATCCACAAGGGGCGTGACGAGGATTCGAACCTGCGTCCGGGAGCATCTCAGACACTGCCTTAATCGACTGAGCTACGACAGGGTTAAAAAGGGTTGAAACCGAAGTTCTACTGAACTTACTGGATCCCGTAGCCTCTCCGAGGCACAAACCAGGCTTTTACACAACCCCCCCCCCCTGCACCCGAGCTATGTCAATAGGCCGTTCAGTGGTCATTTGATGCATCACGTTAGTGTGATCTCTGTGTGTGAGCTGAAATATTCATTCAAATATCACTGACTATTTCCTGGGTGTTACTAGTATGCGCGTTCAGCGCCAAGAGCGCACTCTGCGAGTCACAGTGTACAAGTCCACTGCCTTTGTCTTTTACAAAATCTGTGGCGGAGAATATGCCTGCAAGTTGGGTTTGAGTTGTACTTGCCCAACCTGAGGATCCGTGGCAGGTTCCGTTTTCTGTGTTGTGACGCGTTTTCTGTGTGCGAGGACGGCGTGAGACCGGCACGTCTGTCACGTCGCCGTCAAGGTCATTATTGCTTGCACCTCTTCCTGCTGCCTCGTTATTGCCGCCTTTACGTCCTGCAAGTAGTTGGTAGCAGTTAGGATGGCTCATACTTAAGTCATCTTGCGCGTCTTCAGCCTTCATGTTCTCCTACTTAACGTGAAGAATATTGCCATATTCGGTTACTTGATAACTTGTTGGTTTTCAATACAATTAAATTATTCAGTGGTCATTTTGGCCATTTATGAATCAAATTATTTGATGGGAAAATGTATATTACTAAGTCTTTATTGTGGTAAAATTTAACCTTCTGCAAAAAACAGTATTGAAGTGATATTGGGAAATATTCTTCCGGCAAGGCTAAGCTGCCCATTCACTACAGGAAGCGGAGTAGGCCTATGTAAATAGATCATAGCGAGAACAAGAGCAGTGTTATCAACGGGCGCAGAGAATAACTCACAATAACAAGGCTGAAACGTTTGACCCGCCTCACACACATGAGAAGATGTGTGTGAGGCGAGAGGACATGAGATGTGAGATTACGTGAGGTGATATGAAATGGGTTGAAGTGAAGATGTAAATAAAGGAAAGAATGAACAAACTAAACAGACGGGAAGGAAAGTAAAGGCGAAAAGTAAATAAATAAAACGAGAAATATATCGGAGAAATTTAGAGGTATAAAGAGATAGAAAGAGAAGATATAAAAATAGCCGAGAGGGGCAGACAACCAAGTCAGATGACGCTTGATAAGAGGCTTAGAACATTTAGCTGTGTACCGAGAACAATGTGAACCATTACCAACAAAGACCACATTAAGGGTCATGTTGGGCATGTCTATCATAGTCCATTCAACAAGACGGTATTGTTCGTGTTAGGGAGTTTAACACTTATGTTGTTAATAATAATAATAATAATTTATTTATGAAAAGTACATACATAGTTGCAGAGTTACAGTACAAACATTCTATTTGATTTAAAGATAGAGGTAGTACATACAATACCTAAAGCCACTAGTACGCATAGCGTTTGGGGCAAAGTCTATCGTTTAAGTGTAGTGTAGTGTTTAAGTGTAGGCCAGTTTTAACAAAGTATTGGAGAGGACAACAGGAACAGGCAAGTATTAAACACCGTCAGCAGTGTGAGCAGGAGGAGCAGTGTGAAGCAGATTACTACGAAGTGTGTTGGTTTGTTGAAAGGCAAGTTTTATATCAAGAGGACGAAGGGTATTTGAGAGATTTTGCAGTTCAGATATGAATGGAAGGCACGGCAGAGTTGGAGGCAGATTGGAGGAAAGAAAGTTCTTTTAGTTTGACTGCCGGGGCGTGGGGTGAGAGTACGAGCTTTCCTCTTCTATCTTGGAGAGTCAAATTATATGAAATAAAGTGTATCTGGAGGAGCGAGGACGGCGCTACTCTACCACTCTGGCGGACGGCCATTTACGGAAGATATTTATTGTCACTGTATATAGTTGCCTGCACCCTGCCACCATCTTGAGGTTATCTTGAGATGATTTCGGGGCTTAGCGTCCCCGCGGCCCGGTCCTCGACCAGGCCTCCTTTTTGTTACACATCCCCAAGAAGCAGCCCGTAGCAGCTAACTCCCAGGTACATATTTACTACTAGGTAACAAGGGCATCAGGGTGAAAGAAACTTTTTGCCCATTTGTCTCCGCCTCCATCGGGATCGAACCCGGAACCTCAGGACTACGAATCCGTTTCCGCTATGTTTCCAGAAGCAGCATCCAGCTGCCAAACTGGAATTTTCAGAGGAATTACTGACTCACACCCACCTCATATATATATATTTGCTTCAGTAGCAGTCAGGGGAAAGTAGAAAATTCCAGTTTGGCAGCAGGATGCTGCTTCTGGAAACTTCAGGAAACATAGCCTGGTTGATAGAGCGTCGGCCTCACACACATGGGGTCCAGGGTTCGAGACCCATACAGCCCAGGTGAATGGAATGTTTATTTCCACGGAAGTGTGGATGACAATTTCCATTTTCAGTATATTTAATAGTATAACATATTCAGTAATATGATGCTCTCACCAGTGATCACAACGCTCTCCTAATATATGGGCGAGACGGTGACTCGCCTCTAAGGATGTAGTAGCCAGTAATTTAAGGTCTAAAGTGTCTCAAATGCTTCAGCGTTTTATGGCGTGTAAACACATAAGAAGCTACTCTGGTGTCTTTCTATATTTAGGACAAAATTATTACTTGTTTGTTGGTCAGTAATATAGTGTCGTGGCCTAAATAACGGTTGATTGGTCTTAAGTCCAACACGAATCTAATCCGTGAAACGACTAGAAGGAGAGGTAGTAGAGCGGTGCACGACCCAGCGGTATTATTAATTAAGAAGATTACAGTCTGGTTAGGGTTGTGGAGCCAGGGAAGGCGTGGAGGCTCTGCTGGGATACTTGCACAAAGTCATCCCCATCTCTTATGCTCACCTTAATGACGCAACATTGACTGATTTTACCACATTTTCGCTACTTGCGTTATTTTATTGCCTGAAGTGTTGTTGCCGTGCCTGAGGTGCTGTTGCCGTGCCTGAAGTGTTGTTGCCGTGCCTGAGGTGCTGTTGCCGTGCCTGAAGTGTTGTTGCCGTGCCTGAGGTGCTGTCGCCGTGCCTGAAGTGTTGTTGCCGTGCCTGAGGTGCTGTCGCCGTGCCTGAGGTGCTGTTGCCGTGCCTGAAGTGTTGTCGCCGTGCCTAAGGTGCTGTCGCCGTGCCTGAGGTGCTGTCGCCGTGCCTGAGGTGCTGTTGCCGTGCCTGAGGTGCTGTTGCCGTGCCTGAAGTGTTGTCGCCGTGCCTGAGGTGCTGTTGCCGTGCCTGAGGTGCTGTCGCCGTGCCTGAGGTGCTGTTGCCGTGCCTGAAGTGTTGTCGCCGTGCCTGAGGTGCTGTCGCCGTGCCTGAAGTGTTGTTGCCGTGCCTGAGGTGCTGTCGCCGTGCCTGAGGTGCTGTCGCCGTGCCTGAGGTGTTGTTGCCGTGCCTGAGGTGCTGTCGCCGTGCCTGAGGTGCTGTCGCCGTGCCTGAGGTGCTGTTGCCGTGCCTGAGGTGCTGTCGCCGTGCCTGAGGTGCTGTCGCCGTGCCTGAGGTGCTGTTGCCGTGCCTGAGGTACTGTCGCCGTGCCTGAGGTGCTGTCGCCGTGCCTGAGGTGCTGTCGCCGTGCCTGAGGTGTTGTTGCCGTGCCTGAGGTGCTGTCGCCGTGCCTGAGGTGTTGTTGCCGTGCCTGAGGTGCTGTCGCCGTGCCTGAGGTGCTGTCGCCGTGCCTGAGGTGCTGTTGCCGTGCCTGAGGTGCTGTCGCCGTGCCTGAGGTGCTGTCGCCGTGCCTGAGGTGCTGTTGCCGTGCCTGAGGTGCTGTCGCCGTGCCTGAGGTGCTGTCGCCGTGCCTGAGGTGCTGTCGCCGTGCCTGAGGTGCTGTTGCCGTGCCTGAGGTGCTGTTGCCGTGCCTGAAGTGTTGTCGCCGTGCCTGAGGTGTTGTTGCCGTGCCTGAGGTGCTGTCGCCGTACCTGAGGTGCTGTCGCCGTGCCTGAGGTGCTGTTGCCGTGCCTGAGGTGTTGTTGCCGTGCCTGAAGTGCTGTCGCCGTGCCTGAGGTGGTGTCGCCGTGCCTGAGGTGGTGTCGCCGTGCCTGAGGTGGTGTCGCCGTGCCTGAGGTGCTGTCGTCGTGCCTGAGGTGGTGTCGCCGTACCTGGATCAATGAACAGATGGTGCAGGTTAAATGTTATGTGTTATAATGTTCAGCAAGTTGCTAGGCTAACTGATCATGTTTGTTGTGGTCATATTATGAGGGACGAGCACTGTATGGCTGCCTTCCCCGGCCCACGACCCATCACGACTCTTGTCTTACCCACGGTCCCTTACCTTCTGGTGGTAGGTCAGGATGGCCGAGCGGTCCAAGGCGCTGCGTTCAGGTCGCAGTCCGGTCTTCCGGGCGTGGGTTCGAATCCCACTTCTGACATTAGTTTTTGGAAGCCTGGTAGAGGACCCAGCCGCGGAGACGCTAAGCCCCGAAAGGTACAAGGTAAGGTACTATACTTCCCTGTTACCATCCTCTGAATAATACATTTGTACACACACTTCTACACTGCTGTATGTCACCCTACTCTCCTGCCAGGGTTGTCAACGCTCCAGCACTCAGTACTCCGTCTTGACATGTTCATAAACACTTCTGTCTCGTCCTCATATTGCCATCATCAATCTCCACCGACATCAACCCTCCATAAACACTGCCGCCGACCGGAGTACTCCCCAGCTCCAACAACACGTTATAACACTGTGAATTGTTACGCAGATTTCAGTCGTTGCTTGTACCCTGTTATGAACTGGCGGACAGCAGTTAGCAGCGACCCGGTGTGACTGTTGGTAACAGCTGGTCATATTAACCAATTAGAAGACTTGGCCTAACATGAGGCTTGAAGTGATCGAACCATGACCCTGACCTGACCTGACCTGACCTGACCTGAAATGTGAAGGCTGCCAACTAATTAACTCCTGTGCTTACTTTTACCAAGCATCTCCTCCCCTCTTACAAACCTTTAAATTGGCCAGAGGTGAGCCCCGCCGTAACACCTTACAAGGTAACGACCAACCAACAATACTCTCGCCACTTTGACATTGTAACAACTTTATATAAACAGATACATGATTATACGTTGATGGGCGGCGCGGTTATGGTGGTGTCTTCATTTAAAAATATATTCTATGTTTATATAACTAGGTGAGTACAGAAGTACACACAGGTGTACGAGCACACACACGCACACACAGGTGTACGAGCACACACACGCACACACAGGTGTACGAGCACACACACGCACACACAGGTGTACGAGCACACACACGCACACACAGGTGTACGAGCACACACCCGCACACACCCGCACACACAGGTGTACGAGCACACACCCGCACACACAGGTGTTCTATACCTGTCATCTTCCGGGTCTGGCGTCCCACGGCCTTCCGCCTTCAGTTGTGTCTTGTCACTTAGTGCTAATTAGTTCCTTCTCCCGGTCTCTACAGCCACTTGTGTGGGTCTTCCTCCCATGTTGTCCTTGTCCTCTTGTGTTGTCCTTGTCCTCCCATGTTGTCCTTGTCCTCTTGTGTTGTCCTTGTCCTCCCATGTTGTCCTTGTCCTCTTGTGTTGTCCTTGTCCTCCCATGTTGTCCTTGTCCTACGATGTTGTCCTTGTCCTCCCATGTTGTCCTTGTCCTCTTGTGTTGTCCTTGTCCTCCCATGTTGTCCTTGTCCTCTTGTGTTGTCCTTGTCCTCCCATGTTGTCCTTGTCCTCTTGTGTTGTCCTTGTCCTCTTGTGTTGTCCTTGTCCTCCCATGTTGTCCTTGTCCTACGATGTTGTCCTTGTCCTCCCATGTTGTCCTTGTCCTACGATGTTGTCCTTGTCTTCTTATGCAATTCGTCTAATTTGTTTTGGGTATTTTATTATATATTATATATAATTTTCCTTATTACTCATCCTGCTCATTGTCCTCATATTCTCGTCTCTCTTTGTGTCCAGTCCTCCTCATGGTCTCCCTCACCGTGGTCTCCTCATGGTCTCCCTCACCATGGCCTCCGTCAGTCAGCCTCCAGGAGCACCAACACACAACACCCTCCAGAGTCTTGTTATGCATGGAGACATGAGCGTCATTTCTCCTCCTCCTCCACTCGTGTTCCACACCACCACCTCCACTCGTGTTCCACACCTCCTCCACTGGTGTTCCACACCACCTCCACTCCTCACACCTGAGAATGTGTCGTGCTGGTCGCCTTACTCAAGTTCCAAAACACGCTATCGAATTTCCCCGCAGCACCACGGCAGGTTCTTCCTTCCTTCCCGATACTCCTTCTCCTCCTGCTCCTCCTCCTCCCTCCTCCTGCTCTTCCTGCTCTTCCTCCTCCCTCCTTGACCTGCAACAGATGGCTGCCCCACCAGAGACTTCGCCTCCCTCTCATCTCTCTCTTAATTCCTAATCCGTATATTTACACCATTTGTGCTCTCGTTACATTGTAATATTTCTCCACCTGTCTTGGGTCTCCATCCCGTGTCACCCCTCCCTCACTACCCTCACCCCTCCCTCACTACCCTCACCCCTCCCTCACTACCCTCACCCCTCCCTCACTACCCTCACCCCTCCCTCACTACCCTCACCCCTCCCTCACTACCCTCCCTCACCCCACCTCACTACCCTCACCCCTCCCTCACTACCCTCACCCCTCCCTCACTACCCTCATCCCTCCCTCACTACCCTCATCCCTCCCTCACTACCATCATCCCTCCCTCACTACCCTCATCCCTCCCTCACTACCCTCATCCCTCCCTCACTACCCTCACCCCTCCCTCACTACCATCATCCCTCCCTCACTACCCTCACCCCTCCCTCACTACCCTCATCCCTCCCTCACTACTCTCACCCCTCCCTCACTACCCTCATCCCTCCCTCACTACCCTCATCCCTCCCTCACTACCCTCACCCCTCCCTCACTACCCTCATCCCTCCCTCACTACTCTCACCCCTCCCTCACTACCCTCACCCCTCCCTCACTACCCTCATCCCTCCTACACGTTACCCAGACTCACCCCGGCCGTTGCCAAGGCGACAGACTGCGTGACCCCTCTTCTGGAGCCTCCAGAGCTTCTGATCACCACGGTGGCTCCAGTGTCCCCTCACTCTTATGTTAGATGCTACCCCCATGCTCCCCTTTTGTCCTAGATGCTCGCCTCATGTCCTAGATGCTCCCCTCATGTTCCCCTCATGTCCTAGATGCTCCCCTCATGTCCTAGATGCTGCCCTCATGTCCTAGATGCTGCCCTCATGTCCTAGACGCTGCCCTCATACTGCCTGGCTGCTGCCCTCATGATGTCATTCACACTGTGCTGACCTAACAGTGACTACGGGGGAGTGAGGTGTGGATCTGTGTGTGTGCTCCGTCAAGCACCTTGACTGAGGCTCCTGGTGTGTGGTCACGAGGCTCCGAGGTCGGGGGTGTGGGTGCCACCCATCATGTCCTCTTTCACTGCATTCCATTTTTTTATTTTTATTTTTTATTTTATTTTTCTGGGATATTCCTGCGCGGGCCCTAAGCCTCTGGCTGGCCTACTAAGTGTTGCTTGATTTTGTTATCTGTTCGTAATGGGTGCGAGTATTTTATTAGATTTCTAGGACGTCTTTACTTTTCCAATTTCATGGTGACATTTTTTCCTATTTCCTGTCTTTTTATATGTTTTTGTTCATCTGTTTCTCTTGGTATCGTGTATGTAGTGATCATACTCACCACTCATGTCTTTATTTTAGACGTGACAAATAAAGCAGGGAGGTAAGGCAGGGTTTTAACACGTGTAGAGTGGGGGGGGGGGGAAGCAGTTCCTTTCCGAGAAGTTTCACTGGAGGAAGTACATTATGTACGGGTCACCCCGAGTGACGTATAGCAAGCGTGTGGACACACAACCCTCATGGGAACCAAACATTGAAGCGATCGTGATATGAAGATGTGACTGGTCGTGGACTGACGAAGTCTAAGGTATCTGAGCTGCTTCCAGGACGATTACCAATGTAGAAAGGTGAAGGGGATCAGAACCCCCTTGGCAGGACGGCGAGCGGTGTGGACAGGTTCACACAGTGTGTAATACTGTTGAGGTAAAGGTCATGAGAGGGCGGAGGTCCCTGAGGGCCAGGGTCAGCGGGAGGCAGCGACCAGTATAACCTACGCAGCAATCGCCCTTCACCTGAAATGTCATCAGAGTGTGCAATAAATATTTCTGATCTGGGAGAAAACAAATGGTAGATTATGAAGGTGGTTCAGGTACAGGCAGCACTACGGTGTGTGTGTGTCGTGTGTGAGGCTACACGGGACACACACCACCAGCCAAGAGCTACGTGGCCAACATGGGTTGTGGTGAAGAAGGATGTTCACAACGCACGAATATGTGCTTGGAACTAACGGCAGCAAAAGAGATCTTTGCGTTAGACTAAGTCTAACGAAGGAAAGTTGTCAAGGAGAGTGGTCTTAAGAACGGTGTACACCTTGTGTCGACCCACACAACTAAATATATTGATCGTGCACACTGCTGAAGCTCAGTGACTGGAGGAGGCCCCCAACCACTTGGGCTGGACGGTGCAACGACGGTCTCGCTTCATGTAGGTCGGCGTTCAGTCCCCGACCGTCCAAGTGATTGGTCATTATTCCTTCCCCCCGTCCCATCCCAGAACTTTATCCCTTCCAAGTGCTGCATAGTCGTATTGGCTTGGCGCTTTATCATGACAGTTCCCTTCCCCTTACAAAATTTATTATTATAAATATTTTAGGTTATTTATAATAGTAATATTGTATGTATGACTGGAGGAGGGATGGGGGGGGGGGTAATACTTCTCTCATGTTGACCCCCTCCCACTCTCATGTTGACCCCCTCCCACTCTCATGTTGACCCCCTCCCCCCAACAAACAATTTTAGGTTGCCTCAACGTACCTGGAAAGTGTTTGAAATCAGTGACAACGTTTGTTTTCACATATTAGCTACGTTGTAGTGTGTGGTCGTAAATAGTTTCCCACAACATACTGCGCCACATTAGCAAAACAAAATTTGAGATATTGATTTCTATAAAAATGTAAAATATTGATTTCAGAAGAGGTTGAGTGTAGCGTAAGACCACACTACTATAGTGAAGACTGAGTGTGGCCTCCAGGACGGTGGTGCGGGCCACTGACCCTCGGGCACCGCCAGGGGTCACAAATTAGTCATTAGCTTGCAGCAATTGACTTCATGTTGGGCCTTAGTGTGGCATGCTGGCGATGCCACCGTCACATTCCAGTAGGATCTATATCCTGTACCGACATGAACATTGTGACGTCACACCTCGTATACACCTCGTATATTTATATATATATAAATATATATATTTATATATATATAAAACACAAAATTGTATCATATTTTCTAAGATTAAGTTAGGATGACAAACACACATCAGAAGATGGAGAAAGACGACGTTTTGGTCCATCCTGGAGTATTATCAAGTGTGTGAGGAAGAGAGGTTGTTGTTGTTTTAGATACAGCTACTCTGAACAAAAGTTCCAAGCAGCACGGGCTATGGTGAGCCCGTAAACGGACGAGAGGAAGGTATGCGCAAGTAAACACGGAAAGAGAGTGAGGTGAGGAGCAAGTAAGAGAAGAAAGTCAAGTTAGGTTAAGTTCAGTTTGTTTATAGATGAGCCTTTACTTAGGAGGGTACATACTTCTCTCGGGTCATAGACGATACTCTTTAAATTCTGACGTGCGCTCCCAGGCAAATTCTGACATTGTCTAAGATATATTAGTAACACCCCCCCCCCCCCCACACCTCCCACCCCTTATTTTTTATGAGCTTTGGCTTCACATAATTAAATTTCCGGCATGGTGTTCTGTGAGGGGCTGAGAGCAGTGTGGGGTTATATTCACCTCCTCAGCGCTCTCCTCCTCTCCTGCCTCCTCATCTCTTCCTTCACTTGGCACTGTTTATCACCCTATTATTCCCCTACTATTCCACTTACTTTATATCTCCTTCCTTTCATATCGCTCGCATTATGTCTTTTCTCTGCTGTTTCTCCTCCTTCACTGCTGATTGGCCATGTCTCCCCCTCTCCTTGACCATCCTCGTCGTCCCTCCCTTCATCACCCTCCTGCTCTCTTCTCCCCTCCCTCCCCCCGTGTATCCTTCCCCAGGTCTGGCACCCTTAATACTTGTCTCCGGTGCGATGATCTGTGAGAATGTGTATGTGATGAAGGTTATGAGGAGTGAGGCAAGAGGGAAGAAGAGTGAGGCAGGAAGGTAGAGGAGCGGACACTGCTGCCACAGTGAGAGTTTGAAGGTAATATCTCTGGTTTAATGACATTATTATGTACTCGAGGCAGAGAGAAGCTTCAGGTTCGTTCAGAATGTTTGTGTCTGTCGGTGTTGTTGTCGCGTGTCAACAATGGCTCGTCGTGTTGACTTGCTTTACTATTATGGCTCTTTATATATTGTATCATTTATTGAAAGTGGGAAGAGTAACTTGACGGAAGAGTAACTTGAAGAGTAACTCGGTAGTAAAGTTGGATTTTTTCTCGATTCACAATCAGGAATCCCGAGGTCGAATCCGTGCGGGACAGAAATAGCTGGACATGTTTCCAATCTCCTAATGCCTCGTTTCATCTAGCAGTAAATGCAGCTTCCCGGAAGGTAGTTCGACACTGGGTTGGGGAGGTAAAACCTCGATATAAGCCTTACGTATATAAATACACAAGCTTCCTGTCCCCAGCAAAATGAATTATTATTATTCTTACTGAGAAAATTCATAGGAGCCGTAATGGGGATTCAAACCTATAGGGTGGGTGTTCCCAGGGTCACGCCTTAGTTAACTAGGCCATGACATGGTAAAAGGATTGCAACCTGGAATTCTACTGAACTCACGAAGGTTTCCTGAGGCTTCCAATGAAGCCAGACTAGGATTTTCACACAATCCCCCCATGCACTCTGACTCCGTCGTCCAGGAGTGTTCTACCTCTGACGCTTCTCTTTCAATACACACAGTAATCACACTAACGTAATGTGTCAATGAGAAAATCCGTAATAGGTAGGAGTCGAGCCGAACTTGTCATATTTTCACTATTTTCCTAACTATAAATTTTCCACGCGAGTTTCGCGGAGACTTTGTAAATGTGAACATTTCTCTGATTGTCCTTGGGGAACTTGGGTGATCCTCAAGCCTTTAGGGCGACGCTCAGAGCTATCGGATGGTCCACAAGTCTATCGGACGTTCGTCAGGTCACCCGGACGGTCGTCAGGTCACCCGGACGGTCGTCAGGTCACCCGGACGGTCGTCAGGTCACCCGGACGGTCGTCAGGTCACCCGGACGGTCGTCAGGTCACCCGGACGGTCGTCAGGTCACCCGGACGGTCGTCAGGTCACCCGGACGGTCGTCAGGTCACCCGGACGGTCGTCAGGTCACCCGGACGGTCGTCAGGTCACCAGGACGGTCGTCAGGTCTCCAGGACGGTCATCAGGTCACCCGGACGGTCGTCAGGTCACCAGGACGGTCGTCAGGTCACCCGGACGGTCGTCAGGTCACCCGGACGGTCGTCAGGTCATCCGGACGGTCGTCAGGTCACCCGGACGGTCGTCAGGTCACCCGGACGGTCGTCAGGTCACCCGGACGGTCGTCAGGTCACCCGGACGGTCGTCAGGTCATCCGGACGGTCGTCAGGTCACCCGGACGGTCGTCAGGTCATCCGGACGGTCGTCAGGTCATCCGGACGGTCGTCAGGTCACCCGGACGGTCGTCAGGTCACCCGGACGGTCGTCAGGTCACCCGGACGGTCGTCAGGTCACCCGGACGGTCGTCAGGTCACCCGGACGGTCGTCAGGTCACCCGGACGGTCGTCAGGTCACCCGGACGGTCGTCAGGTCACCCGGACGGTCGTCAGGTCACCAGGACGGTCGTCAGGTCTCCAGGACGGTCATCAGGTCACCCGGACGGTCGTCAGGTCACCAGGACGGTCGTCAGGTCACCCGGACGGTCGTCAGGTCACCCGGACGGTCGTCAGGTCATCCGGACGGTCGTCAGGTCACCCGGACGGTCGTCAGGTCACCCGGACGGTCGTCAGGTCACCCGGACGGTCGTCAGGTCACCCGGACGGTCGTCAGGTCATCCGGACGGTCGTCAGGTCACCCGGACGGTCGTCAGGTCATCCGGACGGTCGTCAGGTCATCCGGACGGTCGTCAGGTCACCCGGACGGTCGTCAGGTCACCCGGACGGTCGTCAGGTCACCCGGACGGTCGTCAGGTCACCCGGACGGTCGTCAGGTCACCCGGACGATCGTCAGGTCACCCGGACGGTCGTCAGGTCATCCGGACGATCGTCAGGTCACCCGGACGGTCGTCAGGTCACCCGGACGGTCGTCAGGTCACCCGGACGGTCGTCAGGTCACCCGGACGGTCGTCAGGTCACCCGGACGGTCGTCAGGTCATCCGGACGGTCGTCAGGTCACCCGGTCGGTCGTCAGGTCACCCGGACGGTCGTCAGGTCACCCGGACGGTCGTCAGGTCACCCGGACGGTCGTCAGGTCACCCGGACGGTCGTCAGGTCACCCGGACGGTCGTCAGGTCACCCGGACGGTCGTCAGGTCACCCGGACGGTCGTCAGGTCACCCGGACGGTCGTCAGGTCACCCGGACGGTCGTCAGGTCACCCGGACGGTCGTCAGGTCACCCGGACGGTCGTCAGGTCACCCGGACGGTCGTCAGGTCACCCGGAAGGTCGTCAGGTCACCCGGACGGTCGTCAGGTCACCCGGACGGTCGTCAGGTCACCCGGACGGTCGTCAGGTCACCCGGACGGTCGTCAGGTCATCCGGACGATCGTCAGGTCACCCGGACGGTCGTCAGGTCACCCGGACGGTCGTCAGGTCACCAGGACGGCCGTCAGGTCACCCGGACGGTCGTCAGGTCACCCGGACGGTCGTCAGGTCATCCGGACGGTCGTCAGGTCACCCGGACGGTCGTCAGGTCACCCGGACGGTCGTCAGGTCACCCGGACGGTCGTCAGGTCACCCGGACGGTCGTCAGGTCACCCCGTCCTCCTAAGGTTTCCCAACGTCAAGAAACTGCCGCACTAAAGTGCCTGCAGGAAGTGATAAGCCACCCGAGTCGTAATGGACATGTGGGCCTTGCTGACCGCTCCAAGCGGTCAAGTCTATTACATCAACTTAACATTAGAGATACCTGGCCCCAGGCCAGGCTTGTGGAGTAGAACAACTCCAGGTATGACAGTTTATGAGCAAGAAACCTGATATTTCACCCTTCTAAATGATCAAACATTTGTGTAAAAGTTTGGTTCTTTACGCTCGCGGAGATATGAAAGTTTCTTCACTTGGCGTGACTCATTCTGGTCCCCATTAAATTAACGTACTCTCGTCTTGGCTTCCTTAGATGTTTTATCGCAACATGACACCCTCCTCTCCCTCCTGGGAAGGTGGCCACCAGGCAGATGTATGTGGTATGTTATGCATCACCATCTCTGATGGTGATGCTGCAGGTTTTACTTATGATCACTTAATTGTTGTTATGTAGAGATAATAAGGTGTAATTCTGCTTCTGTTTATTTTGCTGATACTGTTGGAGTCCACCGTTATTAAAGTCTGAATTCCCTAATGAGTATATATAATATATATATATTATATGTATGTAATATTATATAATATAATGAAGATATCTGGGGTCGGTGCCCACCTGTCCCTCCCCACACGGCCAGGTAACACGGTGGGGCTAGTGACTATCCCTCACGCCGTATGACAAGTGGCCGCCTCGTCTAGAAGCGGCCGAAAGGAAAAATGTTGGAGCATTTCTCTTCAGACGGTAAAAGCCGAAGATAAATTTACGATGTGGTAGGACGGGGCGCCGCACAAAGTCAGCCAGATTTACGCGTCTGTGCGTGTTGGCTCCGGATCTGGGGAGAAACAACAGCCGACGGCTGCCACACTGCTAACTGGTAATGAGATTTTTATTTATAGTTATCAGCTCTTGGGTCCCGCCTTTCAGTCGTCAGTCATTCTTTCAATGGTTTCCGGTCCTCTTAGCATATCAAAACATGCTCACTACTCTTGCAATAAGTCATTTATTGCATCCCTGTCCTCCATCCGGGGTTCTATTTTCCTCCCTTGTCCTCTCATCTTAAACATCCTCATGCTGAACAATTCGTTTTTGCCTAATTTTCAATGCCTCTAAGAATCTTGTATGTTGTGATCATGTTACCTCTATTCCGTCTCTTCATCTAGTATAGTTAAGTTTGACTCCTCAGCCTTCCCTACTAGTTCAGCCTTCTAAGCTGTCCCACTCTTCCATGCTCTTGTCTTGCTTGTTTTGACGTGTTGTGTTAGGAAGTGTGTGCTTGTGTTTGAAGAAGAATAAGGTAATATGTGTGTACGTCTGTTAGAAATAGGTAGATGTAATAAAGAATATATTCTAATGGTAGGAAATGGTAATGATTTTGAAATGGAATGAAAAACGGATCTTCGCTTGGAATTGATACTGACAAGGAGAACAGATCTTGGACTGATAGATATCAGACCTTGGTATGGCCAAGAGGAAATCTTGGTGTAACAAAGAAAAATCCTAGAATGGTAGGAGGAACAGCTCCTGGTCTTGTACAAGAGAACAGTTCCTGAACTGGTAAAGATTACGATGTAATAGTCTGTAGGAAGAGAAAGATGAAGAATAAGCGACATAAGGGGTGACAATATATGTATACATGGATAAAATGATCCAAAAGGGAGATATTATGAAGGTTTTAAATATTTCTTCACAAAATAGAACACGAAACAGTGAATATAAATTGGTTAGATTCAGGAAGGACCTTAGTAAGTAATAATTTGGAAACTGGTTCATTGATTTATCAGACAAGTTAAATGGCAACATAAGAGGCGTGGGATCGCCGGATTGTTTCAAGCGTAGGTTATACTTACATCCACCTGAACTTATTCATATATAAATCAGAGCTGTCTCCTATGGGTCAAAAAGCCTTCACAGTTGCCCTTATTCCTATACAAGGGAGAGTACGCGGACGTGCCTGGCACAATTGGGTGAGGCTTGCCCCAAGCGTCTGGCCTCCAGGTTTGGCCAGAAACATAGCTTCTCATGAGTGATAATGGGTCATAGGGAATAAAGTAGTCCCTCACCTAACCTCATATCGCGCCCTATCAGATAATGTGCCCCACACAAATCACCTCATATCAAATAATGCATTTCCTCACTTGGCCTCATATCGGGCGGGAGTCTTCCGCTCCACCGGCCTCGGGGACCTCTCGCCGGAAATGGTTATCGAGAATTTTCTGGCCAGCGGCAGAAGAGAGAAGCGGAAGTTCTTCTTCTTTTCAGAATATTAATTTCGAGTCCTGGCCTTGATGCGACGGGTGTAAGTTGAATTGTGAAGTGTGTGAAGGATTTTGAGGGAGGGACAGGTGTTGTGTGCGGGAGAACATCTGAGGGAGGGACAGGTGTTGTGTGCGGGAGAACATCTGAGGGAGGGACACGTGTTGTGTGCGGGAGAACATCTGAGGGAGGGACAGGTGTTGTGTGCGGGAGAACATCTGAGGGAGAGACACGTGTTGTGTGCGGGAGAACATCTGAGGGAGGGACAGGTGTTGTGTGCGGGAGATCATCTGAGGGAGGGACAGGTGTTGTGTGCGGGAGAACATCTGAGGGAGGGACACGTGTTGTGTGCGGGAGAACATCTGAGGGAGAGACACGTGTTGTGTGCGGGAGAACATCTGAGGGAGAGACACGTGTTGTGTGCGGGAGAACATCTGAGGGAGAGACACGTGTTGTGTGTCTAAATCTGTTCGTTTGATTGGCTTTCGTTATGTAAGATGTGTCCCCAAGTGACGACCGACCAGAGGAGTTTCTCTTATGTGTCCTCCAGTTCAATGTAATATTACTTGTTAACTTGCGGGTCTGAGAATATGTTATGTAAAAGCCTTTAATGACCTGATTTTTTTCTTTTGTAAATATTTTTGTTAGCGGGATAACTAGCTTTTAAGCTGAAATTTAGGTTATGCAATCATATTCAGAATCGAAAAATTCATCCCTAACAACTTACACAAATCGTTACAATTATGGCTGGACTGAACAGGTGAACAGCAATCAATTAAACTGACAGTTTTTAAATATCAATTGAATAACATTTTGCTCATAGTTTGAATAATGCTATATAATGTAAGACAATATGCAGGATACCATGAGAGCGGCGAGACAGATATTGGCAAAATATATGTCATAAAATTAAGATGGTGAAAAGTAAATTTGAGGAACTCATATAAACTAATCATACCATGAAGTAATACTAATTTGCACAGCTTCAACATTTTGCATCAATACGTATTGGGGCTTCCCAGATGCTAATCACTCACATAGCTCATCCAACACAACCTGATTTCAATAGGACTTAAACTGTCTGTCAGTAAAGCATATCATTGTCACACAATGTCCTTCATAATACCTAATATACGGATGTGGGTCTCGCTGCTCTCTCTGAGGACAAGTTGTTTGATTATATCTTCTTGATCTGCTACCCCATAAATTCACCATTCATTCTTAAGATGTATTATCTAACAACCAAATTGACATTCCTGGAAAACTTTCAGGTATCCAGTGATTAGTTAACGCCTGAAAATAAAGCTGGTTGAATTTGCAGGATGAGTAATTCCTATCATACAAAAGGATATGATTTGTATGTGAATTATTTCTTCAAGTGTAGGGTAGACATGAGGCCGTGTAGATGTAGCGACGAGGCCGGGTAGGTGTAGCCATGAGGCCGGGTAGGTGTAGCCATGAGGCCGGGTAGGTGTAGCCATGAGGCCGGGTAGGTGTAGCCACGAGGCCGGGTAGGTGTAGCCATGAGGCCGGGTAGGTGTAGCCACGAGGCCGGGTAGGTGTAGCCATGAGGCCGGGTAGGTGTAGCCATGAGGCCGGGTAGGTGTAGCCATGAGGCCGGGTAGGTGTAGCCACGAGGTCGGGTAGGTGTAGCCATGAGGCCGGGTAGGTGTAGCCACGAGGCCCGGTAGGTGTAGCCATGAGGCCGGGTAGGTGTAGCCATGAGGCCGGGTAGGTGTAGCCACGAGGCCGGGTAGGTGTAGCCATGAGGCCGGGTAGGTGTAGCCATGAGGCCGGGTAGGTGTAGCCACGAGGCCGGGTAGGTGTAGCCATGAGGCCGGGTAGGAGATAAGTGTGAGGTTGGACATCTAAGACATGTCATGAACATCTAGTGACAGCCAGATCATCACTAGAGATATGCTGACAAACAACACAAAGATAAGCGATATATACCGCGGCAACAGAAGACCGGACATTGAACCGATTATGTGCCTCTGTAATCCTTTACACCACCGCCCACGGGATGGGTATGGGGTGCATAATAAAGAAAGATATTGAATTGGCGCGGTAATACGCATCAAACCCACCCAGCCATCTATCAACAACCACCCAACACCAGGTGACACTCTGATATTCTTCAAGAACACGAGGATACATCCAACATGTTGCCCGAGTCATCACTGAACCATAGGAGATTGGTAAGCTGTAGTACAGCTTACCGTACTGTACTATGTACTACTGTTGGTACATAGTGTGCTGCTTCACCTCACCCCCAGTTTCATATTCAGCTGCTCTAAAATTGCAATCACTTGTACTCTGCCTTTGATAATGTTGACAAGGGTCAACAAAACGCACCTCATACATCAGGTCATAATACAACTGTAATACATATAATATAAACAACATAATACAACTGGTATATGTGTGTGGGGATGGTGTATGTGTGTGGGGGATGGTATATGTGTGGGGGGGGGGATAGTGTATGTGGCAAGAGGGAACAGTTCCGTATAGCACCAATGAGAGGCCGTGAAGCGACAGGTCTCTCCCGACCACTGAAAAGTGTATTGAGTTCCGTCTGAACACTGAATATTAAAGGTCAACTACAGGTATGAATGGGAGAGACGTGCCCGTCAGGCAGGTGGGACGAGGCGTGTGGCTTTACCATGCTGCCAGTGTGTGGCTTTACCCTGCTGCCAGTGTGTGGCTTTACCCTGCTGCCAGTGTGTGGCTTTACCCTGCTGCCAGTGTGTGGCTTTACCCTGCTGCCAGTGTGTGGCTTTACCCTGCTGCCAGTGTGTGGCTTTACCCTGCTGCCAGTGTGTGGCTTTACCCTGCTGCCAGTGTGTGGCTTTACCCTGCTGCCAGTGTGAGGCTTTACCCTGCTGCCAGTGTGAGGCTTTACCCTGCTGCCAGTGTGTGGCTTTACCCTGCTGCCAGTGTGAGGCTTTACCCTGCTGCCAGTGTGTGGCTTTACCCTGCTGCCAGCATGTGGCTTTACCCTGCTGCCAGTGTGTGGCTTTATCCTGCTGCCAGTGTGAGGCTTTACCCTGCTGCCAGTGTGTGGCTTTACCCTGCTGCCAGTGTGTGGCTTTATCCTGCTGCCAGTGTGAGGCTTTACCCTGCTGCCAGTGTGGGGCTTTACCCTGCTGCCAGTGTGGGGCTTTACCCTGCTGCCAGTGTAGGGCTTTACCCTGCTGCCAGTGTGTGGCTTTACCCTGCTGCCAGTGTGAGGCTTTATCCTGCTGCCAGTGTGAGGCTTTACCCTGCTGCCAGTGTGTGGCTTTACCCTGCTGCCAGCGTGTGGCTTTATCCTGCTGCCAGTGTGAGGCTTTACCCTGCTGCCAGTGTGTGGCTTTACCCTGCTGCCAGTGTGTGGCTTTACCCTGCTGCCAGTGTGTGGCTTTACCCTGCTGCCAGTGTGTGGCTTTACCCTGCTGCCAGTGTGTGGCTTTACCCTGCTGCCAGTATGAGGCTTTACCCTGCTGCCAGTGTGTGGCTTTACCCTGCTGCCAGTGTGTGGCTTTACCATGCTGCCAGTGTGTGGCTTTACCCTGCTACCAGTGTGTGGCTTTACCCTGCTGCCAGTGTGTGGCTTTACCCTGCTGCCAGTGTGTGGCTTTACCCTGCTGTCAGTGTGTGGCTTTACCCTGCTGCCAGTGTGTGGCTTTACCCTGCTGCCAGTGTGTGGCTTTACCCTGCTGCCAGTGTGTGGCTTTACCCTGCTGCCAGTATGAGGCTTTACCCTGCTGCCAGTATGAGGCTTTACCCTGCTGCCAGTGTGTGGCTTTACCCTGCTGCCAGTATGAGGCTTTATCCTGCTGCCAGTATGAGGCTTTACCCTGCTGCCAGTGTGTGGCTTTACCCTGCTGCCAGTGTGTGGCTTTACCCTGCTGCCAGTATGAGGCTTTACCCTGCTGCCAGTGTGAGGCTTTACCCTGCTGCCAGTGTGTGGCTTTACCCTGCTGCCAGTATGAGGCTTTACCCTGCTGCCAGTGTGAGGCTTTACCCTGCTTCCAGTGTGTGGCTTTACCCTGCTGCCAGTATGAGGCTTTACCCTGCTGCCAGTGTGAGGCTTTACCCTGCTGCCAGTGTGTGGCTTTACCCTGCTGCCAGTGTGAGGCTTTACCCTGCTGCCAGTGTGTGGCTTTACCCTGCTGCCAGTGTGGGGCTTTACCCTAGTCTTTGGTGAAGCTTGCGTCATTACTCTATAGTGAGTGGTGAGGCTGGTGGCTTTAGCCTACAGTCAGTTGTGATATTTTATTGGTAAGGAGCAACTCAGAAGGAACCAATGAAGAAGATAACGCCTAATTCTACATAAACAATACTTGTTTCTTCAGCGTAAGTGCTGTAATTCATTCGAGGTCATTATGGTTGACTCTGGCAAGGTGGTTCGGGATGGAGTGAATGTTGTGGGCCAGAGTGAGAGCTGGTCACCGTGCACGGGGAGGCGGGGGGCGGCTCTACCTAGGATTATAGAAACTTTTTAAAATCCTCCCCCCTACCCTACCCTACCCTACCCCTCACCCTTCCCCGGCATCCCTACCCTCCCCCTTACCCCCTACCCTCCCCCCCGCCCCCCAGGCCCCCCTCATCCTACCCTCTATCCCCTGCAGCACACCAAATCTAGTGAGGTGCACCACGGGCGGTGTGAAGGTGGAGACTTTAGGAGTCATTAGCGCAGGCGTTGCCAAGTTGTTAGTTACTGGCAACAGTAATAGGGTTCTGTCAGGGTCACGGTGCGGGACCTGGATAGGGATGGTGAAAGTGTCATATAGTGCGTGTTCTCTACCATAATTCCAGTGTTGCATTTCTGTAGGAAGCAAATAAATGAAGTAGTCAAGAGTTAAATGAGGAGTACACGGAAGGGTTGATGAGAGGTGTAGCGGGACACCGCCCTGGTCCCTCGCTGGGGGCAAGGGACACCATTGACACAGTTACTCTACCGTCAGGGGCTCCACACGCCACGTTGTGCGCCCTGAGAGTGAGGAGAATTATGGCAATGATGCTACTAAAGAAAGGGATGAGAGGGACTTGGGAGAAGAGAGGAATGATAGTGACTTCAGAGGTGAGAGTGATAAGAGGATTTAGTCATATGCCTCAACACACTTGATTATGCTATACTTTGCGTGGAGGCTCACAATTAACCTTGGCAAACTAATTAACCATTGTAGACCTGGAGACCCGTATGCAAATTAAGACAATTATCTAGATCTTGCAGTCTACTTCACATAATTTATTCCTTCTGAATAAATTTATATATGCAGTAACCGTAATTTGCGTTCCATTTCATTAACCTGTGTACTCTCGTATGCAAATTACCATTAGAAATGGGTATGACGTATGTCATTTTCACACACATAGCATCCTTAATAGCCTGCATACAGTTTATCTTCAGTTATTTATTTTAACATCTATATATTCACGATGATAACTATGCATGCGAGATTTTACCTTAGAACAATCTTTAATTACTATTTGACTTGCTAGTATGCAAATTAACGTATGCAAATTACAATAGGTTAATTCATTTCCTTTACGGCAAACCTACTACGACCCCCAGCCTGGGTGAGAGAGGCCTCCTTCCCTCCCTCCCCCCACCACAGGTGGCACCTGTGCACCTTCCGTAGCGTCTCCGCACCTGTGCTCATATCTGCCACACTGCCTCAAGCCCATCACCGCTTGAGTGCCACTCTCACCTTTAGTCTCTATTTATACTTATTAAAATATATCTTTCACTGTAATATTAGTCGTTTTGCTACTGCACTCCGTCTAACTCCAAGTGTGGTTGAGTACAGCCGCTGGAGAGGTGCTCCACATCTTCAGTATTCACAAACCACACTATAAACACTTCACGTGACCACTTGCTACCCCCTTCACTAGACGGTAGTGTGCACTATTGACTACGTTGTCTTCCAGTACTGAAGACTGTTTCTTTGTCTTGAAAATTGCCTCAATCGCTTATACAATGTTGTTGAATCGCCTAGATACTGCACATTAGGTGCCTATACCTCCTGAAGTTGTCTTATTGTAGAGTAACTCTCACCTGTACAATGTCTTTACATTGTAAATCGGGTCCTGAAATTTCCATTTTACTTATTATTATGTCTGTATAAGCAGTTTTCTTCCTGTACACTGTTTCCTTCTTTGAATTTGAATCGTTCACATATAGTCTTCAAATGTAAACTGTAAACTCTCTATTGCTTGTACACTGCTTCTCTTGATGTGTAGAGGCCCACGGCAAGTGTCTGACATGTGGGGTTGAGTGCGTGTGTGGTGGGGGGGGGGGGGGGGTGGAGGGAGGGAAGGGGGATGGATGGTAGTGGGGGGGTGTTCCGTGGGTCCACTCCGCCTGTTGGCCGAGTTATGTCGCCTCTGTGGCCAGGTAGTGGCCCTCTGTGGCCAGGTACTGGCCCTCTGTGGCCAGGTACTGGCCCTCTGTGGCCAGGTACTGGCCCTCTGTGGCCAGGTAGTGGCCCTGTGTGGCCAGGTACTGGCCCTCTGTGGCCAGGTATTGGTCCTCTGTGGCCAGGTACTGGCCCTCTGTGGCCAGGTACTGGCCCTCTGTGGCCAGGTACTGGCCAAGGCATTGGTGGCTGCTCTTTGGCACTTGTCTTGGAAACAACGCTGCCTCAGTAACTACTGATATTTCCTACTCGTACGAACATCAGGTAATTACTATTCCCTTGTAAGATAGTTTGTGAAGATCTTAAATCGCAGTTGAGCGGGAATGTTAATTATTTGCGAGGAGGGGCTACGACTGTGTCTGCCAGGGCGCCTGTGCTCACAGTACTGTGTTCTCTGGGTCGGGAACCGCAGTGGTGTATATGGCCACCTGAGTGGCCAGGCTCTGGCCACCGACATGCATCAACTGGCCTGGATCATGTTGGTGGTTGAGATGTAGCTCCTTAATATTCCCCTGAGATACTCCACGGTGACGGCATCCCCGTGACATGAATGAACAAGGCGTCGTACTATTGTTGTATGAAATATGGCTGTGTGAAGATAAGAGTATTGCGTCCAGCGTCCACACACAACTGCGGCTGCCCTCGTCCACACACACCTGCGGCTGCCCTCGTCCACACACACCTGCGGCTGCCCTCACCGCAAATATGTCATAAATAATATACGTTAATTAAAGAATAAACACTTTCCCCTGACGTCCGTTATCCCCCCCTCCCCTCCCCAGACGCCACTCACCCCCCTTCCCCTGTCACTCATCCTGACATCACTTAGCTCTTCCCCCAATCATTCACAGACGTCACTCCCACAGTAACTCGCTACCATTATACCAAGTCACTCCACTGTGATTGGGTAAACATAACTAAAACAATATAGATGACAATCACATTACACTGTAGTTATGTCCCCCTGGGTCGTGTTGTCCCAGCTGTCGGCAGCCTTCAGGTACCTTCAGCACATCTTCCCTAAGCCAAGACTAACTTCCCTAAGCCAAGACTAACTTCCCTAAGCCAAGACTAACTTCCCTAAGCCAAGACTAAGGTCAAAGCTTGAGGGGAAGTAAGACTTAGTGCGTGTGGGTTTGACATATTCGGCCGCTAACCAGTTGACAAGGTGAATCATCCATGCACTATAATAACAAACCATGCTTCCTGAAATGTAAGTTAATATTATTATATATTGCGGGGTTTATGTATACGGAGGTCTAGGATAGGTAAATTGTTTTGGTTATGTTGAATTAGGAAGTGTTTACACTACTGGCTGAAGGTGTACGAAGCCCGTGTCGAGTCATGGCCTCGAACACGGCCAGGTGGGCTTTGTGTCCATATACTGACACTACTACCTAGACCGGTATGTACTACCTGTCTAGGTAATATTTGTTCCTTGTAAGCCTAGCAGCTCTTTGTGTTAATGATGAGCTGGTTTACCATCCTAGTGTGAGACTGTATGGCCACAGTGGTGGTGGTGAGGGGGGCGGCCAGTGTCGCGGCTGGTATGTAAATGACAGTGTGCTCAAGGGTGATATTAGCGGCAGCGGGAGGGTGGTGATCCACACCTTCTGGCTCTTATTGGTCTGACGCTCTCCTGTACTCTCCCCACCTCCCCTCCCCTCACCCTTCCCCCATCTCACCTCCCCCTCACCCCACCTCCCCTATCATCCCTTGCCATCGGGGAAGTACTGGACCTGTATACCTGTTACTTATAGGCCTGGAACCCTTGTGTGTATCCTGGTCCCCCAGCCCCGCCCCGCTAGTGGTCCCCCAGCCCCGCCCCGCTAGTGGTCCTCCAGTCCCGCCCCGCTAGTGGTCCCCCAGCCCCGCCCCGCTAGTGGTCCTCCAGCCCCGCCCCACTAGTGGTCCCCCAGCCCCGCCCCGCTAGTGGTCCCCCAGCCCCGCCCCGCTAGTGGTCCCCCAGCCCCGCCCCGCTAGTGGTCCCCCAGCCCCGCCCCGCTAGTGGTCCCCCAGCCCCGCCCCACTAGTGGTCCCCCAGCCCCGCCCCGCTAGTGGTACCCCAGCCCCGCCCCGCTAGTGGTCCCCCAGCTCCGCCCCGCTTGTGGTCCCCCAGCCCCGCCCCGCTAGTGGTCCCCCAGCCCCGCCACGCTTGTGGTCCCCCAGCCCCGCCCCGCTAGTGGTACCCCAGCCCCGCCCCGCTAGTACCAAAGCTCTACACCCTTGACTTGAGAGAGATTTAGACAATTTAGAGTTAAATAACTATTTTCAGTGTTATCATTGTAGACGTGTATATTTGCGGCATACAGTAGAGGCATAAAGGTATAGAAAGGATGGACTCCCGTGTTGGGCAGCCCATCTTCTAATACAATAAGTGATGGTCATATATCTGGCCAAAGTCCCAAAACAGGTGAGACAGTCGGCGCAAGTTGATCATTGTTGACAGACAGTTTACTGTTACTGGAAGGGGAGTTACTTAATTATGTTGCAGCCTCTGTTGCTTGTCTCTACTATTGCTGTCATTATATAGTTGTCATTACTTACGTCAACCATATTAGTCAAATAGATCTGTAACGGTTCCATTTACCTGGGCTCTAGGGGACTCGAACCCTGGACCAGCACGTGTGTGAGGCCGAAGCTCTATCAGCCGAGCTATTGAGTAGTCTTGAGTAGAGAAAGGAAGCTTTCATTATTTAGACTCCTCAAGAGCTCGGTTGATAGAGCTTGAGCTTCACACTCGTGGGGTCCAGGGTTCGAGTCCCCTAGAGCCCAGGTGATGGGAATGTTTAGTTCCACAAAGTGTGGATGACAAACTGTCAAGATACTATTATCTGAGAAAAGTACTTGATGCGTTATGGATAGTCAGATCTTCTCACATCTTAAACAATAGGTGTCACTAAGTTATAGACTTATCAAAATGATTTACTACGATTTTGTGTTGCCTCTTATGTTTGATAGTGAAATCATACGACCTGACCCCGTAGAGTTTATCATAATGTTACCCATAAATTTGCCAGCGCAGGCTACTGAACATATGGCCCTGTATGACTAACCATCTTGCGAGATGGGGACTTTTAGTATCACTGCTGCCTTATTCACTCTTGTGTTGATGATATCCTCATAACGAACACAGAGTCTGCCAGTGCAGACTGCTTATCACATGCCTCTGTATGACTAACCATCCTGTGTGATGAGGATTTTTTAGCTTCACGTAGCTAGTAGCTTTTTGACACACTGTGCTCCCCTTCATATAGTCTAGGGTAGCTGCACAAATGCAGATGTATCTCATATGTTAATAATAAAACTAATCATATTACTTTTAACATCTTTATTCACGAAATTAATTTACAATTGCCTAATCTGAGTAATTCCGTTAGGTCTCATTACAGTGAGGTGCTGCTCGTATACACTGTTACACAGGACAGTGAAACATACACAACATAATAGGTCTAACTTATACAATGAAGCATATTTTATATATTTCATGAGGTTACAATCTATTACATCATACACTATACATGTTTCAATTTACGAATTTGTAAATGCAACTTTCTATTGTTCATTACCACACAAGGCAGGAATGGATTCAGGAGAGTTGCAGCTTTAAAAAATTATAATAAATATAATGTGAAATCAGTAGGACACTTAAGGCCCAATGACCATTATGGCTACGCTAATAATTTAGTTTAACCATCAATAGGTAGAAATATGTTGACCAAACCACACACTAGAAAGTGAAGGGACGACGACGTTTCGGTCCGTCCTGGACCATACTCAAGTCGATTGTGAATGGTCCAGGACGGACCGAAACGTCGTCGTCCCTTCACTTTCTAGTGTGTGGTTTGGTCAACATATTTCAGCCACGTTATTGATGCAGACGAGGAGTCACAATAAGTAGTACTGCAAAGGCCTAAATATTTATACAGAGTTGCCCAAAAGTATTAGTATTTAAACAGTGCGCCAATGCATAGTAGAGCAGCAGTACGGCTAACAAGTAGCACACTTAACACTGCAGGAGGGACCGTCTGTGAGAGAGTTGGTGCTTTCCAGCACTTGGACTCCTACTTACAACATTTGCTAAGGCTGTTTTAGTCACGCTAAGATTATTTAGAAGAGAAATCATACGCTAGAGGACGAGTCCAGGTCGGAAGAGCAAAAGCTAAACCTAGCTGTCAGCTCGTGAGGTGAGAGTGATGAGTCAACATCTTGGTATAGCTGAGAGTTCGCTGGCTCTAACGCTGTTTCTCTCATCACACACACATACACTTCAGCTAACTGTTAACACTTTTGATTAGTAGTTTTTTTTTATACTTTGGTTCACGTTGATCTTCTCTTCAGCGAAAACTTTCCCTTGCTCTTTCACTTTGTTTATACTTTATGTCTGAGTTCTCTTGTTTGACTTCCAACACGTACTGAAGCTCCTTTACAACTTGTCTGACTCTTACCACCTTGTTGAACCTTTCTCTCTCGCGTCCGCTTCCTTCTTCACTCTCACTCTTGTGGATTACAGGTTCACGACGTGAAGGGCGGCGAGGTAGGGGGGGGATATGTAAGTGAAGTTATGACCTTTGTGTGTGTGTGTGTGTGTGTGTGTGTGTGTGTGTGTACTCACCTAATTGTACTCACCTAATTGTGCTTGCGGGGGTTGAGCTCTGGCTCTTTGGTCCCGCCTCTCAACCGTCAATCAACTGGTGTACAGATTCCTGAGCCTATTGGGCTCTATCATATCTACATTTGAAACTGTGAATGGAGTCAGCCTCCACCACATCACTTCCTAATGCATTCCATTTGCTAACTACTCTGACACTGAAAAAGTTCTTTCTAACGTCTCTGTGGCTCATTTGGGTACTCAGCTTCCACCTGTGTCCCCTTGTTCGCGTCCCACCAGTGTTGAAAAGTTCGTCCTTGTTTACCCGGTCGATTCCCCTGAGGATTTTGTAGGTTGTGATCATGTCCCCCCTTACTCTTCTGTCTTCCAGTGTCGTGAGGTGCATTTCCCGCAGCCTTTCCTCATAACTCATGCCTCTTAGTTCTGGGACTAGTCTAGTAGCATACCTTTGGACTTTTTCCAGCTTCGTCTTGTGCTTGACAAGGTACGGGCTCCATGCTGGGGCCGCATACTCCAGGATTGGTCTTACATATGTGGTGTACAAGATTCTGAATGATTCCTTACACAGGTTCCTGAACGCCGTTCTGATGTTAGCCAGCCTCGCATATGCCGCAGACGTTATTCTCTTTATGTGGGCTTCAGGAGACAGGTTTGGTGTGATATCAACTCCTAGATCTTTCTCTCTGTCTGTTTCATTAAGTACTTCATCTCCTATTCTGTATCCTGTGCCTGGCCTCCTGTTTCCACTTCCTAGTTTCATTACTTTGCATTTACTCGGGTTGAACTTCAACAGCCATTTGTTGGACCATTCACTCAGTCTATCCAGGTCATCTTGTAGCCTCCTACTATCATCCTCTGTTTCAATCCTCCTCATAATTTTTGCATCGTCGGCAAACATTGAGAGGAACGAATCTATACCCTCTGGGAGATCATTTACATATACCAGAAACAGTATAGGTCCAAGGACTGACCCCTGCGGGACTCCACTTGTGACGTCTCGCCAATCTGAGACCTCACCCCTCACACAGACTCGTTGTCTCCTGTTGCTTAGGTATTCCTCTATCCACCGGAGTACCTTCCCTCTCACTCCAGCCTGCATCTCCAACTTTCGCACTAGCCTCTTGTGTGGCACTGTATCAAAGGCTTTCTGACAATCCAAAAATATGCAGTCTGCCCACCCTTCTCTTTCTTGCCTTATTTTTGTTGCCTGGTCGTAGAATTCAAGTAACCCTGTGAGGCAGGACCTGCCATCCCTGAACCCATGTTGATGCTGTGTTACAAAGTTCCTTCGCTCCAGATGCTCCACTAGTTTTTTTCGCACAATCTTCTCCATCAGCTTGCATGGTATGCAGGTTAGGGACACTGGCCTGTAGTTCAGTGCCTCCTGTCTATCCCCTTTCTTGTATATCGGGACTACGTTAGCTGCTTTCCAAATATCTGGCAGTTCCCCTGTTGCCAGTGATTTGTTATACACTATGGAGAGTGGTAGGCTCAGTTCTCTTGCTCCTTCCTTTAGAACCCAAGGGGAGATTCCATCTGGGCCTATAGCCTTTGTCACATCCAACTCTAGTAAACACTTCCTTACTTCCCCACTGGTAATCTCAAACTCTTCCAGTGGTTCCTGGTTAGCTATTCCCTCACTTACCTCTGGAATTTCTCCTTGTTCTAAGGTGAAGACCTCCTGGAATTTCTTATTCAATTCCTCACACACTTCCTTGTCATTTGTAGTGAATCCTTCCGCCCCTATCCTTAATCTCATAACCTGTTCCTTTACTGTTGTTTTTCTCCTAATGTGGCTATGCAACAATTTAGGCTGAGTCTTTGCCTTGCTTGCGATGTCATTTTCGTATTGTCTTTCTGCCTCTCTTCTCATCCTGACATATTCATTCCTGGCATTCTGGTATCTTTCTCTGCTCTCCAGTGTCCTGTTATTCCTATAGTTTCTCCATGCCCTTTTACTTTGCTGCTTAGCTAGCCTACATCTTTGATTAAACCATGGGTTTCTCATCTTCATTTCTCTGTTTTCCTTTTGGACTGGGACAAACTTGTTCGCTGCGTCCTTGCACTTCTGCGTGATGTAATCCATCATATCTTGGGCCGTCTTTCCCCTGAGCTCTGTTTCCCATGCTATATCTGTTAGGAATTTTCTTATCCCCTCATAGTTTCCCTTTCGGTATGCTAACCTTTTGGTTTCGGTATCCCTCCTCGAGTTCAATAACCCTTCTTCAATCAAGTACTCAAACACCAGTACACTGTGGTCGCTCATTCCTACTGGGTCCTCAAAACCGATTTCTCTTATGTCGGAGTCGTTCATATTGTGTGTGTGTGTGTGTGTGTGTGTGTGTGTGTGAGTGAGTGTGATGGCTCACCTCCTCCTAACGTTGTTAGGTTCAGCTCCTTCACTCGTGTCCTATATCCTCATTCCAGGAAGCTCTGAACCTCTGCGCTTGTGTGTTCTCGGCTACTTGTGTTCGCTGACGTGAAGTGAAACTTTGTGTTGTCGTTGGTCGCTGGATACCAAGTACTGACTAAAGGTTTAATATAGAATGTCGCTGAATATCAAGATATTAATTGTTATACCTATTTCTCTACAGCTGAAATCAAATACACTGTCTTAACTGTGTACTTGTGTCTAATCAAATACGTCTAACACTGAACGTTCAATATTAAATCTCGAACACTCTGTTACTAATAGTTGTCCAGGATTCGATGTTTAAAGTATAACATCAGCAATGAATGTTTAACGTAAAACATATCTGACTACCACTGGATTTTTGAAACGGCGTCGAACACTAAAATTGTAACATTAAATGACTTAGAACTTATATAAAAAGATCAAATGTATGCTCCTCTCCTTTCCTCTAGTGTTCTCCACAACATTTGCTACAAGGATACTTCTCCATATTGGTCTCCTACCCTTGAGTGTCCTCCTTGGCCTGGCGGCGCGATATTTCCACCACATTTCCCAGTGAGCGGCCCTGGAGTACACGGTCGCAGAACGCCATCTTTCTCCCTCCCGTGGACATAAAAGTTCGTCACACAAAATTTTGAAATTCTTTTTTTCATTGATGAGTTTCCACGAAGTCTTTACTGGGAATCTCTGTTTTAGTCACTAATAGTGGACCTTGTTTTCGTCCCCTCGCCCTTCCCCTCTCCCCCTCCTGTCTCTCTGCTCCTCCTGCGACCTTCTCCATCCTGGAGTTACTATTCAAGTCACGCCGCCACATTAACTTTTCCGACATATTTTCATAACATTAAAAAATCCCATTCACTCTTTTTCACTTACGGGGAATGGGGGGGTAGGGAAGGGGGGCTACCAGTCTCGGGGGCCCATGACTCCCCCCTCTCCCCCACCCACACACTTACACTTCCGATTTTTACACTACTTGGAGAAATTGTTCCTAATACCAGATCTCCAGTCGACTTTATTGGCTAGTAAAAATTATCAGCTGTGCAGTCATCGTGATAAAAGACAGAACTTTACTCGATCCGCTTTACTGGAGGCGAAGTTCCCTGGAGTCGAATGGGTTTGGGTGCCAAGGAAACCCAAGAAGCTATATTGGTGTCAAGGAAATTCCCTGAGCCATGTTGGTCACGTTGGCTGCCTGTCGGGATTACATAACGTGCAGCAGTTCAGGTGAGGGCGAGGGGACAATGATATAAGATTACCAGCGCTATAACACACGCTGAGGGACGGTTTTCATGTCACCAGCTGCTGGAGTAGGGGAGGCAATCCTGTAGGGGGTAAGATGGCGACCTTACAGGGGGTGGGTGAGTGCTGGTGTAGAGGGTTGGGGGAGGAGTTGCAGTAAGGGAGGGGTAGGTGCTGATGTAGGGGTGGAGGTGAGAGCCTCGATCCCCCGCCTCGTCGCGTCTCACAGCTTGACTCCCGCCATTATCAGCGTCCCTCTCCGCACTCTCATCCACTTCTCGCCGACTACAGCATCAACACCTCTTGGGATTTCTCGAGTCTCGGGAAGTTTGGATTGTGTTCTCGATCTTGTCTATACCCGCTGGTTCACTTTTGTCCACTCTACCGTTGATGGTTCTCTTCCTCCCTGCCACCACCCACGTACAGGGTGTGGAGACTGTGAACCTCCACCCATGTACAGGGTGTGGTGACTGTGAACCTCCACCCATGTACAGGGTGTGGTGACTGTGAACCTCCACCCACGTACAGGGTGTGGTGACTGTGAACCACCACCCACGTACAGTGTGTGGTGACTGTGAACCTCCACCCACGTACAGTGTGTGGAGACTGTGAACCTCCACCCACGTACAGTGTGTGGTGACTGTGAACCACCACCCACGTACAGTGTGTGGTGACTGTGAACCTCCACCCACGTACAGTGTGTGGTGACTGTGAACCACCACCCACGTAGTGTGTGGAGACTGTGAACCTCCACCCACGTACAGTGTGTGGTGACTGTGAACCACCACCCACGTACAGTGTGTGGAGACTGTGAACCTCCACCCACGTACTGTGTAGTGACTGTGAACCTCCACCCACGTACTGTGTGGTGACTGTGAACCTCCACCCACGTACTGTGTGGTGACTGTGAACCTCCAGCTTCCCGTCGTACAAATGCTACCAACACCTGTTATCAGGTTCCTCACTCTTGTGTTATAGTCACCTAGGTGGCACAATAGGCTCCGTGCAGGAAAATGGCAGAGTAAAATAACAATTAGTAATAACTAATATAATTATAGAGAGCTATGAATTAAGAGAACGTGAGAGCGGCTGTAAGGAAACATAACACAATACAAGGGAACACGGGACGACCCTCACAAGGGTCGACAACCCACGACCAATCTGCGACGTTGCTACAACATTCGAACAAGATTTAACACTTAACAAGTTGTAACAACCAATATAGCAAGTTGTAACAACGTTTTAATACGTCATATAAACGTTATAACAAGATGTAACAACTTCTTTACACTTTATTAGTAGCAATAAGAATTATCTCTGAGGACACTCGCACTATTGGTTGCTCTTGGTCAAGATCCTGACAACAGATATTAGAGTAAATTCGTGGCAAATGTTCGTGTTTTTCTTAATATTTATATTTTGACCTTAGTCAAAAGGCCCGGAGGCCTGGTCGACGACCGGGCCGCGGGGACACTAAGCCCCGGAAACACTTGAAGGTAACCTCAAGATAGTTGAAGGTCGTGAGTAGCAGAGCCAGAGCAACCCGTTCTCGCAAATGTAATAAGTCAATATTGACTTATTAAATATGTGCATAGGTGACATACTTAACATAATAGATACCCTTAAAAAGATTTATAGAAAACACCGACCTTACCTAACCTTGTTAGTATCTTAAGATAAGCATCTTATTGCTTCGTAATTACAATTATTACCTAACCTATAATAGGTATAGGTTAAGTAATAATTGTAATTACGAAGCAATAAGATGCTTATCTTAAGACACTAACAAGGTTAGGTAAGGTCGGTGTTTTCTATGAATCTTTTTAAGGGTATCTATTATGTTTAGTATATCACCTATGCACGTAGTTAATAAGTCAATATTGACTTTACGAATTTGCGAGAACGGGTTGAGCCAGAGATAACAGGAGGACCCCGGCGGCCACACTGGGCGTCAGGTCTCTGGCCGTCATATCCTACAGGCCTCCGAGCCTCGTCAAATTTTGTACTGGGTCCGAGAATGAATTTAATACACCAAACCTAACTTTTTTAGGCCTAGTGTAAAATATATATTACGTCCGAAATATATATTCATCTTTCCCTGGTGAATTGTTGATTGTATGGCGAGTGTGTTTGGGTGGTTGGGGTCGCCACCAGTGCCAGTTGTCAAGTAGGATTGGTTCGTATTGCGACAAACAAGTCCCACGAGCTCTGACGTGTGGGTTTGATTGACCATAAAGTGTTTTCCTAACTTAATTCAAGACTGTTTCCGACGTTGACAACTTTGATGCAAGTGTTGTGTGGTTGTACCTCTCCGACAACACGACACTTGGACCAGTGGTACAACCCTGAACAAGAACAGAAACCACAACACATCCAATCAAATTATATTACCAATCTGCCATGCACAGTGAATATAAGAAAGAAGAGAGAGAATAATTAAAGAAATAATCCGTAAAGGAGCAGACAGCACAACCACTAACCCAAACATAGACACCATCATATACTATAAAACAAACAAGACCACTGACCTCCTCATTTTAAAACAGCTCGAAATTATCAAAGTGTTCAGTGAGAATCCACAAGGTCTCTGAATATTCTTTATTTTCTTCTTCGAGGCTATGGGTCCCTACAATTGTACCAGAGGTGGTACCCCTCTCTCTCTCTCTCTCTCTCTCTCTCTCTCTCTCTCTCTCTCTCTCTCTCTCTCTCTCTCTCTCTCTCTCTCTCTCTCTCTCTCTCTCTCTCTCTCTCTCTCTCTCTCTCTCATATATATATATATATATATATATATATATATATATATATATATATATATATATATATATATATATATATATATATATATATATATATATAAAATACACACACACCGGCGGGGGATGTATATGTCCACATGCAGGTATTCCGTTCATTACCTGTCACATTGGAGTGGTGGGTCCTCGTGGTTGAGTAGCAGTCGTCGTGTCCACTGTTCGTCTCCCGCACACATCCACGACACCCAGCCACCGCTCGCATCAGGCACACCCGTGATAACAGTGATTAATGACGCGACAACACACCAAGACGACAAGGATGAAAGTGATTAATATCCCGGAAAAACGGCGAAACCGAGGAAATGGTTGCAATTGGTTGTCTCTGGTGATGGATGAGGTCTCGCGGGCCGCCCCCTCTCAGTCGCCTAATGTAATGCAAAGATTTGCATATGATGTTGGTCACTCACTCCAGTGCTGAGGCAGTTCCTTTCCTTGGCATTAATAATTATATTCAATAACTTTCAAACTTCCTGCATTTTCAGTATTAATATATTGATGTAATATATTAATAGGCCCCCCTAATAATATTTATATATTTTTCAATGCAGTTCACTGTTGTTTCAACATCTACTCTTCCTAACAAAATATCCGCAGGACTTTTAAACTGTTTCTCAGCTGGTTGCATTGTTTGCCGCATATGTTAGTATTATTTTCGTTAATGTTTGATGAAATGTGTGTGAAGCGGACCTCGAGAAGTACTCAGTGTGACTCATCGCCAGGGTTTAATGCCTATCTTGATCATTGACTGTTTCATATTTTCAGCTGTCACTACTTTGATACTGGTGGACGGTACTGGTCTTCATCAGTATGGAACACTAACGCGTGTCTTTATCAGTATAGGTGTTGTGGGGGTAGGTCGGGAGGTAGCCAGCTGGGTCGGGAGGTAGCCAGCTGGGTCGAGAGGTAGCTAGCTAGGTCGGGAGGTAGCCAGCTGGGTCGGGAGGTAGCCAGCTGGGTCGAGAGGTAGCTAGCTAGGTCGGGAGGTAGCCAGCTGGGTCGTGACGTAACCAGTAGCCAGCTGGGTCGGGAGGTAGCCAGTTGGGTCGGAAAGTAGCCAGGTGGATCGGGGCGTAGCCAGCTGGGTCGAGACGACGCCAGCTGGGTCGGGAGGTAGCCAGCTGGGACATTAAGGAGAGAGGTGAGAAAACTAATATTGGGATCCAACGTAGTGGTCACCCAAGACTGTGATGCCGGGGATGGCTTCCAGGGACCTGGGTTACCTTCTGCCTTAGGTCCCTCGGGCCAGGGGATCTATCCCTCCACCTGCCTTGGGTCCCTTGAGCCAGGGGATCTATTCCTCCACCTTCCTTGGGTCCCTTGGGCCAGGGGCTCTATCCCTCCACCTGCCTTGGGTCCCCTGGACTAAGGATCTATCCCTCCACCTGCCTTGGGTCCCCTGGACTAAGGATCTATCCCTCCACCTGCCTTGGGTCCCTTGGGCCAGGGGCTCTATCCCTCCACCTGCCTTGGGTCCCCTGGACTAAGGATCTATCCCTCCACCTGCCTTGGGTCCCTTGGGCCAGGGGCTCTATCCCTCCACCTGCCTTGGGTCCCTTGGGCCAAGTATCTATCCTTCCACCTGCCGTGGCTCCCGTGAGGTCCTCGGAGATCCCAGCTGAACATTTGTATAGTGTGGGATAAGCTCATATAATGTCTGCTGAGTTTCTCAGGCCAAGAACAGGTCAGGTCTCGGACCACAAAATACTGTCGGAAAGTCTCTGAAATTTATCGGTAATTAATCTTTATTTTTTCGTGTTTAGCTAATGGAAAAATCTTTACCTAATGAATAAATAAATAAATATTGACGTTAAAATGAGTGAACTGATTTGAGTGACTATGTAAAGTACATATATGAAATCACTTATTATAACTTTTTTATATATATTTTATACTTTTCATTCTCTTTTCTGAAATATAATTGTTCAGGTATTTGTCTGAAGCACAAACAAAAAAATCCTTGCATATTGCTTTTAAATCCCTAGAACAAATATGGGGTTTAAATATTGATTTAGTCACGCCTTGATAGTAAAAGAAAGTGGGTAGTTACTAGGGTATAAATAAGAGAAAACGGAGTAAGATCAGGTTGTCAGCAGCCCTGACTGAATCTATTTACAAGTGTCCATATCTGCTGCTTCAGCCACAACAACCTCCTGGCACACTAATTTTGTGTAAGAAAAACACAAAAATTTGTACAGTACTACAGACATTAATTACACCCCCGCCCCCCCCCCCCCCCACACACACACACTTATTCTTAGATATATTGTTTATTGATAAATCTAACCTTAATTATATATAAAGCTTGTCACTTTTTCATAATTATTACTAAATAGGAATTGTTTATATTTGAATAAAACCAATGATAACTACAGTAAATCTAATGAGATAATAATTGTTGATAATAATATTCCATCTGTCATTTTGTATGATAATATTAATATTGTTAAACAATATTATTGTTGTTAATTTATTAGTAGTAGTACTAATTTTATCACAAGAGCTATTATTAAAGATACTACTACAACTACTACTACTACTACTAATAATAATAATAATAATAATAATAATAATATTATAAATGACCTCAAGAACAGCCTAATAAGTAGAGTTCAAGCTTCCTTTCATTTTCACTTCCAAGGTTATACTCTTTGTATACTTTATTGGTGATATTTATTGCTGTAAATAAGGTAAATAAGATGTAAAATGTTGAGCTTTATATACGGGTGTGGAGGAGTGTGAGGTCACCACGAGGTCACACTTAACGTGGGAGCAAGTGTGTTGGGTGGGAGTGGTCAGGAGGCAACACACACTCTCTGCCTCACTCATTATCCATTAACTTTCCCATTGTGTGAACCCAAGTAATGATGGTGCTGAGCCGAACACATCTCTCACGTGCAGATGACTATGGTGGTGCTCGTAGCACATCACCGTGGTGGTGGTGGTGCTACGGTGGCATCACCATGGTGGTGGTGGTGGTGGTGGTGGTGGTGGTACTACGGTGGCATCACCGTGGTGGTGGTGTTGATGGTGGTGCTACGGTGACATCACCGTGGTGGTGGTGGTGGTGCTACGGTGACATCACCGTGGTGGTGGTGGTGGTGGGGCTACGGTGACATCACCTCACTAGTCTTGCCTCACTTGCTGTCTTCCATTTGTATTGTGTAGGTGTTAGCTGCTTCCTCGCCTTTTGACCTTTGACCTTACATTCTAGGTTACGTAATTAAATAGCGCGTGTGTATGTGTGTGTGTGTGTGTGTGTATGTGCGTGTGTGGGCTCGTGTGCGTGTGTGTGTATGTGCGTGTGTGTGCTCGTGTGCGTGTACGTGTGTGTGTGTGTGTGTACTCACCTATTTGTACTTACCTATTTGTGCTTGCGGGGGTTGAGCTTTGGCTCTTTGTTCCCATCTCTCAACTGTCAATCAACTGGTGTACAGATATCTACATTTGAAACTGTGTATGGAGTCAGCCTCCACGACACCACTGCCTAATGCATTCCATTTATTAACTACTTTGACACTGTAAAAGTGCTAATGTCTCTGTCTCATTTGGGTTCTCAATTTCCACCTGTGTCCCCTTGTGGGAGTACCACACGTGTTAAATAATGCCTCTATCTGCCCTGTCAATTCCCCTGAGAATTGTGTATGTGGTAATCATGTCTCCCCAACTCTTCTGTCTTCCAGCCACATGAGGTGCAATGCACGCAGCTTTTCCTGGACACTCATTCCTCGTAGTTCTGGAACCAGTTTAGTGGCATACCTTTGAACCTTCTCCAACTTCGTCTTAAGTTTGACAAGGTATGGAAGGACTCCATGCAGGTGCCGCATATTCCATGATTGGTTTTACGAATGTGAAACGAATTTCTAGTAAATATGTTTGGTAATTTCATTAAAGCCAAGTAATTTTCATACATTATTTTCGCGTGACCCTTCACCATAGACGAGTTACTCTTAACACAGTAACAACCGGGTAATCTTAACTTACCAGCCAAGGTGTAAAAAGTAATATTTATCAACAGCTTCTTTGTCGCTTCAAAACACGTCAGGTGATCTCTCTCTCTCTCTCTCTCTCTCTCTCTCTCTCTCTCTCTCTCTCTCTCTCTCTCTCTCTCTCTCTCTCTCTCTCTCTCTCTCTCTCTCTCTCTCTCAGTTCCGTCTGAAATGTTCCATCTACGATCGTCGATTTGACTCCCATGCTAATTTGCCTCCCACGAAGCTTTGACGCCCAAGTCTCTTTGACTCCCACGCCGTCGTGGCCCGGGTCGCCCTCCCTCAGTAACGTGTTCTGAATACATTTGAAGCAAGTGTGCGGAAGAAATTTTTCTTGTGAATGTTGTCCTCTGGTTTCTCTTAGACTGATCATACTGCACCATCTCTGAGACTCCCCAGGACTCTAATATGTGCCCAGGGCTCTTATCTTGGCCTCGGGGCTCAAATATGTGCCCAGAGCTCTTATCTTGGCCTCGTGGCCCTAATATGTGCCCCAGGGCTCTATTTCTTGGCCTCGGAGCTCTAATATGTGCCCAGAGCTCTTATCTTGGCCTCGGGGCTCTAATATGTGCCCAGGGCTCTTATCTTGGTCTCGGGGCTCTTTATATGTGCTCTAGGGCTCTTATCTTTATCTCGGGATCTTTTTTTTCCCAGGAGCTCAACCATTTGGGCTGGACTATAGAGCGAAGGTCTCGTTTCATGCAGATTGGCGTTCAATCCCCGACCGTCCAAGTGGTTGGGCACCATTCCTTCCCCCCTCCTTCCGTCCCATCCTAAATCCTTATCCTGGTAATCCCTTCTATATAGTCGTGGTGGCTTGGCGCTTTCTCCTAATAGTTCCCTCCCTTCCCTGTGTTCCTAGGGCTCTTAACTGTACCCCAGGTCTCTGTTCCGTGCCCCAGGATTCTGTTCCGTGTCCCAGGTCTCTGTTCCGTGCCCCAGGTCTCTGTTCCGTGTCCCAGGTCTCTGTTCTGTGCCCCAGGTCTCTATTCCGTGTCCCAGGTCTCTGTTCTGTGCCCCAGGTCTCTGTTCCGTGCCCCAGTACTCAGTTCTGGGCCCCAGGACAGAACAGTCATCACTAACCATCTTCCCTGTGCCCATTGTGTCTACTCCAGGTTTCTGACAGACTGTGTTTATGACTCATTAACCCGAAAATGGTTTATCTTGGACACTAACACTACCAGTGTCCTCACCAACCTCTCATTAGTGGTCACCAGCCCTGTGTCCGGCCCCCAACACGGGGAGGTCACTGGTGCCAGTACCAGACGTCTCACAAGGTTCATCTAACACATTTAAGAAAGGTGTGTCTCTCTCTCTCACGTCGGGCCTGGCAGTTCAGTCTGCATTTATTACACAGTTCACGGACCCCAAAGCGGTTCGTGGTCGTCCATAATAATAATAAAAACCGTAGGGTGCGGACGACCTCGCAGCGCTTTAGAGCTCGTAATCTTTGTAATAAATGCCGACTAAGAGTGCCATGGTCGGGGAGCAGAGGGACGACTGGCCTGTGTGTGCGTGATGGCACGGGACAGGGAGGAGCGTCGTGTGACGCGGCCCGCTCTATAACTATAACTTTCAGTGGCAAGGAGTATATACTACGGTTTTCTTTATACATTTTAAGTAAGACAAATATCGTGATACAAATGAATGTTAAAAAAAAGAGTATTGTGTAATGTATTTGACGTATATGCTGAAAGGTGTTGAGAGGAACATTGATGTGTGTGTTGTCCCGCATTCAGTGCTGAGATCGGTGGCGGTGTTGGTATTTCTGGTTGAAAGACAGAGATGAATAATCTTTCAATGTTTTGCAACATCTTATACAATATGGACTTAGTATCTTTTGAAATTATGGTTTTGATGTGAACAAATCTTCGAATGGTTTAGTCATAATTTAATATAAGATGCGGGTGAGAGGAGGATCATCCTGTACTAAGTCCAGAAGACCACACTACACTCTACTCCCCTCAGTGTGGTCGAGACTCGAAACACTTAAGTCACTGCCTTATCTCAGTTATCTGGAGTGTGTTCTGGGACTACTTCTACTCCCAGGCCCGGCCTGGGGCCAGACTTTTCCTGTGATAACGTGTTTCAACAGGCTTGAAGCGGCCCGTACGCCCATATATCCACATGATCCCTGCACGTCTAGCAGTAACATATTTCTCTTAAACGCGTCCACTTTTGTTCCGGCCATGTTTCTTGTGTTTGTTGGGAGGGTACTGAATAACCATATAGATTACGTGATACCTCCCCGACCTTCCAAGTGGTTGGGCACCATCTTTTCCCCCCCCCCGTCCCATCCCAAATCCTTATCCTGACCCCTTCCCAGTGCTATAGTCATAACGGCTTGGCGCTTTCTCATGATAGTTCATTCATTTCTCTCGTCTCCTTCCTAGAGAGAATATTTTAAGAGCTTTGAGAGAGTGTCTCTATAATATAGGTGCTGTATTATGTTTGTGCGAGCTTATATATGCTCTCTGTATTCCCTCTATTTCAGAAAGCCTTCCTACTGTGAAAGGGGAAGTGAGTACTAAACATTACTCAAGACGGAGAAACGGATGTAATTAGAATAGTATCAGTAGTGTGAGTGTATCACTGGATTTGAAGGGTCTCACTATCCATTATAGTTCCCCCTCCCTAATCTTGACACCCCCCTAGTCCTTATCCCCTTGGACCCCCCCTCGTCCCTATCCCCTGGGCCCCCCTTCGTCCCTATCCCCTTGGTCCCCCCCTCGTCCCTCCACTCATCCATCACCTCTCCCCCCCATCCTCCCTGCTTCACCCCTCTCCCCTTCTCTCTGAAAATGTATTATTAAGAAGCACTGGAACAACTGTATGGGTCAGGATATATATTACTACCATCACTAAAAACTTCAGGAAAACACTCCATATATTTCACACTTGACTCTGTCACAATCTCATGGGAGTATTTATAAATGTAAATATTTATTAAAGCATTTAACTTAGGCCTACTCTGGCTAGCCTATGACCTCGTTCTCCAGGCCATTCCCCTGCATATTTGGATGAGGCTATCCTCCTATCCCCCCCTAGCTTCTAGCCTCTATCTCTGGACATTGTCTCCACTCTTATGAGACACACGAGACACGGAGTGTGTTGTCCTCCAGCACTCCTCTCTATATTAATGTATGGATTTAAAAAAGAAGAATTTAAAGTTTATTACACAAAATACACAAAGTGGGTTACAACACTGGTTACATACAAGGTACAAAGTTAGTTGTCGCAGACTGTGACGTTCCTCAAGCTCCTCAGCTAACGGCCAGGACCCATGGGTGAAGTGTGCGTCTCCTCTGTACAGCCACGCTGAGGCGCTGAAAACGGAAGCTGGCTGCTCAAGGGTCTCTTGTTGTTCCGAGTAGCTTAGAACCCAGAGTCTTCATAACAACTAGTAGCATTGCTGCTAGTTTTTTGTAGTAGTATTTTTGGGAACAATATTTTACTCGTGACCAAGTTCTCTGTGCTTAGCTGAATACCTGTGGGTGGCAGCACCACCCGGATGTGCAACATTGATGTTAGTGTACATATTAGCCAAGGTTAATAACCAAGTGTAGTCTCACACCACTGCCTACAGTTCTATATAAATATATAATGACTCCCTTTCCTTATATATATATATATATATATATATATATATATATATATATATATATATATATATATATATATATATATATAACGACTCATTATTATTATCGATGTTTATCAAATGTAACATTTTATAACTTATCAGGTATATAATTATGGAATAAATATGTTTTGCATTCAACTAATACGCTAATCATGATCTTTGAAGCCATACCAAAAATAGAGTAAGTATTACATAAGCTTGAAACGTATTTATCGAAAATATCTAGTGGTAATACAGGCTAGCCGTAGGCTTTTATATGCAACAATGCAGCCACTGCCATGAGCACCTACCAATGCAGTTAAGCACTCTAGTTGCTATATATGGACTAAGCAAGGCTATAGTGTTAACATGGAGCTCGTGATACTACGTATAAATGACTGCGATGTTTGCAATGCGACTTGTTATTCAGGTGTGTTCTGTAGCAACCATGTCATCGCTGGTCCCGTAGTCGCCTCTTAACATTCTTCGGCAACTTCCTCTCCTGCCGAATTATCTTCCTCTATTTCACGAGTAGTATTCATCTGTGTCGTTAGCCTGAGCTCGCTGCTGCCCCCTCTCTCCCCGTCTACAGGACGGGCGATATTCTCCATTATGGTATCCATTACTAAGGGATTCGCCGACCTGGACTTGCATACTCTTGTATGTTGTTCTTCAGCGTCTAAGAGATTACATTTCCTCTCTATATCATCACGAAGCTCGTCATCAGCTGGTAGAGGATCAGCACTATTATTGATTGTTTCTGGATCTGAAGCCGAAGCAGCTTGTTCATATTCTTCCTGAACTTCGTCTTCCTTTTCTTCTGTCGTGGTTCTGGAAATTATTCTTTCCCGAGAGCCCAATAGCGACCTCGTAGTGTGTGGCATGGAATGCCTTCTGGTGGTTAGTGATGAAATGGAACTTGTCGGGATTCCTCCTGGCGTTGAGTTCCTCCTGGAGATAGCACCGGGGGGCAGGTTGTCGTCGTCTTCGTCATCGTCATCGTCATCGTCTTGTGTTTCGCCCCAGGGCTCAACCTCCCCGCCTCCCGACGCCACGGGCTTCTTGCCGAACCTGGCGCGGATGGTGTTGATGGAGCGGGTCAGCTCGATCACTTTGTCGTCGTCACGGCGCTGGGAAGAAGAGAAGCACAAGGGGTTACTGCCGGTTTGTTGTTTTATGTGAGAGGCTGCAACAACTACTATGACACACACACACACACACACACACACACACGCACACGCACACGCACACGCACACGCACACGCACACACACACGCACACACACACAGCCTAAACACATGGTAGCCTGGTAGATAGCGCGCAGGACTCGTAATTCTGTGGCGCGGGTTCGATTCCCGCACCAAGCAGAAACAAATGGGCGAAGTTTCTTTCACCCTGAATGCCCCTGTTACCTAGCAGTAAATAGGCACCTTGGAGTTAGTTAGCTGTCACGGGCTGCTTCCTGGTGTGTGTGTGTGTGTGGTGTGGGGAAAAAAAAGAAAAAAAAGTAGTTAGTAAACAGTTGATTGACAGTTGAGAGGTGGGCCGAAAGAGCAAAGCTCAACCCCCGCAAACGCAACTAGGTGAATACACACACACAGGAAGCAGCCCGTAGCAGCTGTCTAATTCCCAGGTGCTTATTTACTACTAGGTAACGCGAACATCAGGGTGAAAGAAACTCTGCCCATTTGTTTCCGCTATCGCCGGGGATCGATCACCGAACCACAGGACTACGAATCCCGAGCGCTGTCCACTCAGCTGTCAGGTCACAACACAGCAGTGCTGGGGTGGAGTGGCACCTCATGCACGTGCTCAGGTGCTGGACATGGATGTAATGATGGGACGGCTCCAACTCATTATGGGGGAGGAAGAAAATGATGAGGACGTCCTTATATATAATTTATGTTAATGTATAGAAATCGTAAACATTTAATTTAGTTAAAGATTAATAAAACTTGAGTCAAAATTCTTTACTGTGTCCGTCTCGATGTTATATTGTGTATTAAAGGTTTTTGTGTGATTTGAATACTATATTGGTTTACTGTGCAGTACCTCGGCTCCATCCCGGTATGAAAACATCTTTTTGCTCCATCTGCTTTAGGCTTGTTATTAAAAATGAACTTGAAATTGGAAATTTTCCTAAGATTTATTTGACACACAGAACAGTACACCGATATTGCTGACATTTACAAAGTCTTGTGTGAGTTCTTGTAAGCTTTTGGTTCGTTGTGTGGCGTGTTTCCTTGAGCTTAAATTACTCAATATGGTTCTCCCTTTATTCATTAATGTTATGAAATATACTTAAGGAACCGGGTTATTTAAAGCGATTTATTGAATATAATCGTGATTTTTAATTTATTTTGATGGATGGTTTTCTAGTACCGACCTTAATTCTGTTTTTTTAATTATTTTTTTTTCAAATGACTTATCTGATCATAGTGTCAAACGTCAGTAATCTCTTAACCTTTCTTTGCGACATCTTTAGCAATACTGGCTAAGACATTAGCGCAGTCGTCTCATAACTAAGAGTCCTATGTTTGATTCCAGAGTAGGACGAAAGGTTTGGGAACGTTTCTTTACACCTCATGCCTCTGTTCACCTAACAGTAAACAGTATAGTGGTAGTATCAGGTGCCAGTAGTAGAGACTTACAGTACAGTAGCAGATGGATTAACCGTGATAGTAGTAGAGATTAAGAGTGTCAGTGGTAGAGAAACTAAGAGTGACATTAGTAGAGGGGTTAAAGGTGCCAGTAGTCGATAGATAAACAGTGCCAGTAGTAGATAGATAAACAGTGCCAGTAGTAGATAGATAAACAGTGCCAGTAGTAGATAGATAAACAGTGCTAGTAGTAGATAGATAAACAGTGCCAGTAGTAGATAGATGAACAGTGCCAGTAGTAGATAGATAAACAGTGCCAGTAGTAGATAGATAAACAGTGCCAGTAGTAGTTTGATTAATAGTGCCAGTAAGAGAGAGACATTAGAAGCATCAAGAACTTTATTAGCAGTGAGAATAACAGTTACTAACGTTACATCACTGTACTCTCCCATTGTGCTACGAGTGACGCAAGAGTCCGCCTATGGCCTCTTAAACTGAAAATATTTTTACGGCTTAAATTAAGCTTACTGGTCCCAGCAATAAGAGGAGTAACAGCCGTGGTGTCATCGCTTGTCCCAGGGATGCGGGTAGCCCATATACCCAAGACCATTAGCACGTGCTAGCAGGAAATTAAACGATGAGCGGGGTGTTGGGGGCGGGCGGGCGGCTCGTATCGACGTCCGCGCCCTCTAACCTGACTTAAAATTAGTCCATTAGCAACGGACGATAGGCAAGACCTCCCCTCCCGGACTGGCTTGTCTACCGAGATGGCGCCGCCCTACTTCTGCCAAAAATATTCTGCCGTACGGTGCCACGGTCTCCGAATCGGTGGGCCATCCTCATACTCCGCCAGGTGGCAGGAGAGACTAGCTGATCTGTAGATGCTGAGGTCTTGGAGTGGCCGTGGAGGGACCTGAGGGGCAGCCATTGGTGGCAGACGGTGGCAGAGGTGAGCAGTGCGGGTGGTGCAGGCTAGCCTCCCTCCACCCGCCGCTGACACCCGTCCGAATGCTCCTGTATCGATGATGCGGTTCTGTTCAGGTTAGCTGCAGCATTACCACGGCCACCGTATTCCTTGACGCTCCCACGCCTCATGCAACACTTCTCATGCAGTCAATAACGCCACCTTTACACCACACATCTATGAGTTCTTGTTTGTGTACACGGAATGTTGACAATCTAGAAACGTTCAACAAAAATGTGTAGATATGATTGTTTACCATCTTTACTTTATAATAGGGATAAATGTTTTCCTAAGAGGAGGGTTGGCAACACTGATGCGTGGGTGGCCTGTGTGGCAGGGGAATTTCCCTTTCAGCGGCGCTGTTACCAAAACACTTCTGTTACTGACCAGAGTTTGGAGCCAACCTGGGTGCACTTTGGCCCAATTGGGAAATGATCGTCCCACTTTGGGAATGGGATATCCAGGTTAGGGAATGGGGTGTCCTACCCTTGGAGGCTGGAGTAACACAGGAGTACAAAGGTCACCCTTGGAGGCTGGAGTAACACAGGAGTACAAAGGTCACCCTTGGAGGTTGGGGTAACACATCATTATTAGGGTCTAATGTGGGGACAAGAGACACAATGTGAGACTGAAGTCACACTTAAGAATTAGATTCATACTTAACGACTGGCGCCACACAAAAGATTAGGGTCACCTGAAACTTGGTTCATGAAGGGATATAAGGACCAGGCATGAACACCCAGGCTACACAGTGGGGCTGGACTCTTGTGTGAGTACACACAAGGACTTGAACCACTCTCGGGGACTTGGACCACACACGTTATCATTAACAAGTCTCCTCTGTAAGATATTATAAACCTATTAGGAGTCCGTAGAACACTTAGAAGATATGCATTTTATTTCCAAGCATCAACATTGATTCAGCATGGGAAATTTTTCTTGACTATCATATCGAAATTCTACGACAAAAATACAGCAAAGAAAGGAGAGAGAGGGTTGTGCAGACTGCATTTTCCTCGATTGGCAGAACGCTTCTGACACTGTTCTTCACAAGAGAGTCCTAGGCAAACAACAAGGAGCAGGCTGGTGTGTCAGGAAGAACACTAAGTTGGATGAAGGAAGGAAGGAAGGACTTATCAGGGGAAAGCGCCAAGTCATTACGACTATTTAGCACTTGGAAGGGATCAGGATAAGGATTTGGGATGGGACGGGGGGAAGGAATGGTGCTCAACCACTTGGACGGTCGGGGATTGAACGCAGACCTGCATGAAGCGAAACCGTCGCTCTACCGTCCACCCCAAGTGGTTGGGCATAAGTTGGATGAAGGCGTACCTTTCAGGAACGAGGTTGAGTCATAGTAAGAAGGGAGATGTCAGAGTAGGAAGGTAATGAGCGGAGTGCCTCAAGGGCCGGTACTCGTTCCCGTCCTGTTCCTAATATAGTTAATCACTCTAACGGAAGAGTAAGCTCAGTCATAACAATGTTTGCCGACACTGGTAAATTAATGAGAAGGATCAGAAAGGAGAACGGCTGTAATGCATTGCAAGATGAACTAGACCATCTCCAGAGATGGATATGAAGGGTAGGCAGCTTCCCACTTTTGATAAGGAGGAAGGCTTAGGAATAGACAATTTTAAATCTAACACCAGAGGCACATTTGTGATACCTGTTCTTGAGCATGCTGCCCCGGCATGGAACCCTCTATCTAATAAAATGCTAAACATAACAATAAAAGGTTCAGTGATATGTAAGGAGGCAAGTTTCTGGGGTAAGGGGACTGAGATATGAAGAATAACTTGGGGACCTTCCAACGCTACAGAAAAGAAAGATTAATTTAGAAATAACGACGTACAGAATTCTAAAGGCAATTGACTAAGTAGACGGAGAAACAATTGTTAAAGTTAGGAGGTGTAAAATGAGGGAACGGAATTTGAAACTGGAGACAATGAGATGTCAGTTGGAACTTCTTAACTTTATAAATCGTAATTAAGTTGTTGAGGCAATTCGATACAGTTTTAAATGTAATCATGATTACGAAAACTTGAAAGTCACAGCATTGAACAACTGATGGCTGAAAGGTGAGGCTTATTGGTAGCTTAAATCTGCAGGTACACCGCCCCTCACATTTGTATATGAGGGGGCTGGGTGTAGTGAGGGGCTGGGTGTAGTGAGGGGCTGGGTGTAGTGAGGGGCTGGGTGTACGTGAGGGGCTGGGTGTATGTGAGGGGCTGGGTGTAGTGAGGGGCTGGGTGTAGTGAGGGGCTGGGTGTAGTGAGGGGCTGGGTGTAGTGAGGGGCTGGGTGTAGTGAGGGGCTGGGTGTAGTGAGGGGGCTGGGTGTAGTGAGGGGGCTGGGTGTAGTGAGGGGCTGGGTGTACGTGAGGGGCTGGGTGTAGTGAGGGGCTGGGTGTAGTGAGGGGCTGGGTGTAGTGAGGGGCTGGGTGTAGTGAGGGGCTGAGTGTAGTGAGGGGGCTGGGTGTATGTGAGGGGCTGGGTGTATGCGAGGGGCTGGGTGTAGTGAGGGGCTGGGTGTATGTGAGGGGCTGGGTGTAGTGAGGGGCTGGGTGTAGTGAGGGGCTGGGTGTAGTGAGGGGGCTGGGTGTATGTGAGGGGCTGGGTGTAGTGAGGAGCTGGGTGTAGTGAGGGGGCTGGGTGTAGTGAGGGGCTGGGTGTAGTGAGGGGCTGGGTGTATGTGAGGGGGCTGAGTGTAGTGAGGGGGCTGGGTGTAGTGAGGGGCTGGGTGTAGTGAGGGGCTGAGTGTAGTGAGGGGCTGGGTGTAGTGAGGGGCTGGGTGTAGTGAGGGGGCTGAGTGTAGTGAGGGGGCTGGGTGTAGTGAGGGGCTGGGTGTAGTGAGGGGCTGAGTGTAGTGAGGGGCTGGGTGTAGTGAGGGGCTGGGTGTAGTGAGGGGGCTGAGTGTAGTGAGGGGGCTGGGTGTAGTGAGGGGCTGGGTGTAGTGAGGGGCTGGGTGTAGTGAGGGGCTGGGTGTATGTGAGGGTGCTGGGTGTAGTGAGGGGCTGGGTGTATGTGAGGGGCTGAGTGTATGTGAGGGGCTGGGTGTAGTGAGGGGGCTGGGTGTAGTGAGGGGCTGGGTGTAGTGAAGGGGCTGGGTGTAGTGAGGGGCTGGGTGTATGTGAGGGGCTGGGTGTATGTGAGGGGCTGGGTGTATGTGAGGGGCTGAGTGTAGTGAGGGGCTGGGTGTATGTGAGGGGCTGGGTGTAGTGAGGGGCTGGGTGTATGTGAGGGGCTGGGTGTATGTGAGGGGCTGGGTGTAGTGAGGGGCTGGGTGTAGTGAGGGGCTGGGTGTAGTGAGGGGCTGGGTGTAGTGAGGGGGCTGGGTGTAGTGAGAGGGGAGTTATGTGAGAGAGCCATATGAGGGGTGTGAGGTTGCCTTAAAGAGTGAGGACTAGGTGGAGGGCGGGCGTGTTGAGCAGTGAGACGCCCTTGAGGGCAGGTTCACATTTGAGGGCCCGCCCCCCTCGCTCCTGGCCTGCAAGCCCCTCCCCACCGGGTCTCTCCCTACCTCCTCCCAGACCCCCTCCCCTTCCCTGGCCCCGCCCCACCTCTCCCTAGCCCATTCCCCCCCTCCATGACTCCTCCCCCCTCCCCAACCGCGTCTGCTGCCGGCGGGGCTGATGGAAGGGGTGGTCTCGTGACCTAGTTAGTTTGTGTGTACCCGGGGGTCGAACTGGGAGTTGGGGTCCGTCTGGCTGGGACACTTGGGTCCTCCTTGGGGGGGGGTGATGGGGGGAGGGGGTGCTATCCCACATTAGATAAGCCTCACTATCGCTAAGACTCCACTTAACCATACACAGATAAATCACAGGATCGTCATATATCAATGAGAGACTCAACAGGAGCGTTGATGAGGATACGAACCTGTGCGCTGGGTGTTCCCAGACACACGCTCTAAACGACTTGGCCACGACAAGGTCAAAAGAATTGTAACCTGGGGTTTGAACCCTCGAGGATTCCAGAGGCTTCCACCGAAGCCGAACCGAGATTTCGCACACTTCCCCCATGTACTCTGGCTCTGTCGTCCATTACCTGGCCTGGTATAGCACACATAGGTACTATATTAGGCCTCATATAGCGTATATTAGACCTAGGCTGGTTATGTTGGCTTTTATGAGCAACACAAATACAAAACCTCTTCCAGTTTGTCCAAATTGAATAGTAGCAAATTCTACTTTCTAATTATCCTTTACGTCAATATCTGTACGATGGTCCGCATCGTTACTGTAAGTACTCTACAAGCAGGAGGCTGAGCTCCCTGAGAGTGCTTAAAAGGCATGGCATCATTCACATGAAAAGGCATAGAACAACGTGGAAATAGTCCAAAGGTATGCGACAAGACTCGTTCTTGAGCCGAGGAGTCTGAGCTACGAGGAAAGGCTAAGGGACCTGGGGCTCACCACACCTCTTTCTCTTGCCTCTCTCTCTCGCTCTCTTTCTCTGCGGCCTCCTCGGCATCACCCCTCCCACACCTCACCCACCGTCACCCCCTCCCACACCACATCCACCGTCACCCACCATCACCCCTCCCACATCTCACCCACCGTCACCCCTCCCACACCTCCCCCACCGTCACCCCTCCCACACCTGGTGACGGCGCCGTGGAGTGAGGGAGGGGAAAGCGTTGAGCCACTTTTCATGACTCTGAGGACAGAAGAGTGAAGCTTATGAAGTACTTTTGCTGGTCAAAAGTCAGGAATCAGGCCTGGCTGGTCAGACCTGGCTGGTCAGACCTGGCTGGTCAGACCTGGCTGGTCAGACCTGGCTGGCATCAAGCAGGTATTGGAGGGGTCGGTACCCTCCAGCGTCCCATCCAGGCTCCCCAATCGCGTCCAACTTCTACTCCTGTCTTACGCCTCGTGGTCCTGAAGCAACTATACCTTCTCTTGTTGGGCTCATAGCTGGGTGACTCACTACAGGGATGACATGATCACAAACATTTGTTATACCGTTTTGAGACATCCAACCCGACCTTCTCACATGGACATAACTCCTCTCTCTCTCTACACTTAACGAAGGTGCTACTCTCCCCCGAGGCTCGTGTAATGTGAGACAAGTTACGTGTATCTTTTGCAGAATCTGGTCGGGACAATCAGTTCAATGCTGCTGGACTACGGAGGACTTTGCCCTTTAGCTCGACTCCCCTTGCTGGAGGGTTCGAGCCTGAATGGACACCCCGAGCTGGTGGAGATGTATCTAATTTAACCCAAGATTGTCTCCTGGGTGGAGGATCTTAGTTTGAGCATATTAAATACTGGGGAGATGGCCATTATCACATACAGAATGAGGATTTCTTAGTAATTGGTCCTTCTGCTCTATTTATGGTTTACTGGAGTTTACCGAGGAGGTGAGTAATAATTTACATTATAGTGACTACTTTCGAATTCAACTAACTGGAGGAAGTTGAGTAGTGTTGTTTTTGGCTCTGAAAGTCACTGATTTAACATCGATATACATTTTTACATGCAATCTCTAAGCAATTTTCACGGTAGGTGAGAATTGCTAGAGAATTGAATACGTGGAGGTTATCCTGTGGGGAACTACAACTGCGCAGAAGCCTGTAGAGTTCAGTTGTGTCCCTGGTCCGTCCCTTGCCCCAGACCATTCACCCTTGCAGATTTGGCTGAGACCAACCCCAAGCGTCTGGTCTCCAAATTTGGACAAACAAACAGACATTTTTATAGTATAGATTTGAGTATATCTCTTTCCATAAAGACTGTATCTCTGTTTTAACTGTTGCATTTCAATATGATTCTAGAGTTGGATTTGGAGTCAGCCTTTCTAATCTAACGTTGCTGTAGCAATTTTCCCAGAACCACATTCATTTTTACTTTGAGCTCTCAGCTTTCCTGCTTGTTCATGAGGAGATTATTATACTGCAGAATATTTGACCATTCATACCAATATCTTCCTCGTGTATTCCAACCACTGAAATATTTTAACTCTAAAATCTCTAAACCGTGGAGATGTATAAAGTGGTTTGGTTTAGTTAGGAAGCGGAGTCGTTAGTTATATTTGTGTTGGTGTTAATTACACCAGAATGTGTTACCGGTAACGAGAGTTATAACGACGTGGCCATCTTGGGTCATCTTGGGTTATCTTAAGTCAACGGTTATCTTGGGACCTCGTTGGATCCTTCCCTTGATGACCCATAACGAAAATGTCTTATTCGATACTCTTTTTTTCCATCATTAGATTTTACCTACTTTTTATTTGAATGCATTTTCCCGATACTATGTTATGTGTATTGATGAAAGTGTCGTATTCTTAGCCGTTCTCGTGAGGCTTTACGCGCCCGAAGTCAATGAGGACAGAGAAGCTGTTCAGCTTACCTTGAAATTTCCTTCTCCGGAATTCATGTGATTTTAACAAGCTATTGTTTACGTTCGTAATTCTCGATTTTTATGGTTTTTTATAATTGATATTTTCTTTCTCCTGGTGGTGGAGAACAACAATGTTCTGCTCCTGGTGGTGGAGAACAACGATGTTTTGCTCCTGGTGGTGGAGAACAACGATGTTCTGCTCCTGGTGGTGGAGAACAACGATGTTCTGCTCCTGGTGGTGGAGAACAACGATGTTCTGCTCCTGGTGGTGGAGAACAACGATGTTTTGCTCCTGGTGGTGGAGAACAACGATGTTCTGCTCCTGGTGGTGGAGAACAACAATGTTCTGCTCCTGGTGGTGGAGAACAACGATGTTCTGCTCCTGGTGGTGGAGAACAACGATGTTTTGCTCCTGGTGGTGGAGAACAACGATGTTCTGCTCCTGGTGGTGGAGAACAACAATGTTCTGCTCCTGGTGGTGGAGAACAACGATGTTCTGCTCCTGGTGGTGGAGAACAACAATGTTCTGCTCCTGGTGGTGGAGAACAACGATGTTTTGCTCCTGGTGGTGGAGAACAACAATGTTCTGCTCCTGGTGGTGGAGAACAACGATGTTCTGCTCCTGGTGGTGGAGAACAACGATGTTCTGCTCCTGGTGGTGGAGAACAACGATGTTTTGCTCCTGGTGGTGGAGAACAACGATGTTCTGCTCCTGGTGGTGGAGAACAACAATGTTCTGCTCCTGGTGGTGGAGAACAACGATGTTCTGCTCCTGGTGGTGGAGAACAACGATGTTTTGCTCCTGGTGGTGGAGAACAACAATGTTCTGCTCCTGGTGGTGGAGAACAACGATGTTCTGCTCCTGGTGGTGGAGAACAACGATGTTTTGCTCCTGGTGGTGGAGAACAACGATGTTCTGCTCCTGGTGGTGGAGAACAACAATGTTCTGCTCCTGGTGGTGGAGAACAACGATGTTCTGCTCCTGGTGGTGGAGAACAACGATGTTTTGCTCCTGGTGGTGGAGAACAACGATGTTCTGCTCCTGGTGGTGGAGAACAACAATGTTCTGCTCCTGGTGGTGGAGAACAACAATGTTCTGCTCCTGGTGGTGGAGAACAACAATGTTCTGCTCCTGGTGGTGGAGAACAACAATGTTCTGCTCCTGGTGATGGAGAACAACAATGTTCTGCTCCTGGTGATGGAGAACAACAATGTTCTGCTCCTGGTGGTGGAGAACAACAATGTTCTGCTCCTGGTCGTGGAGAACAACAATGTTCTGCTCCTGGTGGTGGAGAACAACAATGTTCTGCTCCTGGTGGTGGAGAACAACAATGTTCTGCTCCTGGTGATGGAGAACAACAATGTTCTGCTCCTGGTGATGGAGAACAACAATGTTCTGCTCCTGGTCGTGGAGAACAACAATGTTCTGCTCCTGGTGGTGGAGAACAACAATGTTCTGCTCCTGGTGGTGGAGAACAACAATGTTCTGCTCCTGGTGGTGGAGAACAACAATGTTCTGCTCCTGGTGATGGAGAACAACAATGTTCTGCTCCTGGTGATGGAGAACAACAATGTTCTGCTCCTGGTGGTGGAGAACAACGATCAAGATGAATGATGCCAGTAGTACTAAGCCTTCTCCGGTCATACCACATACTGAAGTATTCTACGTGAATGTCAACATATGTGAGTCGGTGGTCGTAGGTGTTGTAGACCAACTTGTGAGTTGTGGGGTGTTGAAGCGGGTGTTGTCAAACGGTGTTCAGTATCTCAAGTGTTTTCCAGGTCTCTCAGTGTGTATTAGCGAACTCCTCACTTGGCCAGCTATACTGAAACATACACAGGGCCGCCCCATACACCCGTCGACACCCCGCACTGAGCGTGACGCCGCTGTGACGCTGGTGGCACCAGGAGAGTGTGAGGACCTGGCACTGCTCTCATGACAGAGTGAAGATTTGAGTATGTTGGAGGAGATCATGGCGCGATGTGGCGGAGGGTAGGGGTGGAATGGTGGGTAGTAGGGGATGGGTCCGATATGGGAAGGGAGGTGAGATGGGTGTGGGTGGGGAGAAGAGGGATAGGAGGGGAGAGAAGACGTGGGAGGTGGGGGAGAGCCCGCTACCACCTGCAGGAGACGATAGCGCGGCAAGTTGAGCTTCCAGGATCCAAGCAGCATCTTGTAATTCTCCTCTATTAAGTACAGTGCAGGTAACAGCGGTCGCCCCGTGTAGCGGCCGCCCCGTGTAGCGGCGGCCCCGTGTAGCGGCGGCCCCGTATAGCGGCCGCCCCGTGTAGTGGCCGCCCCGTGTAGTGGCCGCCCCGTGTAGTGGTCGTCCCGTGTAGCGGCCGCCCCGTGTAGTGGCCGCCCCGTGTAGCGGCCGCCCCGTGTAGCGGCCGCCCCGTGTAGCGGCCGCCCCGTGTAGTGGTCGCCCCGTGTAGTGGCCGCCCCGTGTAGTGGCCTCCCCGTGTAGTGGCCGCCCCGTTTAGTGGCCGCCCCGTGTAGTGGCCGCCTCGTGTAGTGGCCGCCTCGTGTAGTGGCCGCCCCGTGTAGCGGCCGCCTCGTGTAGTGGCCGTCCCGTGTAGCGGCCGCCCGGAGAGGATAGGGGCCGTATTGATAGGGTGATGCATGGCGAGGTGCTCGTGGGGCGGTGCAGGGGTACACGGGGAGGGGCAACACGGGAAGGAAGGAGTATGGGAAATAGATATCAAAGTGGGAGGTTCAAAAAAGTAGTGGGAAGTGAGAGAGGAAATAGAAAGATCAGGGTTAGGAGGAGAGAAAGTACAAAGGTGCAGCAGTAGAAAGCGTGGCATCTCCCAGAGCGAAACATTCCTCAATGTGTATCATTTTCATGCCGAATTCCCTTATTGCCTGATATGTGGTCAAGTTCATGCATGTTTAAGGACGGAGTGGGCGGGCACAGTAGTGGGCGGGCACAGTAGTGGGCGGGCACAGTAGTGGGCGGCCACAGTAGTGGGCGGGCACAGTAGTGGGCGGCCACAGTAGTGGGCGGGCACAGTAGTGGGCGGGCACAGTAGTGGGCGGGCACAGTAGTGGGCGGCCACAGTAGTGGGCGGGCACAGTAGTGGGGGGCCACAGTAGTGGGCGGGCACAGTAGTGGGCGGGCACAGTAGTGGGCGGGCACAGTAGTGGGCGGGCACAGTAGTGGGCGGCCACAGTAGTGGGGGGCCACAGTAGTGGGCGGGCACAGTAGTGGGCGGGCACAGTAGTGGGCGGGCACAGTAGTGGGCGGGCACAGTAGTGGGCGGGCACAGTAGTGGGCGGGCACAGTAGTGGGCGGGCACAGTAGTGGGCGGCCACAGTAGTGGGCGGGCACAGTAGTGGGCGGGCACAGTAGTGGGCGGGCACAGTAGTGGGCGGCCACAGTAGTGGGCGGGCACAGTAGTGGGGGGCCACAGTAGTGGGCGGGCACAGTAGTGGGCGGGCACAGTAGTGGGCGGCCACAGTAGTGGGCGGCCACAGTAGTGGGCGGGCACAGTAGTGGGCGGGCACAGTAGTGGGCGGGCACAGTAGTGGGCGGCCACAGTAGTGGGCGGGCACAGTAGTGGGGGGCCACAGTAGTGGGCGGCCACAGTAGTGGGCGGGCACAGTAGTGGGGGGCCACAGTAGTGGGCGGGCACAGTAGTGGGCGGGCACAGTAGTGGGCGGGCACAGTAGTGGGCGGCCACAGTAGTGGGCGGGCACAGTAGTGGGGGGCCACAGTAGTGGGCGGGCACAGTAGTGGGCGGGCACAGTAGTGGGCGGGCACAGTAGTGGGCGGGCACAGTAGTGGGCGGGCACAGTAGTGGGCGGGCACAGTAGTGGGCGGGCACAGTAGTGGGCGGCCACAGTAGTGGGGGGCCACAGTAGTGGGCGGCCACAGTAGTGGGCGGGCACAGTAGTGGGCGGGCACAGTAGTGGGCGGGCACAGTAGTGGGCGGGCACAGTAGTGGGCGGGCACAGTAGTGGGGGGCCACAGCAGGAAGAGTTGGTATAGACAAGAGCAGGAGGAGCGTGGTAATACCCATCTTCCTGCTCTCAAGAGTCATACACACACAATTATAAACATTTATAACGACCAAGAGTAACTTTTAATTCAATTTCGACAGTTAGGCTGTGTATTTATTGTGAAAGTCTGAGATTTGTTAATTTTTAATGGCCTAGGCTCAACGGTGTCAAATAGGCGACGGGTATTGTCGTCGCTTCAGACAAGAGTTTCCCTCTCACCAGAGTAGAGCCGAGGCCCCAGGGTCCAGCATGTGTGTGTTTACCTGAGTGACTAATGTTCATATCGGCTCGAAATTCGGAGCATGTTTTGGGATCACGTGAATCCCTCCTAGGTGGAGCTGCGAGGTAGTTCAGTGCCCCTATACCACTGCGACCTGAAAGCCCTTCATGAGCGGTAATGCCATGAGGCGCTCCATAATTGGAGAAGATTTAGCGCAGTGCGACGAAGCCAAACCTTCAGAGTCAAGAGGACTCATGGGCCCGGTAACTGAATTCGAGAGAATAACATTTCCTAAAAATCAGTGACGTGCCAGAGTCGGATCGCTGTTGGACGACTCTGCTACGAGCTGTGCTAGTGACTGCACAGCTCGTAGCAGAACACGCAGGATAGTGTTCTTAATAGCACTATCCAGGCTATTAAGAACTCGAGTGAAGAGGAACGAGGAATGGTTGTACTGGATAGCAAGCCGGAGGGTCTCAAACAGCGCCCAATGAGTAGTCCCAGTGAAGTGAACACAGAGGGTAATTAGTGCACTGCCAGACACTAAACTTATGTTACTCCATTGACATTGGAGCATTTAAGAGCGGTGGCCTATGAATGGGGCCGCTGTATCATTCCAGTGATTATTTATGAAGATTATTATATTCTGACAATTGCATTTAAATAACGTGATTGTTCAAGAAGTTCAGTTGTCGTAGCTGAGGCTGCTCTGTCATTGATTATAACTCTGAAGTTATAATCTTCACTATATAATGAAGCTTTCTTAATTGTCATTCTTGTGCGTCATTTAATTATAAAGCAAGTGTGTTTAAATGAGTAATCACTTTCTTTCTCCTTTCTGCTTCTGATGATTGTCTGACTTAGTGCTGAATTCACACAAACGAACACTGAGAATAATGCGGGAGGAGGCTATTGCCTTGATCTGGATCACGCCTGAAGAATTGGTTTCTGTCTCTATACGAGTGTGTCACATTCCTGACAATACGCATATTACCGGGGTCACGTCCAAGTCAAAAGTGTCATGCTGGCGTGATTCGTGTTAGTAGAATACATAGTAAGATAGTGTTACTGAGAAGTCAATAGGGAATACATAACCTGCCGTTGTTCCCGGGGGCGCTACCTGAAAGTCGCATTCAAGTTCTGGTGATGTTTTGAGCTGTCACTGGGTGGAGTATCCAGTGTCCGAAGAGTTTATGTGATTGGTAGCGTGCGGCCCCGTGCTACAGCGGTGCTCATGGCGACGAGGCCTACAAGAGGCCGGACAGCAGGCTGGAAGATGGACGACGTTTGAGTCTTCTCTCTGCTCCACTGCTCTCCGGGGAGCCAAAAGTGAGTTGTATGTACTGAGGTCCTTTTGGCTGTGAGGCAGATTGGGAATGTGCCAGTGGGCACAGCAGGAGTTAGCAGACACAGCAAAAGGTGTGGGCGGATACAGGAGGTGTGGAAGGACACAGGAGATGTAGGCGGGCACATGGTACTCTGACGAGGCTGTGTAAGACTCGGTGGCATTCTGACATTTCCAGCTTGTGCTCCGCCCACGTCGCTGCGTTATAGTACTCTACACCTCGCCCACCACACCCACACCCACCCCTCACCCGCCCACCCCCCCCCCCACACCCACCCGCCCACCGACCCCTCGCCCGCCCACCACACCCACCCTCACACCCCCATCACACTCTTCAGAATGACATCCTGACATTTCACAGTGAATATTCATCCAGTTAATTCACGTTATTTTGTCAAATTTCCGATAATTTGGTCGTTATGATTGGTCAAAATAGGGACAGGTGTCCAAGACTTCTTTCTCCACACTGGCCACCTGCATCTTGCCACCCCGGTACCTGCCGCCCACCACACAACCACCTCCGCACATGAGAGACACACAACCCACATAATATTAACTAGGTAATTCATACGTCCGACTGCGAACAGCGGTGTCCAACAGCCTGGTTAAGACGACCAAGGTCGTCTGGTTGGAGACAGAGCCGCGGGGAACGCTGATCTTCGGAACCACTTCAAAGGTGGTTTAAAATATTCTTATTCCCAGAAGACAATAACGTTGTAATGTATACTTGTATTTTGTATGACGTCACAATTGTGAGGTCAGAGTGACGTCACTATTGTGAGGTCAGAGTTATGGAGAAATATAGAAAGAAATAAGAAATGTAGCCATGGGAACCTACTGGTCGTAAAGAGGGGAGTGGGGGTCACCCCCTGACCCGTCTATCACAGTCTCACACCCCACACCAGTCATCTTGCAAAGGTTAATGAGGCTAGCCGCAAACGTCAGGCTTTCAACGTTGAACAGACGAATATTGTCTTACAGAAATAGGTGTGAGGTGAGGAGCCGCTCTCCTGGGGTCAGCCGTGACATGACCCCGTGACCTAGTGGGTGACATTGTCACCTTTTATATCCTCTATCAAGGTCAGGACAGTTACGTAAGAGAGGTGCTTATCCTCCGCCCGTGGGTGACAAGATGTGTGTGTTGAGTTAGGGAACTTTCGCAGTTTGTGTACCTAGTGCAAGACCCGAATTGAATTTGATGAACCATATAGTATATAGTACAATGTATAGTATAGTATAGTACATATAGTACAATGATTAACTGTATTATTCAGGTGAAAGACGCGACTCATCCTAGACAAGTTAATTCACTCAAGTCAACCCCACAGAGGTAATGGGGCTACACCCACACCCCCTCACATAACCCCCTAACCCCATCCCCCCAATCCCCCTCCTCCAGCTTCCCCCCCACCGACGCTGCCAGTGGTACATGAAGTCCGTGCACACCCACGTCAGTAGTGGGAGGAGGTGACCACGCTGCAGGGGGTGTTCACCTCCATCCTGCCTCCCACCGCTGACCTTTGACACCCCGCCTCCCCCTCCCCCCCCCTCCCGATGATCTTTGCACTTCACCAGTAATGCTGAGCACCCACACTTCTGCTGGCCTGTGACCACTGTTGATGAGCATAGTGCTCCTCCTCCTCCCTCATCACCTGTGTCTCTGTCTCACACACACACACACACACTCACTCACTCACTCACTCACTCACTCACCCTTTCTTTCTCTCTCTCTCTCTCTCTCTCTCTCTCTCTCTCTCTCTCTCTCTCTCTCTCTCTCTCTCTCTCTCTCTCTCTCTCTCTCTCTCTCTCTCTCTCTCTCTCTCTCTCTCTCTCTCTCTCTCTCTTTCTCTCTCTCCGTCCATCTCCATCCTTTGATTCATTCCTTAGTGAAGGGAGAATGGAACATTTTTGTGGGATTCGGGCTCGACCCGTGCCACAAGAGCACCCGGTTGGCTGCCCTCTTGACCTGCTGACGCTGCCCAGTTCCTCTCGCTCAATTCGGTCGACGGAGCTAGTCTTGGATGATGACACCCTCCTCGTATTGTCCACCTGGCGACGGTGTTCGTGTCCCGTGATGATGGACGTGTCAGGGACCTGCCTGTGGCCAGGGACCTGTATGTGGCCAGGGACCTGCCAGTGGCTAGGGACCTGCATGTGGCCAGGGACCTGCATGTGGCCGTCTTCCCCGCTGCTGATGAGTGCCGCAGCTGTGACACAAGTTTCTGTCTGGCAATAGATAATCGAGGCTGACAATCACAAGGCAGATCGACCAAACGCTGGCAAGCAATATTTCCGTGTGAGGAGGATGGGTTATGAAGTTATCCATTCAAATCGACCAGTTGAGGCTACTGATCACATGCCTCTGTATGAATAACCATCCTTACAGATGGGAATCTTAGTTTGTATCAAGTGTTAGCTATGTGATGCTATGTAAGTCTTCATATAGTTTAGCGTTGCTACATAAATGTTGGTACATAGTGCCAGGCGGAGGCGCTGCGACAGGAAGCTGGCACCCACTGAGCTTCTAGTTGTTGCCATGAGGCAAGAACTCAACACTATGGAAAACACTTGACTTGTTTATCCCAGGGGATTGACGCTGTTGAAACAGATGCTTTGATGGTTCAGTCTTCTACACTTGGCGGACGAGGTTACTTGCCTGTGATCCGCCGCCAACATTGAAGGGGATGCAGGTGTTAGGGAATATACCCGCCAGTAGCTGCCTGTCATTTTTCCAGGGATATAATATATCCCCATCTAGGAAGGAAGGAGAACTGCCAGGATTATTGAATCTAAGAAATCGAGGTTTTCCTCTGCTAGAGAAGGTATCTTTTGATATCATTGACGTTAATGTAACTCGTATTGCAACTTGCAATGATTCCGTTATACCGTATTAGTGGGCTGCCACCTTGCCTCAGATACACCTATACTTAGTGTGAACACGAGGTCAGTGAGGCTGAGGGCCATTGTGAGAGGAAACACACACACCCAGTTACAGTTGTGGCGTGGGTGAAGAGTGTAGGGTAGCTACCCTACATCTTATCCTACCCTAGTGTAGGGTAGTATGTACTTACCTCCTTACCAGGACACCTGTTACACCGTTCAGAAGACAAGACGTCTCAGAGGCGCACAGCTCATGTTCACTAAACTCAACCATGTATATAACTGCCAGGTGTGTGGATGTGAACATGTGTTTGATGTATCATATAACACTGGAGGCAGGTTGAAGTAGATATAACCACTTGAACACTGTATGGGGCAGCAGAAGCTACTGGTAGCCTAGCCTAAGGCTAGACCAACACCCAGCCTCTACTCACACCTCATACCCTGCTTCCACTACCTCATAAAGCCTCTACACTACTGTATCTTTAACTCATCCTCAGTCTAACCACAACAAAAGTGTTATTAAAACGGTTATAACAACGAAGATATCCAGGAAGAGAGGAAGTGTGTAAAGGAGAAGCATATAGAAGAGTGAGGAGAGTGTGTGTAGAAGAGAGAGTGTATAGTGAAGAGAGTGTAGAAAAGAGTGTATAGAGGAGGGAGTATGTAGAAGAGAGAGTGTATAGAAGCCACTAGAAGAGTGTGGTGTGTATAGAGGAGTGTGAATAAGAGGAGAGAGTGAGTGGAGGAGAGAATAGGTATTATAGAGGGAAAAAGATATATAGAGTAGAGGCGAAAAATAAATGCAAGAGAAAGGAAGTAAAGGAAGGGGGGAGGGGGAAGAATGAAGGTGAGTATATACATATGTATGAGGCATGTATAGAGAGAAAGGTCAGCATGTAAGTTAGGCTGAGGTTAGTGAAGACGAAGAACGGGTCACCTGGTACAGCATCTCTCCCTCGAAGTATACGAAGTGATGCTTGCGCGCTCTCAACAGGATCCCCACCACTTTGTCAGAGATGGTGATGTACAGCTGCACGGGGGTCACGCCAGGGGTCACAGGTCAGAGGTCACACGCCAGGGGTCACAGGTCAGGGGTCACACGCCAGGGGTCACAGGTCAGAGGTCACAGGTCAGGGGTCACACGCCAGGGGTCAAGGGTCACACGTCACAGGTCAGGGAGTTATAGAGGTCAGGGATTATACGCCAAGGGTTATTAGATGTCACGAGTCATTTAAAGTAAGGGGTTGAAAGATTAAATGAGGATGAAAGTTGAATAGCAGAGTTCAGTGGTCACGCAAAGGTCAAGGGTTTAGTGGTCAAAGGTCAATAGTCAGTCAGTGGTCAAAGGTCAATAGTCAGTCAGTGGTCAAAGGTCAATAGTCAGTCAGTGGTCAAAGGTCAATAGTCAGTGAGCGGTCAAGCAGTAGTCAGCGGTCAGTTGTGGAAATAAAAATATTGTTAGTATTTTGCTGCAAATTAAGTATTATAGTTATTATAATTATGATAATGACTGCCATGTTGTCATTATCCACGTGGTCAGTATGGGCAAGTGTTCCTGTGTGTCTCCGGTCTCTATATGTGAAGAGCAACACTGGAGAGGCGCAACACTGGCGAGGAACAACACTGGAGAGGAGCAACACTGGAGAGGAGCAACACTGGAGAGGAGCAACACTGGAGAGGAGCAACACTGGCGAGGAACAACACTGGAGAGGAGCAACACTGGCGAGGAACAACACTGGAGAGGAACAACACTGGAGAGGAACAACACTGGAGAGGAACAACACTGGAGAGGAGCAACACTGGAGAGGAGCAACACTGGAGAGGAGCAACACTGGAGAGGCGCAACACTGGCGAGGAACAACACTGGAGAGGCGCAACACTGGCGAGGAACAACACTGGAGAGGAACAACACTGGAGAGGAACAACACTGGAGAGGAACAACACTGGAGAGGAGCAACACTGGAGAGGAGCAACACTGGAGAGGAACAACACTGGAGAGGAGCAACACTGGAGAGGAACAACACTGGAGAGGAGCAACACTGGAGAGGAACAACACTGGAGAGGCGCAACACTGGCGAGGAACAACACTGGAGAGGAGCAACACTGGAGAGGAACAACACTGGAGAGGAGCAACACTGGAGAGGAACAACACTGGAGAGGAGCAACACTGGAGAGGAACAACACTGGAGAGGAGCAACACTGGAGAGGAACAACACTGGAGAGGAGCAACACTGGAGAGGAGCAACACTGGAGAGGAACAACACTGGAGAGGAACAACACTGGAGAGGAGCAACACTGGGGAGGAACAACACTGGAGAGGAGCAACACTGGAGAGGAGCAACACTGGAGAGGAGCAACACTGGAGAGGAACAACACTGGAGAGGAGCAACACTGGAGAGGAGCAACACTGGAGAGGAACAACACTGGAGAGGAGCAACACTGGAGAGGAGCAACACTGGAGAGGAGCAACACTGGTGAGGAACAACACTGGAGAGGAACAACACTGGAGAGGAGCAACACTGGAGAGGAGCAACACTGGAGAGGAGCAACACTGGAGAGGAACAACACTGGAGAGGAGCAACACTGGAGACGGGCAACACTGGTGAGGAGCAACACTGGTGAGGAGCAACACTGGTGAGGAGCAACACTGGTGAGGAGCAACACGGGAGAGGAGCAACACTGGAGAGGAACAACACTGGAGAGGAACAACACTGGAGAGGAGCAACACTGGAGACGGGCAACACTGGTGAGGAGCAACACTGGTGAGGAGCAACACTGGTGAGGAGCAACACTGGTGAGGAGCAACACTGGAGAGGAGCAACACTGGTGAGGAGCAACACTGGAGAGGAGCAACACTGGAGAGGAACAACACTGGAGAGGAACAACACTGGAGAGGAGCAACACTGGAGACGGGCAACACTGGTGAGGAGCAACACTGGTGAGGAGCAACACTGGTGAGGAGCAACACTGGTGAGGAGCAACACTGGAGAGGAGCAACACTGGAGACGGGCAACACTGGTGAGGAGCAACACTGGAGACGGGCAACACTGGTGAGGAGCAACACTGGTGAGGAGCAACACTGGAGAGGAACAACACTGGAGAGGAACAACACTGGAGAGGAGCAACACTGGAGACGGGCAACACTGGTGAGGAGCAACACTGGAGACGGGCAACACTGGTGAGGAGCAACACTGGTGAGGAGCAACACTGGAGAGGAGCGGTCTGGCTCCATAACTTGCCTCATAAGTGAGAAACAAGAAGTTTGGTCCTTCTCCTCAGCACTGGCGGCATAGAGCCATCAGCTGGCGGCATAGAGCCATCAGCTGGTGGCATAGAGCCATCAGCTGGCGGCATAGAGCCATCAGCTGGCGGCATAGAGCCATCAGCTGGCGGCATAGAGCCATCAGCTGGCGGCATAGAGCCATCAGATACTAGTCCGTACTGCTCTTTCACTAGGAGCTATCACGCTATTCGGACCACCAAATCTCGTATGAAACCAGTCTCAGGTCCTGGCCCCCATCTACCAGTAGTCCATATTTCCACTGGTCTGAAAATAGTTCTAGAATAGTCAGAGAGGACCTTGTTCCGGCCGTTTGGTTTTGTGCGGCCTTGGATTGGCTGGAGGTCGTACCCTTGTACCCAGTCAAGGACTGATTATCAGGGTCAGCAGTCGTCAGAGACACACACTTGCCTCCTCTTACGAAACCTGTACATCTTGTCCTCGCTTAGAGTTAGGTAGTGTAGGGTCACGCTAGTCTCAGGGGTCAGGGATTCCTATATTTATCATATATTTGTCATCTGCTCATATATCTATCAAAGTATATATCTATCAATGAACACCACAGTAACTGGGCAAGACTGGCGGTGGTGTAGACGGTGTGGGTGATGGAGGACGTACCTTGAAGAGCTTGCCGAAGGTTATGGCCGCTCGGCCGTCGGGGCTGCGCCACTCCGAGCAGTCCCAGATCATGTCGCAGAGGTAGCGGATGTCAGTCATGATGCGGGCCTCCGCTGCCTGCCTCCTCCTCTCCGTGGCACTTCCTGGCAGCGGCCTGGTGCACGTCGACACTGTTACTAACACCTCACCACATATATACTCACTTGTTAATACCTCACCACACATATACCCACTTGCTAACACTTCACCACACACATATCCACTTGTTACTACGTCATAACATATATACCCACTTGCTAACACTTCACCACACACATATCCACTTGTTACTACGTCATAACATATATACCCACTTGCTATCACTTCACCACACACATAGCAACATCACCACATATACCACATACTAATACATCATCACACACTAACCACCTCACCATCACAGATGCTAACACCTCACCATACCAAGAATCAATGTCCCCGCGGCCGGGTTTCTGACCAAGCCTCCTGATTAGTGATCTGGTCAACCAGGCTGTTACACACCGCTGCTGCTCACAGTCTGAAAGTTAAGATTATCTAACAACCAAACGACATTTGTCCTTCATAACGGAGGAAATTTCTTAAAAGAGTCTTAGCTATTGATTAGATATTGTTTTTATTTGCGTATCCCCCCTTCTGTCCTAGCCTGCTTGCCGTAGACGACGTCCGTCTCGGAGAGCTGCCATATCCTTCTACCCTCCTTGAAGGAAACATAAGATTCCTTCATGTTTGAAACGTTGAAGAGGGGTGTTTGTACGTACATGCCATAACCCTCGTCGTCCTTGGAGAGCCTCCTGGCGGTGCTGCCAGCGCCCTCCCACTCGCTGAAGGGGTTGTCCAGCTGCGCCGCCTTGTGCTCCTCGATTTTTTGGTTGAACTTTTTCTTAATGTCACTAACTCCCGCGTGGTAGAGTCGCAGGTCCAGCGGCATCTTGACGGCTGCTGGCGATCAGTGGAGGCTGAGCTGTCTCTGTTGAGTGGTCTTCGTGACGCTCAGGAGTACCCAAGCGATTTGAAAACTAATGGACTGAGTTATTCTGTGGAGAAATTAAAATAATCTCAGTCTGTAGAAGTTTGTGAAACCTGTTTTGGTATGATATTAATGAATGCTCGGAGGTTAACGATTACTTGTAATATATGTTTGATTTCGAACAGATCGTTCGAAAAGTGTTGAATTGGCGGTAGGTTACAAGTGCCTCGGTTGACGTAGTATGAAATAGTTTAGGGACTGGATGGGTTAAGACGAAGGTTGTTTCAGGTGGAGGCCGGAGACGCCGTCACCACGCTAGTGACGGGACGCGAGAGTGCAAGTCTCCAGAGAGTACTTCAACAAATATGATTTGCAAGTCTTGTAAATTATTAGTAGGTCTTGTATACATTTAAGGAGGGAACCTGTAAATGATTTGGAGTCTTGACATTTATTTAGGGTTCCTTTAAATTATCAGCAGGATCATGTAAATTATTGTCTGGTCTTTTAAATTATTTGCAGGTCTTATAAATCAATATCAGGGCTTGTAAATTGTTAGCACATCCTGCAAGTTATAAAGGATTATTTTTTTTTTAAATTAGTAGAAGTTTTACGACGAGACGAGTTTCTTAAGACGCTGCTATTGGTGTGAGTGTTGGTTGGCAGTGGACAGGTCCTGCTTCCTGTAGCGGGTGACTGTACCCAGACTGGTGCTCTGTTGGGGTGCAGGCAGATGCTCCTGTTACACCTGCGATACCTGGACGAGTGGTCACCTGTCGTCTTCCTGTAACACAAGTGTTTTGTTAATACAATTGGGCCTAAACATTGTTCAGTCTATGATCAAATAGGATGTGCTCGCCCTATGCTGCCTTGTGCACGCCCAACTGTTCTGAGATGAAATGTAATGCTAGGAACCCAAATCAATAATCATGGATGATGAATTTCATGATTACTTTAGAGGAGACTGTTCTGTCTGAGAACGAGAGAGCTACTGCAAAATTTCACATTGGGCGGAGTTTGTACATAATGACACTGAAGATTGGTGTAATAATTTCACCAAGGTCATCTATGAGGTTAGTGCCGTCAGTGTCTCAAGAAAAGTATCTTGTTAATGCAATCTATTCTAAACTTGATTTTCATATAATTGTAATTTTGGCCTATATATGAGACCAGAATATTCCAGGTGTGGAGCTGGTCCACCTCACATACGCCTTCTAAATATATCATTAGCGTATAACTCGTACTTCTTTTAGAATGAAACGGTTGCAATACATTAATGGTTGTGAAAATAAAGCACCTTAAAGAACTAGTAGGTGTGTGGTTCCCGGAGCCATGGTAATTGTGTATGGTATTAGTTATTCATGGTAGCCAGTTTATCAGGTTGTGGAGGAGGCCTTAGACTAGTAGCTGACCTTAGTCACATCGACCTTTGATGGTAGCATGGTGCTGTGTTGGTATGCTTAGTTAAGGTTTGTCTTCTGTGGGTTTAGTGTCTTTAATGCTAAGTGTTTCACAGATGTTCGTCATGTTATTGACTTACTGCACAAGTAAAGTGTTCAAAATATGTTCTACGAAAGTCAGCATAATATTTATGCTCTCAGAAACCTGAACAATATGCAGATGTTACTTTTATACATAATTATAATTGCAATTTTTTGGGGATATTTCAAGAAATTTTGACATCCTAACCGGGCTGTCAATGGCAAAGTTCAAATGATTACAAGCAGATTAATGATTTTATGAAAATTAAGCCACCCAAGAGGTAGATTACAAGAAGTAGAAGTAGATTACAAGAGGTAGAAGTCTAATAACTGCTTGTAATCTTGTAATTACTGATTGAAAGGTCTAATAACTGGGCATTCAGTGATGTAGTGTGGGAGATCATGCCGCAGTTCCTGCTCACAGAGTTTGCACCTGGAGTTCTCAGGATTGGGAGATCCGTTACCTGTAGCCACCTACCACAGGTAACGGTAACCCAACCTGATCCTTGTAACCACTGTGTCGCACAGTCTGGTGGATGTCTTAACCATTGGGAGTCAGTAACGTCTCCTATCAGACCCGAGTGTTTGGTTCACTATATTCTTAACAGAGATAATTTTTTTTTTATTAATACATGAGGTACATCTGCATTAGTGCAGCTGCCCTAGACTATATGAAGTGGAGTACAGTGTGTCAAAAAAGCTAACTAGGTGATGCTAAAAAATCCCCATCACACAGGATGGTTAGTCATACAGAGGCATGTGATAAGCAGTCTGCACTGGCAGACTCTGGAAGCATTTTGAGGATATCATCAACACAAGAGTGAATAAGGCAGCAGTGGTAATAAAAGTCCCCATCTCGCAGGATGGTTAGTCATACAGGGCCATGTGTTTAGTTGCCGGCACTGGCAAATTTTGGGTACACTGTGAGGATATCTTCAAGAATACGAGAATGAATAAAGTAATTGCAAAGCTTTTTTCTTATAACGAAAAAGTCTTCGGACATCTGAACGAATATTTCACACTTGATCAGAATTAAATCCGTGAGAATAATTATTCTCACGGATTCAATTGGTCGAGGACGGTCGGTCCGTCTTTTCTTTTTATTAGTATTATTATTTTTCTACCACAGACGTGGCCAGACATTTATAACACTAACCAGCATATATACATTTTCTTCTGTCCTCCATAGACAGGGTGAGAGATCTGTTAAACATATAGTTCAGTGATTTATTGAACAATCAACCACAGGTGATTGTAGTGCTTTTAAAATGCTAATCTAACCTATAGACATAAATACATAAATTCACAGACTTACGCCTATCCTATATGAACAGTGTTCGAGGTGTCTTTTTACATAGTGTCATTAATGTGCGTCTCGAAATATTCCATATATAGACTTGACAAAGTGGCACCTTCCGTAGGGTCCCACTTTGTTATGTTGGTGTTAAGTGATCCTCGTCCTAGTCATACCAATTGCTAATTACCATAACGTAAATAATAACATTTCACTCACCTGGACACTCGGGGCTTCGAACCGCCGACCACACAAACCGTAGCCCGTCCCTCTATCCAACCAACAGTAAGTGGTCAGGTGTGACTAAAAGGAAGAATGGGGGTTGCGGGGGTGGACTTGTGGGGGGGGATGGATTGAGGGGGGAGGGGGGCTTGTGGGGATTGACGTATAGTTTATTGGGTTTGTTGTGGGTAGGCTTGTTGGGGAGGCTGTTGGAGGTGGGCTTGTGTGGGGGCGAGTCTGTGTGTGTGGGGGGGGGGGGGGGAGAGATGGAGTGGGTAAGCTGTTTAAAGATGTGTGAATGGTTTAGTATATGGATGAGTGGGCGGGTGTTTGGTTGGTGGGGTGAGTGGGAGAGTGGGCGGTTGGTGTGGTGAGTGGGAGGGTGGGCGGTTGGTGGCTGGTGGGTGGGAGGGTGAGAGGGTGGATGGGTGGTGGCGGGTGGGTGGCAAGGAGGTAGGGCGGGAGGGGACCGAGAGTGTGGGTGTATGAAGCAAAGGGGTGGCGGATGTTCGAGGGAGGTGGTGGGCGCTTCCATGTAGTGAGGGCGTGGGTGGTCACACTGGGTGGGGGTGAACACGGTGGGCGGGGAGGGGGGTGACCACAGTGGGCGGGGAGTGGTGGGGGTGGCCCCAGCGGGCGGGGGGCGGCCATAGTGGAGGGAGGTGGCCAGAGAGGGCGGGGATGCAGGGCCGGCCAGGGTGCCACAGTGCCTGCTGGCCAAGGTCGTCCACCCGGCCCAGCCATCTTGCAGCCGGGAATCTAGGTCACAGCTTGCCCTAACTTAGGCAAATATTTTACTGGTGTTTTTAGCCTTAGGGAGTTCTCTCCCGCCTCCACCTCCTCCACTCCACCTCCTCCACTCCACCTCCTCCACTCCACCTCCTCCACTCCACCTCCTCCACTCCATCCCTTCCACTTCAAGTGCTCTACCTCTCCCATTTCTCCTGCATGTCCCCTTCATCCTATCCAGGAGCACTATCTCCCTTCCGCAGCACCAGTAGTAGTTTTCGTGTGACCCCCTCACCGCGGGCTGGCTCTGGGGGGCGGGGGGCGATCACCCCTACACCAGGGTGGCCCCTGGGAGGCCAGCACCTCACCCTAAAGTGGCTCTGGGGAAGGGAGCACCTTACTCTAGGGTGTTTCTGAGGGTTCTTCACCCTAGGATCACATCTCTGGGGGATCTCACACTGCACCTCAGGTCGGGGCGGCTCTGTGAGGGGGTGAGAGGCACCTCCAATTTCGCCTCTCCGCTCTCCAAACCTTCTCCCTCACTCTTCTCCCCCCTTCCCGTCACCATCACCCCCTCCCTTACACCCCCCCAACAACCATACCTATACTTTTCCGTGTCCTTCCTTCCCTGGTGTGGCGAAATCCTCTTTTGAACCTTGACAGTGAGCTCACACCCCTTCCACCCCTTCTGCGGGGTGATCCCCACCAACCTCCCCTTCCACCTCCCTACTGCCCACCTTACATTTGTGAGACCACAGCACAACTTTTCCCACACACACCACCAGCCCACCTCCCACGCCACACACACACACACCACCACCAGCCCACCTCCCACGCCACACACCAGCTCTTGCCTATACCTTCCCATTCTCCCATCACCACCCATATTAATGGGCAAGTCCCCCTCCCCCAGGGTCAACACCAGTTCATCATCCTCTTTCCCCCCCCCCTGCCTCTGGTAGGTGCACCCCCACACCCCCAGGTGACACACTACCCTTCCTCCTTACCGTTCCCCCATAGATGGCCAGCCCTCCATAGATGGCCACATGTGAATATGTGGCCATCATATGGAGCATATGTGAATTTATTGCTAAGCCCCATTTTAGTGTCTGTAAAACTAGGAATGTTGGTGTCCACGCCTGTGTGTGTAAACCGTCAATGTATATAGTGAACAATACAGATTCGAGAAAAGAGGTTTGGGGCACTTGTCTTACCTCTCTGCCATAGTGTGACCGGGCATGGCGACCCTGGCTTCTGTGTTACATGTGTCACTCTCATCATTAATGCATAATTACTATAATAATATGTAGAGCTCTCTCTCTACTTCAGATATTTGTAACAAGAACGAGAGTAAATTTGTCAAACTTGATCCCTTTCGTAGCCACGTTGCGAATCTTTTTATTAATCTGTTCTTTTCACCAATACGAACAACTCTGCGATAATTGCTTCAGGTAATATTCCCACATTCGACATTAAACTAATTAAGAGTAGAAAGCCGTGATAATTATCGATCTTCCCTCCAAAAATGACTTCATTTCCAACCTTCCACAATTCTAAATGATTTATTGAATATACCTGTTGAGGCCTGACTAAACCTCTGGCATTATTTTAAGACCCCCTGTAAATACCTGACTGCC